>NC_051410.1:40200126-40200904 GCF_015228065.2 Penaeus monodon
TTAGTCTTAGGTATAGGTACATGTGGTTGGGTGTGTTCGCGGATAGCCGTAGCCAATATTAAACATTATTTATAACTTCTTTCCCTAAAAATCAAGACGAGCTTCCATCTCCATCCCATCAGCACCTAGGGATATCATTCAACAACAATATCCAACTTCCCCTTCATATTTTGATGCCGCTGTTCACGTCCCACCAGCCACCATTCACGCCCATTAAAAATCTATTTGAACGTAACCTTGACAAGGGCTGGGAGAGCTTTTACCCCGTGTTCCTGCCGCCCGAAATGTGTCATGAGGGAACCAGGTTAAATATACAGTTACTCTCAAACTTCGCTACCCATATTCTTTCTGTTAATCGACGCTCCTTGCTTTAATTTGAAACACAAATGAAAATAGGGTCTGTTGCCTAACACACTGCACTCGTAACGTTGTGAGATAAAATACTCGTACTGTATGAGAGTAATTCAAATAATTGTATTTACAATTTAATGGACCGGACATGCATATCGTTTAATGGCGGGGCAAAATTAACAGAACTTTTAACATTCCGAAAGGTTGATGCTACGGTTACGGTACAAATTTTCACACAGGCCACGAACTATAAATCACACGGCAATAATACAATTATTCTCTCACGCGAATAGCACAGAAACCATAACAAACCAGCTCGTCAGACTAACATTCATCACCCCTCTCCAAAATAACAGTGAAAAAATGTAACAGTGATATTAGCCTACAAGTACATCGTTATGGCAGACCGAACAGTTCGAAGTCAGAC
>NC_051410.1:40200941-40201298 GCF_015228065.2 Penaeus monodon
ATGACCAGTCGTTGAGAATAGAGCAACCCTGTGCAGAACAGCGTCAAATTGGAAGCTTATGAAGTCAAGAGTAAATATGGAAATGAAACTCCGTATTTACCGGTACCTCAGGGGCGAATATCACGTTAGTTAGCGGGTTAGCGAGCCGTTCTGGAAGCCGGACATAAGGCCAGTCAGACAGGATATTCAGCCAGTTATCCAGCTGACCAAGCCAGCTACATCACCGTGCCACACGCCAGGCACTCTGCTAACATGGCACCAATCCAGTCGGTTAGTCAACTCGTCAATCGAGTCAGTCACTTAGTAAGCCCGTGAATCATATTCATCATACGCTTTTGTGACCAGCATTGAACATCG
>NC_051410.1:40201323-40201484 GCF_015228065.2 Penaeus monodon
CAGGAAAGTGCGTTGAATATGCAAATAACGAGAATTACATTACTATTTTGTTGTTGTTTCTTTTTCAAGCCTTTGAAGGGTATAGAAATTTCCCGTCATGTCGAAGGGGAAAACCCCACCCCGGCATGAACGACAAACGGGGGATACACATCAAACCCCTC
>NC_051410.1:40201684-40201974 GCF_015228065.2 Penaeus monodon
GCCTCCTCCTGCCACTGATTTGTGTCTGGAACGCTCCGACAAACGCCGCTCCTATAGTCTAAATAATCTGCCCTGCATAGTCGGACTAACTAAATGCATTATCTCCGCTCACCAAATCCCTGCTGCGAATTTTAAAAACGGGCGGTGAATCTGTCGCATTGCGGTCTGCGGATGTTCGGATATCTGAAAAGCTTTCAATAAGCTTTGGCGAAATCGGATCCGCTATGAACATATATGAAAGAGCGGGATGTAAGCACGGAAATGAAGGGTAGGGGAGAGAGAGCGATGTA
>NC_051410.1:40202648-40202773 GCF_015228065.2 Penaeus monodon
CAATAAACAGGAGCTAAGGCAATGGATAAACAGTTTATCTGTTAAACCATTAAGTGTTTGGGACTACAGTTCACAAGCACACAAACTGTCTTACACCAAAAGTGTAAACAAACAGCAAATGCGAG
>NC_051410.1:40203093-40203369 GCF_015228065.2 Penaeus monodon
AGTGCATACCATGTTGCAAGCGGCAATTCCCCTTCACAACTATGACTATTAAAAACTCTGTGCTTATGAAATCTCAATCTTTAGTTTCCTTCCGACCGTCCAAGAAAATGAATTGGAAAGTAAGAGAGCTGCCATAAATCTATTTAGAAGATTTATGAATGTTTTAAACATATATTGAGGATGTCTTTCTTTCCCTGTCTCAACATTTTTTTTATCTACCTGTATAGGCCTATGTATAATCCTTTTCTCCGACTGTAGGCCTATATTTAAATTTTG
>NC_051410.1:40203827-40203947 GCF_015228065.2 Penaeus monodon
ACGCTTCGACAACCTGTCCCAGCGGACCGCCACTCCAATCACTCTTAATCCCTGAAGATAACTCTACCAGATGTACGTCGCGCCACGAGACTTCAGGTCTTGGATACCAATATCTCTTCC
>NC_051410.1:40204374-40205726 GCF_015228065.2 Penaeus monodon
CCATAGATACATAATATATGGAACCACTTTTAACATTCCCTATGGACTGGAACGTGACCAGAGCTTACTCTACCTAATTATTTCCTCCGCGCATGATTCTAAGACTTCTCAGAGTGTACTGCGTGTGGGAATGTAATTACGAAACATCTCCTAAACCCTTTTTCCCTCCCGAAAACTCTTATCGTCGGAAGCCTAAAACCTCCTATCACCAGAAGCCTAAAACCTCCTATCACCAGAAGCCCAAAAAACCCCCTATCACCAGAAGCCCAAAACCTCCCCATCAAACCAAAGCCAAAACTCCTCATCATCAGAAGCCCAAACCTCTCATCACAGAAGCCCCCAAAACCCCCTATCACCCGACCCAAAACCTCCTATCATCAGAAGCCCAAAACCTCCTATCACAGAAGCCCAAAACCTCTCATCACCAGAAGCCCAAAACTCTATCACCAGAAGCCCAAAACCTCTCATCACCAGAAGCCCAAAACCTCCTATCATCAGAAGCCCAAAACCTCCTATCACCAGAAGCCCAAAACCTCCTATCACTAGAAGCCCAAAACCTCTCATCCTCAGAAGCCCAAAACCTCTATCATCAGAAGCCCAAAACCTCCTATCACCAGAAGCCCAAAACCTCCTATCACCAGAAGCCCAAAACCTCTCATCACCAGAAGCCCAAAACCTCCTATCACCAGAAGCCCAAAACCTCTCATCACCACAAGCCCAAAACCTCCTATCACCAGAAGCCCAAAACCTCCTATCACCAGAAGCCCAAAACCTCCTATCACCAGAAGCCCAAAACCTCCATCACCAGAAGCCCAAAACCTCCTATCACCAGAAGCCCAAAAACCCTCCATCACCAGAAGCCCAAAACCTCCCATCACCAGAAGCCCAAAACCTCCCATCACCAGAAGCCCAAAACAATCCTATCACCAGAAGCCCAAAACCTCCTATCACCAGAAGCCCAAAACCTCCTATCACCAGAAGCCCAAAACCTCCTATCACCAGAAGCCCAAAACCTCCTATCACCAGAAGCCCAAAACCTCCTATCACCAGAAGCCCAAAAACCTCCTATCACCAGAAGCCCAAAACCTCCTATCACCAGAAGCCCAAAACCTCCTATCACCAGAAGCCCAAAACCTCCTATCACCAGAAGCCCAAAACCTCCTATCACCAGAAGCCCAAAACCTCCTATCACCAGAAGCCCAAAGCCTCCTATCACCAGAAGCTCTCTTACACCGATCTCTCCCGCAGTGACACCCACGGCGCCCCAACAGGGCCTTGTAACAATCGCGGCGGAAAAAGGCAACGCCCACCGCCCTTCAAGGGAGCGAGATGAAAGGCGGGGAGTGTGATGA
>NC_051410.1:40206169-40206374 GCF_015228065.2 Penaeus monodon
GCCCAAGAGAATCAGACCCCCCCCACCCCGAATAGGCGTGAGATTCCTCGCGTGATCGCTCTCACTAAGGATCAAACAGAAGCCACCATCAAAAGGAGGAGGATTTCTCACTCAGCTTTTGAGACACCCGTCCGCCGTCGTCACCTCCGCCTCCGTCGCCAGGCTGGTTGCAAACCCGCCCTGGAAATGACGCTCAGTGAATCCG
>NC_051410.1:40206399-40206669 GCF_015228065.2 Penaeus monodon
GGGGGGGTGAGCATCGTGACAAGCGGGCGGGCGGGCGGGCGGATAGAGGAGCGATGGGGGGGGAGACACTCTTTTTTGCCTTTGCTGCTCACCGTTACACTCACGCCACGCAGCCTCCTCCCTCAGCTCGCGGCGCCTTTGGCGGAAGAGGCGGTAGGCGCACGGGGTTGCTCCGAGGTGCGAGGTGGCTGAGGGCGAAAACCACGAAGGATTTCTGTTGACGGAGGTTGACCGCAAACCGCAGCCAAGCCCTGAGCTTTCATACGTGTG
>NC_051410.1:40206858-40207600 GCF_015228065.2 Penaeus monodon
GTAACAAATATTAAAAAATGTCATAATTCAGTGTAATCTGGGTATAAAACATTTCTATATTTCTATTAACATGTCTCTCTAGCATTATCATTATTACTGGTGCCTATGGGGATCAACTTCACTGTCGCAATTACTATAGAATTAAGTACCCTGTTTATGCTTTACCAATCACAATCATTATTCCTACTCATTATCATCCCTACCAATACCACTACCACCATTATCAACTTGAAATGATTTCAAGACAGACAACAACTCGTCCCAATTTGCAATATCCGTTGCAATGGGAACTTCCCCGCTGCTGCTGCGTCTCGACTTGTTTGCAAACGTCGATTGGACTTGAATTAAGTCCCCTTTTCACCTGCTTTGTTCAGAACTTGAGGATATGAAGCTGTAACCCGTGTATGCAATTTTTGTGAGTATTTTTTTTCCGTTATTCATTAGCGAAACTGCCATCCTTGCTTCCGAGGCCGATAGTTAAGCATACTATGACTAACTGGTGTTTGGGTCGACGCATGCTGAGGAGAGAAGTTCCGCGACGGACGACTCCTAAGCGTAACTTCTGCGTGGATAAAGCGGCAATTAGCAAGACCAATTAAGGGCAAACTTCGTGTGAAATCTGATCCCTGTCTTCTCTCTCGTCGATTTCATAATCGAGTTACAGTTTCTGTCCTTCTCTGGCTCGCCCTCTCCTTTTTCCTTTTGGTTTCCCTTTCTTATCTTTGTTTCTTCCTTATCCAAC
>NC_051410.1:40207864-40208198 GCF_015228065.2 Penaeus monodon
ACACATTTACTCCCCCGAAACACACGCGCGCACTTCCCCGAAGCTCTCACCCTTATCCCTGGGACTTCCCTTTAATGGTACCGGGATTCAGAAATCTTCCTTGTGTGATCAACGGCGCCGACAGGAGAGAGAGGGGGGAGGGGGGTATGACCTACAGCAAGGATGAGGATTTTTAGAGGATTTACGTTTTTTTGTTGTTGTTGCTACGTGTCATGATGATTACTTAAAATTTCACTTATAAATTAAGTTGGAGTTGAAGATATTTTGATTGCCAATGTTCCTCGGATTTAGAATATGATGCGTACTACTAATAATAACCTTGGTAACAGACAAT
>NC_051410.1:40208386-40208477 GCF_015228065.2 Penaeus monodon
TTTTGTGACTGAGAAAAAAGTTCTCCCAACTTGGGTCTCCCCGCGAAGCGTCTTCGCGTGTCTTTCTTGCATCAGTTGCCTAATGTTTTAT
>NC_051410.1:40208548-40208970 GCF_015228065.2 Penaeus monodon
TCCCCGGTACCCCCATTTTCACCCATACCGGAAATCTTCCATTTTTTTACGACCCAATATAACAATATTTCCTATTTCCACAAACCTCCTCTCTCCGCCGCGCACAAAGAGCGGACTGCTCACGTTAATTACCGGGGTTTCCGACCTTACCAACGTCGGGTCCAGCTCAGTCATGGCCAAGCGTCCGGTTGCTGGATTTTCCCAGGTATGTTTATGCGGTTCTTTTCCGCATAAGAATCGCGAGATAATGAAAACCCTATCTGCGTAGGTGCCTCTGATTTCGAGATTTTTTTTTAATTTTGCTCTTTTAACACATATTTCCTGTCAGTCGTACCCAGCGGTTTCTTGCCATAGCCTGGTTTTAAGGCGAGGAACAGGAAGTCTGAAGCTACGAGTTCTTAATTTGAGGCTGTCCTTTCCTG
>NC_051410.1:40209481-40210099 GCF_015228065.2 Penaeus monodon
GACTGTCACGGATACCTGGTTATGTCTAAGAAGCAAAGGCCTACATCGCAGAGGTCTCTCCATCGACAGCCAGACAAACCCTCCCATCCAGCCTCACCTTACTGTAGACGTTGTAGTCCTCGTCCTGCGCCACGAGCGTGTAGCGGTGCGAGAACATGGCACCGAGTTTCTGGTGCCACTGCATCGGCCCGAGGCACAGCTGGGTCGCGCGCTGAGCAGGAGAAGCGGCGGGGTGCTGGGGAAGGAAGGAGGCGACGCTCCGTCTCTCCTGCGCGCTTGGTGCACACTGGGACACCTCCTGGCTCTGAGCTCTTTCTAAGTCGGTCTCATTTCTGGGGAATGATATTCTCTATGGTATGTTATGTCTTCACTGTTTGGCGGTTTAAGAAGGCTTTACATAGGTTAGCTAATTTCTGTGTATTAATCTACGTACCTCTGCAGCGCTTCACGATGCACGCAAGCTATTTATGTTCATATAGACACAGTATCGAAATGAAGAATCACTCTTGTCAGGATTATAAAATAACACAGACACTTTGATTCGCATCGCTAGCCGCCGCATCAGAGGAAATGAGAGTGGGAAAGGCACCCGAGCTCATGCGTGTCCTCGACCACATG
>NC_051410.1:40210127-40211319 GCF_015228065.2 Penaeus monodon
CGTCATAACACTAGCAGTTGATGCATAGTTTCAGTGACTCATAGACCGCGTTATCACAGGGGGGACAGGCGTCCTGCTCTGGACTCCGTGGACAAACAACAGCTCAACACTCGCTTCAACTTTTACGTAATCGAGGAAAACGTTGCAAGCCCTGGCCACCAGCGTCAAACGTTATGCACTTGTAATATGATGTACGAAACACAAACCCTGCACTGCGCGACTTGTTCTCAACATTTCAATAGCTCGCCTCAACATTGCAATTGAAAATCTCAACTTTCGAAATCACTGTTGCCTCTTTGTTGAACTGGTTTCCCCGCGGTTTTTCTCACAGGCCATGCGATTTTAACTTTCTCTCCACGCAGCACTTGGGTGTTATTCTCTCATCGCTGACGAAGACACAGTCTCGACCAGAACAGCAATGAATAAACCCATCTTCACTCGCCCCTTCGCTGAGACTCCAGCCCTAGTCTCTTCAGGCACTGGCGAGCCCCAAAGCCCCAAGGACGACTCAGGAAAGACACTTATAACCTGCGGCAGGTGGTCAGGCAGGCGCTGTTCAATGTCACAAACGCCCTACTGGCTTTCACTCTCCACCCGCACGGAGCTCCCTCTCTCACCGTCCGCGGCCAGACCTCCACTCTGTCTGACGGATTTCGGGTTTCCTGGCCATGCGCTGCCCGAAAGCGACGCTCGGCCGAGGGGACTCCTTCGGTTCTCTGCTCGGCGCCGAATGCTGTTTCCTTCTTTTCCCTTATTTTTCTTACCCTGTGCTTGTATTTTTTTATGTATATATTTGTCACAATCAGAAATAAAAACAGGTATTTCCGCGGATGACTAATAACTTCGGTTCGCTACGTGCAGCCTTTCTCCCGGGAGGATAAATTCTTCACCGAAGCTAATAAACCGTAATAGTTTCCCAGTAGCGTCATTCTCAATAGATCTTGGAGGATGAAGACAAATCGAGGCGGCGCGAGGGGAGAGGCGAGTCCGGCAGCAACACCAGCTGGGCCTGCAATGAGACAAGGTTGATCATCATTAGCTGTGCATTAGTCACAATCGCACGGCGTCATTTCCACTGCTTCACCTGCTTTCCTTCGTACACCGTTTATTTAAGGAATAGGATCAAGTCAGATCGAATTGCAAGCGAAATTCGGGAATGATGTATTTTCACTCGAGCGCCTCTGAGCGAAAG
>NC_051410.1:40213293-40213628 GCF_015228065.2 Penaeus monodon
GCAGTCCACAGGTCTCAGCTGGTGATGCCAACCACCCACCACCCACGGCGGCAGAAGCAGGGGCGTGGCTGACACTTCTCCAGCAGGAAGCGGCCCGCAGCGGGTGCCCGGGTGCCATTACGCATTCGAGCCTCTCTCTCCCACGGTTCTGACCCTCAGTTCAATTGTGGTCAGTCTAGGCCAAGGCTACGCTGCCCTGGTTCTTTGGGTTCGTCTGAGAGACTGCTGGATGCGTGAGGAAATGGGCGGGGCGGGGTGGGCGGGAGTCTAGGTTGGAAGAGGCGGAGGCGGAGTGGGTGACAGGTGACTGGGTGTGTGGGCCTGAGCTGTGAAAG
>NC_051410.1:40213976-40214647 GCF_015228065.2 Penaeus monodon
TATCTACAAATATATTCATCGACAGTATACCGCTATCTGCACCTACCCCCCTGTCTCTATAGATGCAGCTATATGTATACCTCCATCCATCCATTCACCTACGGGAAGCGGATGCCCAGTACACCCACAGCAGCAGCGTGAAGAGCAAGTGAACTCATAGCATGGCGGACCGAGGAATGGGCAATCAGCGTGTACAGTTTAACGAAGGGGAACGAGATGTGACCACATTACCAAGCGGCGCACAACACACGAGGCGATTTCTCGGTATAGGGACGACGACAGGAAATGTTTGCGTTTGCCTCCTCCTGTCGGTGCTGATGTGTTCTTGATGAAGAGACCTGATGAAAACCTTTTACAACTGCGTACTGTATAGATGTTATACACACGTTCGCTCATGGCTGCGGAGAGCAAGAGCCACGCAGTCAGTCATGAATACGAATATAAATGCAAGTGAGCTGACGACGAGATGTAAACAAATACGTTCGCCAAACCAGACAGGACAGGTATCCCGACGTATCACGTGGAAAGCAAACTGTGCATTTGGCATCGCATCAGTTTACAATAACGTATAGCGGTCCGCGGATGGCTGGGGGGTAATAATTGAAACAATTAGGGTGGAAAGTATTTCGTAGAGCGAACAGGCGAAATCCGCGGGAGAAGCTGAGCGCAGA
>NC_051410.1:40221008-40221453 GCF_015228065.2 Penaeus monodon
GAGTCAGCCTAATAACAGGTTTCTCAATCATCAATCATCAATTTGAGATCAGAATTCATTTGGTTATCAGGCTGCGTCGACGCCAAACATTACAAATGAAGTCGCTCTTTTACTGGTTGTAGTGAAGCTGCATCGATCATAATGTCATTAATAACTTATTGACATCATTGTTGGATATGGTCGTGATAAGGGCATGACTGATTGGCAACCCCAAAGTTTCCTTGTAACATCAATATGTCTTTAATTTATTACAGGAAAGGTTATCTATATCTTCCGTAAATATGATTTCACCTCGTCATCCAGCCTGAAAATAAACTGATATTTTAGTGTGGTAAAAGCATAATCTCCCGCATAATTTTTTTTTATTGTTATTGTTATTAAGATATAAAGACAAAAACATGTCATCCTTGTTGTGTTTAATTACGCGTAAACTAGTTGAAACAAA
>NC_051410.1:40221474-40221709 GCF_015228065.2 Penaeus monodon
TTGTCAACACAAATCATGAGCGCAACATAACAGCTCATCAGCCGCCTGTCCAACGTTGCATCATCATCACCTTACATTCACCACAGCTGAGGGACGCGTGTCTTGCCCCAACCAAGGTAAGTACTTCAGCAGGAGCGACTTACCAGGCCGTCACGGAGCAGCGAAAACACCCTTCCCGCTCGACTCTCAGACTGACACTGATCGCTCCTTCTACTCCGCAACCTCGACCTCCCTT
>NC_051410.1:40221742-40221900 GCF_015228065.2 Penaeus monodon
CAAAGTCCCACGATGGAGTCCGCCTCTCACTCCGTCCACCGCCATGTTTCAATTTGCTATCAAGCCAGACTTAAGCCGGAGGTGTAGGTGATATGGCGCTTCCTGTGCGAGACGATGCGTAGGAGACCGTGTATGGCTGAGGGTCTTAGATCCGAGGG
>NC_051410.1:40222219-40222314 GCF_015228065.2 Penaeus monodon
CCCACAATTTCATAGAAATCCCTCGCTAATTACTTTAATTATTAACATTAAAAACAAAGGATCGTTGTGTACTATAATCACTCATAACCTTTGGC
>NC_051410.1:40223708-40224123 GCF_015228065.2 Penaeus monodon
CCCACCAGGTTCATGCTACCAAGGGCGCCATTTAAGTGTAATGATAATAATGACTAAGCTATCTAACTTAAGCAAACGGCCCAACTGAATTGGTATTTAAGTAATGGATATGAATTATGGATCATAATGGCGCAAGCCCGATATTGAACTGTTGATTTGCAATTGAAATTTTATCAACTTCAAACCAGTCTATTAATCCTCTTGTAATATATTATATCGCGGGCATTAGGGGGGAAATCGGCAGATTTATGTTTAATTCCCCTAATGTATTTAAGATTTTGGATCTCTAAGTAATTTTTCCGTCTCCCCCCCCCCTCCTCGTCACCCCGCCTACCGAGGGAGTGGGCGGAAAAACTTTGCTGTCAGCGAAGTTTTTCCTTCTATTCGGCAAAATTAGGAGACAATTTCCCTTTCT
>NC_051410.1:40224182-40224453 GCF_015228065.2 Penaeus monodon
AGATATTCCCTTCCCACCCTAATAGAAAATAATTAGGTACGTAGTATCTACTTCTATTTCAGTCTTAAAATATTTCTTACTATCGCTGTAACTTCTTTTCAGACAGAAAACGCTTATTGGCCGACATCTTTCAATCTCGGCGGCTGATACTGGTCTCTGAGAGTTACTGACACAAATAATAATTATTCAGAATGGTGCAAGGATTGCGCGAGCGTGCCACGTGACTACCACGTGATCGACGGGAATTATCCTTAAAGAAAAAAAAAAATGT
>NC_051410.1:40224718-40224873 GCF_015228065.2 Penaeus monodon
AAAATAAAAAATCTATATTGCCCGCTACATATATGTAGGACTTTTGCTGCCCCCCCCCCTTAGCTCCTGATTTAACACAATCTTGTAAGTAATTGAATTTTAAAGCAATGTAAATAAAGTAGACCATATAATAAAACAATAATAGTAACAAAAGC
>NC_051410.1:40224960-40225058 GCF_015228065.2 Penaeus monodon
TGAAAAAAAGGGGGGGGGAGAGCATGAAATAGTATAGTAAGTCACTATGTTGCCTCATGCAACGGGGGGGGGGGGGTGCCTTCTGCATGAGACCTCTG
>NC_051410.1:40225083-40225264 GCF_015228065.2 Penaeus monodon
TCGAAGACAGAGAATCCACCTTGTATGCATGACAGGGCAGGGGTACGCTTTATGGACTCTATTGTGATCAGTTTTCCGTATATTATTCATATTTTATTCCGTAATTTCCCCGGTACTCTGCCCTTCCCCTGCCATCGCCGAGAATGTGGGGCCTGATTTCCATATATTTGCATAGTAGAGC
>NC_051410.1:40225336-40225538 GCF_015228065.2 Penaeus monodon
GAAATTCTTTCCTGAAAGTAATTCCTCAGAATGATTGCTCAGAATTTTCCGTTTATTTTCCCTTTGCAATATGGCTCTGCCTTTGGGTCAAATATGCCTACAGGTGTTCAGATAGGCGGCCGGTATTTGTCGAGTGTTGCTGACTTTTAGATAATTTATTTATTTGAAGACGAATCCTGGCGCCTTGAAAGGTTGCAATATT
>NC_051410.1:40225591-40225942 GCF_015228065.2 Penaeus monodon
TTTGTTTTATATTCCAATGAAATTATAAGAAATATAACAGCGAATTATCTTTGTTCTTGACTGAAATATGTATTAATATTTGTTTTACTGTTTTACATCTTTTAAGAGAAAAAAAACAACAACGTAGATTTGTTTACCGAAAAGATGTTATCCCTTGCGCGAGCCTAAAACGTGTTTATTGTTTCGCATCATCTATTCGAAATAATCAAATTATTGATATGAGTTCTACTTTCTCATTGGAACTTATTCATTCACCATAATCATAAATTATGTTTCTATGAAATTTATAAAATGTTTTATTTTGAAGAGAGAGAGAAAAAAAAATCGATGAGTTACCAGTTATTCTTTAAT
>NC_051410.1:40229580-40230015 GCF_015228065.2 Penaeus monodon
CCTGTGACGGCAAGAACCACGGGAGGGGGAAATGGCTGCCTCACGTGTCTTACCACAATAATTTTTCTGTTCTTTTGAAGACACTGGGTTTGGTCATCTACTGCCCAGAAAGGTTTAAATTTTACATTTACATTTCAACAACCCATGATTGTGCTGGTGTCATGCAGCCTTTAAAGCTGATTGACAGGGTGTAATTAAAGAAGGCACACATTATACAAACCGGTTTTTGTAATATGGTGTCTAGGTCCTTTTATAGCACCTGAATTTCCTAAACTTGGATGGCTACATCTATGGTAGGAGTGCTCTGTGGCAATAGCCTTCATCACTGTCATATCCATTACAATACTTACTGAATAGTCAATCCAGCACTGTTCCTTTGCCAGTAACATGTATTATGCCTATTCATATCTCAAACTGCTCAAATTCCAGATTCTG
>NC_051410.1:40230331-40230559 GCF_015228065.2 Penaeus monodon
TGTCAGATTCCAGAACCAAACGAGTATTATAGCTTCAGAAAAAAATTCTTCAAATAATGTTTTAGCCATTGAATAAAAATTAAGAATATATGGTTAATCTAACAAAACTTTAAAATCTGGGTAAAAAACAAGAGAATGGAAGTCCTGCTTACCTAAATCTTGCCATTTTGTGTATTTTGATTTTCTATTGCAAAATCAAATAAAATCAAGTTTCATGATTTTTATTTC
>NC_051410.1:40230595-40231561 GCF_015228065.2 Penaeus monodon
CGGTCCTCTTAAACAGTTCTTAAAAACTGAAGTTTTTAAAGTAATTCTTCATGCGACCTGTAGCAGCTCTTAATTAAGCTAGATATTAGTAATTATGTCACAATTATTTAAGCCAATGACTTAAGATTTTCTCTAGTGATCTTGGGTTAGCTGTCAGCACATATTCACAGGCAAATTTGTGTATCCCATATTTCTAATGTCACTTGAAAAAAATGCAGAATCAAGAAAGCTCTTCCCTTGGTAACCCTTTTTAAATTGCTTTCAGTTACATTGCCATTCCTTAGCATAACATTTTATCAACCTTAATTAATGGTAACAGTCAACCAAACATAAATATTCATAATCAAAACCATGCAGAAAAGAATGGACAATGAAAGGACACTAGTTAGTGATTATCGACTTCATTATAGATACAAAATAATCTTGAAATATTGGAAATGTTTAATTCACAGTTTCAGCATGAAGTATGAAGTTCATCAGTATCAAATTTGGAACAATAAGGATAACTAGATCTCAGAATAAGAGTATTGTGCTTTGGGGCAAAATACTAACAATCCTTCTTGATTCCAAACTTCGCACTTGCCACTGACAAGACATTTTTTACAATATCAACTCAGTGCTAAAACAACTCCCTTTATCAATTCATACGAGAAATAAATAAGGGTGTAATAAAGTAAAAAAAGTGAAAATCTAGTTAAAGCTACTTTGATTCATTACAATACAAAATGGACAAAAGCAAAATTTGTAACAAGGCAGAAACTGTGCCCAAAGCTGCTGCCTTTTCACCATACAAAGAGCTTAGGAAAACATGGAGAAAGCCCTAAGAATTTAAACAACCGGTAAAGGTGAAAACCACCTCACAAGAACTACTTACACCTGCAAGTGGTATTTAGACCTACATAAGATATAAAGCAATAACACAGTAAGGTGTTACCAGTAACACATAAGGCATAGCAATCACCAAGG
>NC_051410.1:40231585-40232164 GCF_015228065.2 Penaeus monodon
GGAAAATGAAGTCTGTGCAAGGAAATATGTTGCTTTGGTTTCACATAAGCAATGAATGTAAATCTTATTATGAAGGCACAGAAGAAATAAATAAAAGTATTGAATAATTTACTGTGGTTATAACATAGCTCACTGCCTTATTCACAGCTTGTTTACAAAGAAACCCTACTCCATGTGACACACAACTAAAAACAGTTGGAGAGGACTTCTGGCATCGTGGAAATGCCATACCCTAATAGTTGCGCTAGTATGTCTTTATTCAGTACCAAAATGTTAACTGCTAATGATTTTAGTATAAACATATATATAACACTTATGACAATAAATTATTACAATAACAATTTCTACCATAAGGTATTTGATGATATGCTTAGTAAGTACAAGTCCAAAATTTGACCTAGTTTAAAGCACTTTATATATAACTGATGGACCCCCTTGCAAACCACATCATCCCATACATATCATTACAGATGCGATGATTGTCCTAATCATTACAAACTGTCTCTCTGGAAATATCCATACATGCGTGACTTGTTAACGGTGACTGAAGAAGCTGCACATGATGATAAACAATAGTAG
>NC_051410.1:40232201-40232785 GCF_015228065.2 Penaeus monodon
GATGATAAAACTTCCAAAAATGCTTACTCATTCAGAGTTATCTAGGTATGTAGCTGTCTCTGCAACTAATAATTATTTCTTGCTGAATTGCCCAAAAAATGCAACCACATAACCTAGAGTACTATTTACAACAATGAAAAAAACAATAGATAAGAAACCTGCAGTGATAATAAAACCAAAACAAAGAAAAAGCCAATATAGTGACTCAGTGTAGCACTGTCCTATCTTCAAATATCAATAAAAACAACACATAAAGAGACTGCCATCCATACTGGTGCTAAGCTAGTAAAATTCAGCGACTTACTTAAAAGGCAAAAGAATGTACATTCACTAAAAATGCTTTAAAATGGGTCTTCCTCTCATGATCTGTTGGGCAGGGGCATTCATAAAAAATATCCAAAAGTATTTTGAATATTACGCTACAAATGTATCGATGATAAATATTTCTAAAGCTTGTGATGAATTGCTCAGCACCTTTTCTCTTTACATGTAATTCATCTTTACAGTAGATCAATAAACCACTGTTTGCTTATTAATTATTACTATTTTCTCCAAATTTAAACTTCACTGTATTCTAATCACTC
>NC_051410.1:40232816-40233649 GCF_015228065.2 Penaeus monodon
TTACAGGCTAGCCTATTTCTCCTTTTTATTTTGTTCAGCTACAAAAAGCTTTGAGAGGGGAGGGGGGGACTGGTGGTCTTGAAGTCCTAACAGAAAAAGGCTACAGGACACTTAATTTCTGTGAAACAAACATAATATATACTCTCTACCTGAATATCAGGAATATTTTACAACCTATGCATATCTAGAAAGTTTTCCGATGAACAGCTCGTGCGCCTTCTTCGTATTCACGCTTGCTGACCCACATGCGCTTAAAGGTGTCCAAAGATGCCAGAATGGATCCTCCAACCCAAACAGAGTATAGGCGCTCAGCTGGTGCCGAGATCTGTAAATCAAGGAGAAAAAAACTAATTAAAACACATTTAAAAAGAGGATACACAAAAGCTAATACATTTATGTAATGTAGCTTCTTGAAAATGAGTGTTAAACAGATCTTAAAGGAAGGAGCGTTCTGAATATCCTTTCTATAGATGTGAATATTGTTTACATTTCCTGTCTCTTCATTCAAAACACTGCTGATTCAAACTGCCTCTCTTTTTACAATCCTATATACTTAGAGCTCCTCATAGTCCATGAAATGGCACAGTGAGCTTTCAGCAGGATAAAATTACTATTCATGAGTATTCTAATGCTTTCATAGGGCAACAGATACAATGGCTATTAAAAAAATCAAATTATGGCTTTAAAATAGTTCTAAGCCTGAAATTTAGGTTACAAAAATGTGTAGTGTATGATGTACTTGAAATCTGTGATTATTTTTGCAGTTAAACTAAAAAGTTTATGCTTAATGATGAACTGCTCTTTTACATGACAATAATTCAAGCTAAATCCAC
>NC_051410.1:40233781-40235326 GCF_015228065.2 Penaeus monodon
TCATTTGACACTATGTGAACAAAACACAAGCAGGTTGGCCCTATTTTTACCAGTCATTCTGTTCCCCCAGATTTTGATATATAACTGACCTTAAGGACAAAATGGGACAAGATATTATACTTTTATAGCTTTTTAAAATTTGAATCTACTCTTGATATCATCCTGCATCACTGATCTTTCAGAACATAGATAACATGGCAAGCAAGACCTCTGGAGATGGCTCAGGAACCAAAATCTAGTCTAGAAGTGTCGAAACTATATCTTCATCTCTCTCCGGATACATTTCATCCTTGCAAAGTAATTTTGTGAGAAGGTGCAGGAAAATTACTCAATTATCTGTTAAACTAAAATATACAAAGTAAAAAAAGTAAAAACTTGTAAAATGACTGAAACATCATCTTGCATTGGTTTTAACGTGTTCATGTCAGGAGGCATTTATTCTACTCTTTTACTGAATATATGTAGCACTGTATTTAGCTCAGCTTGGTGAGGTTAAAGCCTAATGTCCCAAGGTTTTATGGGCATCACCAGCTGTACTAGTTCATTTTCGGGGTCTCTCTACCATTCACACCAGAGTTGGAAGTTTACTACCAAATGTATACCGATCAAAACCTCAATGTTATCATCTACAAATGATTCAAAAGTGAATGAATATAAACCTTGTTATAATAAGACCTTGTTCAAAACCTCAGTACTGTGCCAGACAGCTTTTAAACTGAATTCCTCTAAACTCCCTCCCAAGTACTTTATATCTCAGTGTATGAGAGACTGCAGTTGGTGAATTGGCTGTCTTGCTTAAGAAATCTCAAATCTACAGAATCAAACATGTAGAATAACCTACCCTAATCTTGATGTCCTTTGGAGCTAGTTTCTTCACTTCAGAAAGAAGTCAGTCGCCAAATCCTTTGAACAAGGTCGATCCTCCAGAGATGACGATATTTTGGTAAAGCTGTTTTCGGAGATCCATGTCAGATTTATGAATTGCACAAATAAGGGCTTCATGAATGCCTACACTCTCTTCTCCGATGAGGTCTGGTCGGAAGAGGACCTCTGGTGCTCTGAATCGGGCCTGGCCAACCTGGTACATGAAAAGCATTTTAGATTATTCTTAGTATCATGTAACATCAATTATAAAAATGGATGAGGGGATGTGAAAAAGTAAGATGGGGGGTAGGGATTAATGACATTTACAATTTTCTCAAGTTCGAGTTTTATCATATATAGTATACTCATAATCCTATCGTTTCACCTTCAAGTTTTAAAAGGAAATATTTTGGTTGCACACTCACTTCATCAACTGTTGCCCCATTGGGTAGAACATAAGACAGTCGCTCAGTGTCGACAGTTTCCTCCCGTTGTGGATTTTAGGCCAAGTAACACACTCGTTCCTTCATCATTTTAACAACTTCAAATTCAGCCGAAGAATACAGATTCAGCCCTTCCTTTCGTAGCAGAAGTTTTAGGTACCTGTTGGTTAATCAAAGAAACTATTTCTATAAATACTGAAACAAAAGACCCAACATTACTCGGATATATGACCTACTT
>NC_051410.1:40235376-40235758 GCF_015228065.2 Penaeus monodon
TCATGCATCAACTCAACCCATTTCTAGATTATATCACATTATAAATGACATTATAAATTACCGATATCATAACTGGCAAAAAGCAGAGGTAAATGACAGACACAAATGACCAAGAACGAAACAAGATGTCAGACTGACAAGACAAGTCCTTACCGTGTGACATCTCTGCCCCCAATGTCCTCCCGCATAATGGAATGTGGTAAAGCAAAGCCTTCGTAGATTGGAACATCGTGAACAACTCCATCACCAGAGTCCAACACAGCCCCAGTCGTTCTTCCTGAGACTGTGGAAATCAATTCATTTCATAACCTTATTGCTACATCACCATCTCCCTTCATGTTATCACCGTACATCACTATCATGTACAACTGTATTTACATGT
>NC_051410.1:40236012-40236403 GCF_015228065.2 Penaeus monodon
AAGAAAAAACAAAGGGGGGGGGAATAAATTGCTATACTTCTCAATACACTAGACAGGAATATTCATCTCTGTTAGCACTTCAACCTGACTGATGCTTCCTAAAACATGATTTCATCTTAAAACAAATAACATTACTACGTGAACTTTGAAGCTATACTGAATAGCAATAAAGAGGGTTTAAATGCTATTAAAATATTATTATACATTCATATTTACTTATCATAAAAACAGAATCAGAATTCTGGCTATAGACCAAGTCACAGAAAATTATGAAATTAATCATACTGAGAATCAGTTGAGTAGCTAACATTTGTACAGTCAAAAGAACTTTAAATATTTTCCACAAGTCATATCATCTGGATCAAAGGGACTACAGCCCCGCGGATGCAGT
>NC_051410.1:40237100-40239874 GCF_015228065.2 Penaeus monodon
ATGTAGTTTTATTATATGTATCACACATGTATCCTATAACTAAAATAATACAAATGACCTTTTCCTCAACCCACATTCTCCTGCCACACATTTAGTATATCTTTGCCCTTCTACAATCTATACATCTAGATACTTGTATCTTCATCTTAAATATCTACATCTTCATGGTCTTCATAATAATGGAAAAATAAATTCTGGTATGCAAATCTGAGTTCTTCCAATGTCTGCATTATTTAAATGTAAAATCATGCCTCTTTGTGGCTTAGTGGGACAAATAATCTAGAGGTTAACAGACAGTAAATGAATTTGATACAATCTTCACTTGTAGTGCCAAAGTGATGGGAAGGCCTATTTATTTCTTCATGTAAAATTAACCTTGATGATAATTATTTAATGAGGGTGAAATGACAAAGTGGTAAAATATTGTTCTTAAGCATGTAAATACAGTAAATTAATACCTAAGTTAGCCTAATCTAAAATTACCTTTTACTGATGCTGAATTTTAAAACGAGTTTCAATTGATCTTGAACATCAAAAGGACATAATGAATTCCAAAAATGAATTTCTATTAATGTTGAACTTAAAAACAAAATCAGTAACTTGTATACTTACAGGCTAAGAAGTGCCTGGATTGAAACAAATAGTGCTGGAACACTGAAAGCTTCAAAAAATATTTCTGCTGCCTTGTCTCTATTCTTTCGTGGATTAAGGGGAGCTTCTGTCAGTAGTACAGGATGCTGCAAGTGAATTGTGGGTCAGTACTTGAATCAATTCTTAACCAAATTAACAAGGACAAAATTGCAAACATAATGGGTAACTCCATTTCAAAAGTGTTTATACTACATAACCATATTAACAGGAACAATTACCTCTTCAGAAAATGTCTGAAGCTGGTCTTTGCTATAAATGTACTGCCATATGCGCTCCATATCATTCCAGTCTGTGACAATGCCATGTTCCATAGGGTAGCTGTCAAAGGAGTAATTTATATAACAAAAGTATGAAATTTTATCACAAAATAAAGATCCAAAACTCTATATCAACAAATTATATTCTACTAAAAGATGCTGCCTCTTCACAAATCACAAAAGGTCTTTTAATAAGGAAATCACACTCACCTAATAGCTAAGAGACCACGGTGTTCTTGAGCTTTTGGGCCGACAAAATAGTCTCCTTCTAGGGCTCCAACCATCACTCTTTCGTACTTTGGTCTGCCAACACTGCCAGACAGAAATGCAAACTATCAGCTGGTGGATTTAAGTTTCAAGCAGGGAAATGTGCAACAGCTGCAATTATATCAACACCACTTATTTACAACATGGTGAAGATGCTTTTACTTGTTGCAGCTGCATGGGAACCAATATTGCTTTTTGCAACACAATAATAATCACATAATCATGAAGTATTGAAGAACTTACTAAAAACATGGTAGACCAGCTCATCCTAACCTTAAAACTACACTGTTCATACCATATCTGGTTTGAAAATAAGAATATAAATGTCTGTGTCACGGCAAAAACACCAGAAATGAAGCAAACAACATTAAGTGCTCCATGTGGAAGATCTGTATCTCAAGATGTCTGTGATTTGCAGTTTTAACTAGAGATAAACAATTTGAATAAAAATAACAATATCAGAAATATAACAATTTTCACAGCCACCACTTCATTTTTGTAAAGTGTCTTGCAAGTTTCAAGGACCTAAAACCTGTGAAAATTGAGTCTTTGGTGCACTGGTTGAGGATATGTAGTTGGACCAAGAGAACTAACATATACTGGTGCCCTAAATGAAGACTTTTCTTCCAAGTCACAACTTCACTTAAGAATCTTGTGGTGTAATACTAACGTGATAAAGCTAACAAGAAGAGTCTATCTATATAGTAAATGTTACATAAATGACCCTTGTATCAAGATTGAAATTTGCAACTAATATCAGTAAAGAAAAAGATTATGCCAGAGCCTAAACCACTAATCACTATCACTGATCAAAACACACCTATAGACACAGACACCCATATTGCAAAGGAAGAACAGGAAAAGAACAATAAAAGGAAACAGATGAAGAGAAGCAAGAGGAAAAAGAGAAGGAACAAGAGACAGAGACAAAGAAGGAGTCAAAGATAGAAAATAAGGAAGCATAAGAGCAAAAGAAGAAAAAGAAGAGAAGAGAGAGAAAAAAAGGGGGAGGAGGAGGAAGAGGAGGAAAAGGAAGAACCGAGAAGAGAGAGGAAGAACATGGAAGATGAAAGTGAGAAAAAATAATAATCAGACCATGTGGAAGCGACCAAGGGAGAACATGAGTATATAAAGGTTGAGGATGGAGAGAGGGAGGTGGAGGAAAAGGAGGTGTGGGAGAAATAGAGAAAATAAAGAGGAGTAAAAAGGGGACAACATGAATGACAGGGGTAAGAAGAAAAGTAAAAACGAAAAAAATAAAGTAGAAAATTCCATTCTAAACCACTACTCTTTATAACTAGAATACCAAGTGATTAAATTTGCTATGATAATTCTATCACCAAATATGACTAATTACACCGCCTGTATGCCTGGCAACATGCTTCTCCTAATGTAACATTTGGTTACCTTGGTTACCTTTTCCTCTGACGACGTCTGTAACCAGAATCATTACTGGTAGCTCATCTTAAAAATAAATAGACTACCAAAAATATGTTTATTTCTATACTTATATATTGAATCCTGGTGTTATAATATTTATGGTGATCCAGACTTGCTATAGAAAATTCCTACAATCTCCATATTTATTCAATAATCCTC
>NC_051410.1:40240172-40240603 GCF_015228065.2 Penaeus monodon
TGTCAATACCTGTATATTATAGTACTAAAAACAGCTTCTAAATTCTAAGAAAAAATACAATCGCATTCACATGATGATTGACTGTATGCCATGACTATTCAAGTAAACTCTCTCACCTACTGACAATACAAACATCAGAAGTACACTCAAGAACTAATGATCAAAGCAATAACTGGAATGAAAAGCACCAGAAAGAAATTACGTCAACAGGTGTGCCTAGGTGACACCCGACACCAGTGCAGCAACCACCTGCTACCTACTATGTGGTGTCGCCTAACAATCAACCAACATTTGTTCATTTTATAATCAATATCCTTTATTACTCTCAGGAATTTCCCAGTTTCTTGTCACTTTCTTTTAACCACATTTCTTCTTAGTTTGCGTCTGGTATTTTTGCTAAATACTATAAAAAAACAGATGGTGATTTACAG
>NC_051410.1:40240983-40241488 GCF_015228065.2 Penaeus monodon
TCAGTAGAAGAATACACATTACAT
This sequence comes from Penaeus monodon, assembly GCF_015228065.2. Classification (NCBI taxonomy): domain Eukaryota; kingdom Metazoa; phylum Arthropoda; class Malacostraca; order Decapoda; family Penaeidae; genus Penaeus; species Penaeus monodon. The sequence goes on from NC_051410.1 coordinate 40,241,008, forward strand.
ACAGACATCATACACATAGCAATAAATCATTCTTATTTCTCATTCAGTAGAGATCATTACATCATGCTCATCAAAAATCCTTTGGTTAACCTATTCTCTGACAAAAGTAATAAGAAAAAACAAATTTAAATAATTCACAACATTTCTAAGAAATAAAGTATTTTTATACAAATAAACATGTGCATCTTGTAGTTACCCATTTCAGTGAACAATTTATTTGCTTATTTAGGAGCAAAATATTGATAATAGAAGTTGGAATCCACTGACTGCATAGAAAGAGCCGTCTCCTTATCTTATGCTGAATGGGGTTATTCTAGATAAGTCAATTCATATCTTATCATTACAAAATCAATACCTCATTATAAAGCAACAAACTAATATCAAAGAATTAGAAACACAATTCTCTGAAAAATTTACATCATATGTAGGTTTCTCCCTGCACAATTCTGAACCTATGTAATAGAAATATTCACTGTAAAGG
>NC_051410.1:40241525-40241720 GCF_015228065.2 Penaeus monodon
ACACAACCTCTGAACATCTTTCATGCCATAGTAGAGTGAACGAAACTGAAATATCTTTAGATAAATCTAACAGTATGTACTATTACTCTCTACTCACTAATTTGGGAAGTGGCACTTTGGAGTGTGATCACCGGCAAAACCTGCTTTGATGATACCCGAGCCCTGAAAAAAATGTATGAGTCAGTTTATCAAATT
>NC_051410.1:40241743-40241871 GCF_015228065.2 Penaeus monodon
TATTCATTGACAAATCCTCAAGGAGGAGAATGAGATATACTTGTTACTTGTATATGAAATTCAGACATTATAAGATCTTCTAAATAATTATAACATAACAAGATAATGAATATTCTTAGCAGGCAAGC
>NC_051410.1:40241893-40242037 GCF_015228065.2 Penaeus monodon
CATTGAGAATACAGTCAATATAAAATTTACCAATGAGACATCTTTTACAAAAATAACTTTGAAGTAGCATGAAACTTCAAGAGGGTGTAAGGACATAGATACAGGGAATATCAAAATCCATGATATTTACTTTTCCTTCTGTAA
>NC_051410.1:40242134-40242262 GCF_015228065.2 Penaeus monodon
AAATGGTTGTTTCATAATTCCGCACCTAAAAGATGTAACACTCTTGCAAGAAGTTTACGTGCTGAGGGTTACAGCATTATCGATGCTGCCCATCAGCATAGTATTCCTTTTGAAACCTATAATTCTTA
>NC_051410.1:40242337-40242410 GCF_015228065.2 Penaeus monodon
ATACATTTTTGAAAAAATAAGTTAAATGTATTTTTATTTCATATAAAAAGCTAACAGAAAACCATCAAAGAAC
>NC_051410.1:40243302-40243386 GCF_015228065.2 Penaeus monodon
TGCCAAACATTTTTATTTTTTCCTTTCTCTTGTTATATCCACTGTTCTTAACAGGGAGAGTAGAAGTTTTCCTTGAAGTTTTTC
>NC_051410.1:40243917-40244936 GCF_015228065.2 Penaeus monodon
GTTTTGGAGAAGCTACTAAAAAAGCCTTTACTCCTGTTCATATCCTGCTGGCTGGCGATCTATGGCACGCATCTGACAACAAGGCTACCAATATGTATTAAGTTGGCCACTACTTTTCACTGTATTTCATTCTGCAGTCAAAATGATTCATGCATACTGTACAATTATATTACCATGTATACATAGATGAAGTACAAGAATTAATGGCCCTTACAATGTAAAAAAATTATACATTTATGTCCTAATTATCTTAACCAGAAAAACTCCTAAACAAAGTGAAAGAAGCCCTTGATTTAACTCCTAAATGGTGGGAACAGAGCAGGGAGGTAAAGCTCTCAGGTGTGCAGAATTCCACCTGCCAGTGCTTTGAACACAATTTTATACCATCCACCCTTCCCCACAAGGAGATATTGTCATGCCACCCACTATTTAAGGGATAATCAGCCTCTTCCATGGGATCTCCCTTTTCCCTAAAACAGACCAAAGTTACCAGGTATTTTCTAGGTGTCCCTGCATTACCACAGGTACCAAATACATACTAGACTGAATATTACTACAGATGTACTAATGCAACATCAAATAAAACCTTCACAAAATGCTTCAACTTTAAGATTCACTGCAACTTGTACAAACAACAGGCAGCAGATGTTATGCAAGCAATGTTCATTAATTAGTCAAAAGACAAACAAGGAATAAGAATGTTTTGCTGAAAATGTATCCTTTATGCAGCTTACTCTGATGTTGGTCTGACTAAATTGGTTCAACCTTTAAATATCCATCTTTTTATCTTCCCTATTATCCAATATACTATATACCTATCAATAACTTAAGATTTCAAGTTTTCTGCTGACAATAAAAAAGTATACATCACTGATACAGTGAAGGAACTTAATAACAAATATAACTGCAACAGATTAACAGCAAGTCAAACTTTATCCATTCCTACTTGCATACCTAAATACATAATTCTGATAATCTATCTTTACTTTACCAGTGACAATACCCCTTGATGGCCATGT
>NC_051410.1:40245535-40245770 GCF_015228065.2 Penaeus monodon
AAAAAAAAACAGGTCTTTCCTAATATTCAAGAAATGAAGCAAATAAGTGAGTCCTAGTGGACAGTGCATCACAAAATAACCTTTTAACAGATAACCTTTTACAGATTATAGGTAAGGCCCCTCCTGTTCAACTAAGCCCTTGACTGGTAAATACTAAGGGACATGATAGGGGTCTTCCTACAGTTATCAATCCTTTGAATCAGTGAACCATATATAACCAGGACAGTTAGACTTG
>NC_051410.1:40245795-40246105 GCF_015228065.2 Penaeus monodon
CGAATTTAATTACATACTTTTTATGATAAATTACCTAAAAAAAGAACGAAAAAAAAAAACAATACTTTTTAATCTTTTTTTTTATGAACTACAGAAATAGCAGTAAATGATAAAGGAAGAAATATACATAGCGATATATTAAACCATACAAGGCAACCCTTTATCAAGAGAGAGTGGCCCAGGGGCTTCAGCATGTTAAAACACGTTGCATTTAACAACCTTTTTTTCTAATCCCGTAAGATGAACTACACTAGCAAATGAATATATATAAAAGCTCGTTGGGAAATAGAGTTGATTATAAAGTACCGGA
>NC_051410.1:40246358-40246552 GCF_015228065.2 Penaeus monodon
TATTTTGTAACTCGCTTTCAGTTCGCAAGCCCATTTCGGATCCTTTCACAAAAACAGACAAATTTTCTTCTTTGTCTTCATTCTCAGCCAGAACCCCTTGACAGTTGCCGATTTCCCCCCTTCTTTTTTTCTTTCGAAGCTCGGCATTTCCTCTCATAAACAGATCTATTTCTGTCCAGATGAACGTTTCTAAC
>NC_051410.1:40246583-40246715 GCF_015228065.2 Penaeus monodon
ACAGGTGAGCGTCCAATAGTGTTTCAACGAAAGCCAAGAGTATTTCGTATCATTTACCAATATGAATTATACTGCATATGTCATTAAGTATTATGGTAATTTGTGACTACTATACGTCTCGCTTATGTTACT
>NC_051410.1:40247420-40247793 GCF_015228065.2 Penaeus monodon
ACTATCACAGATCTCGTTAAAAATAAATGTGACTGCTACCCTTAAGGGGACCGTCCCGACCGTCCCGAAAAATGGGGGGGAGGGTAAAAATGGGGGGTGAAGCTAATAAAATAAAAACCATCTTATCGATTTCCTTCAAATTTGGATATATTGTTTATTGTAACATTCCACACCTTTGCTGTAAATTTTGTGAAAATTGACCCAAGGGGGGCGACGACCCCCTTCAAAAAACTCTTCATACCACATACGCTTCTTGGGTACCGCCCTTGTCCCACAGTTTTGCATGTTTTGCAATAAAAAAAAAAAGTTTAAACATCGATAAGATCCAAAGCGATTATCGCAGGCTTTTTTCGAAATTTGGCTTAGTTTTCTC
>NC_051410.1:40247825-40248215 GCF_015228065.2 Penaeus monodon
TTTGCCAAAATAGAACAGGACCGAAATTCAAAAAAAGCCCGCGATAATCGCTGCGCATTTTGGTAAGCTTTAAATTGATACCAACAAAATTTGGATCGAATAAAAACTGTGAGAAAACTTTGAGAAAAATCCAATTGAAAATTGTTAATATTTCTGTTAATTTTCTGTCAGTATCCTTTAATAGAATTTTATGAACTGATTACTAAAGAAAGTACATTAATTTTCATCTAAAATAATGTAAAAAGAGTGAAAATATGTTAATTGGGTCTCGAGTTATGACGAAAATGACATGAGTACCCCTAAAAAATGTAGGAAAATCGTAAGGATGGTTACCTAACCTGGCCATAGACGTTGCTACTGGTGGTCTCACACACTTGTATTAGTGTTTTC
>NC_051410.1:40248634-40248958 GCF_015228065.2 Penaeus monodon
AGTAATAATCGTGTTATTGTTATTTTTTTGTGTTTTCTTACTTATTCGGTCTCCAATGAACACATGCACATGAAATATATGATGTAAGAACAGTTTATTCGATCGGCGATACATGTCAAATAGGCCTACAATCCTCGAGTTTCCACAGAAGCAGCCGTTATCACCCGTTGACAAAGATCGGACCATTCTCGTTTATTTTATGGGATATAGATACGCCATTGTTTACACATTATAACCGAAGTCTGAACTTGCATATCTGATGTACACGTCGATATCGCAATATATTCACCGCATTTTATGTAAAGAAAAAAAAAATCAGATTGG
>NC_051410.1:40249004-40249298 GCF_015228065.2 Penaeus monodon
CATAAACCAACAACATTGGGAGTAATCCATTATAATACGACACTCTTAGCCTCCTCCGTTCAGTTTCAGTAGGTAGTGTCAATATACAATGTCTCATTCTTGCGCCCTTACGGCATATGTGCATAAGGGTGAAAGTGGCCGATCGGCGATTGGGAGTGTGGGGTGGTTACGCTGCCTAATTTTTCGTTGCCGGACCTAATAATCGGATGGGTAATTCTCCATTCGTATACGTATTCGAAAATGGTTATAACTCATTTTCGACCTCTGCAACCCGCCCCCCTCGGGACGGTCCCC
>NC_051410.1:40249830-40250557 GCF_015228065.2 Penaeus monodon
TCTCCTGTGACTCGATTGCGACCTTAAATTTCGAGTCTATAAAATCTGCTCAGTATTTAATTTCAATCATTATTTCTTATCGTGGTGAAGATAAACTTGACAAGTTACTGTTGATAATCATCTGATAACAGAGAGAAAGCTGATGAAAATAATTTGAAAGACAACGATGTGTCATTCAGACAACAGTCAACAGATAAAAAAATAAAATAGTCCTGTACAGTTTATTTAGCAAACTTATTCAACTTATTATTTCACCTTTCGCCACCAACAGAAGTGAGTGACACTAGCTTATAGAGCAGGGGTGGGATTTTCTTTTTCATCATCATTATTTAGCAGAGCGCAGATATTAATAAACATTACTTAACCCATTCAACAGTGAAAAAGGGGGGTAAAATGTGATCACGGCGAGTGTCAAATCTCACACTGTTGAAAAGAAGACCAGTCAGGGCGGAGTAAAGACACCAAAAGGTGTATTTTAATCTTCCCCTCCGTGGCCATTACGGTGACTGATAATCACAAATGCCACATTCAAGTCACAGTCTTCGCATTTGCCTCTTTAAATCACCCTCATTATCTTGACTTCGTGTCTTCTGACACCCTGTGACTGTTTACCTCATTATCGCCTTTTGTCGCAGCTTCAATACATTACTACATTAACGATACCACGCCTCCACGTGCTTTTCCATTATTGTCCTTCTTATCAATTCCGAAATCGCCGATACACCTG
>NC_051410.1:40250728-40251781 GCF_015228065.2 Penaeus monodon
CGAAGCGACCAGAAGCCAATCTTAAGAGACAATTCCCCCGAACTAAATATATCAGTTACAACACCGACATGATGTCACTGATCTCCTGTAAAGAGATCCCTGAATATCAAGAAGCAACATCCATGTCACGTCACGCCCCACGTTACCATGCCCCCGAGGCTGCGTGAGTCTGTGTGACGCGCAGGAGGGGAGCCATTACACAAAAACCTCAGAAGCTGATGGTCTCCACCTCCTCCTCTATCCCCCCCCTTTCTCCCTCCTCTCCTTCTCCCCCACTCCCTATGACTCACACTCCACCACGCAGGAAATGTTCCACCCCCCTCGCCCTCCCCTAACTTTTCATGTTGCTATTGGCCCAACGGTAAATATTCCTTTGCGATTTAGTGAATGGTAGTGTATCATCGTGCGCCACGTTGCGCAACAAAGGGGTAGTACTGATGCTGATCAGCAAACGTAAGTGGTTGTTCTGTATCTCTTTTATCGTGAGTTGATTTAGATCCTCAATCACTCACATTTTTTTAAGCCTTCGGGAAACGTAAATCGTATTATCGATCATCTTTGCCACGGCGAATTGTTACTCAGACAAATGTATTTGATCAACATAGCTGCGATATTACGGACAGCTCCCCGTATTACATCATGTTACTCGTCTAGTACTAGAAACAGACGTATTAGTTAAACTATTATTTTTTTTCTTGTTAACGTAGACTATAAGTTGTTATATTATTTCCGAACAACAAAATCCCATGATGTTCCCTGAGAAACAACCTTGTGTTTCGAGAGTGTAAAAGAAGTGTTGTGTCTAGGCACGTGAGTGACGTCACAAACGATAAGTAGGGCGTATTTATAAACCTTAATCTAAATATCACAGTATCACTATGAATGCCAAAAACTCCCGTGAAATACAACCCCCATAATCGCATAGACACTGTACAACAGGAAATTCTTGCGGTATATAAATAGGCTACCTTCGCATATTTTGACAGAAAATGTACTTTACTACCATTCACTTCTATAGATAAGCGGGAGTATCACAGGTTTACTATTGGAAGC
>NC_051410.1:40252517-40253812 GCF_015228065.2 Penaeus monodon
CGCGTGTGGGAAGGTGGGCGTGCGTCCCTTGCCTCCACAAGACTGCAACATGATTGCGTCTGGTTTTCTCCATGAGTCATGGCATTACCTTTCAGCAACATGATATGACACGCATCCCATATAATTGGTGACAATTCTTTTTTTTTCCTGCTATATTTCCTTTCAATTCTTGTATAATTGGACCTCTGAAAATTCCTGTGTAGCTCCAGGTCGATTTGATATCTCGTGCGATAAGCCTATAATGATAAGGTTAATGATACGTTTCCATATACGTTTTTTTTCCCCAGAATACTATCTTTTGTCATATTAAAGGAACCCTTTTGTACAGTATGCACTGGCCAAGTGAAATTAGCTGAGGAATGCAAATATTTAATCCAATTAAAACAAGTCGTTTAATCGGCAGTTACAAACAATAATAATAAAACAAACAGCTTGTGGCGAAAGCAGGGATAACGACATTGTCAAAGAAAACAATAATAACGGATATTGTGACGGTAATTAGCCAACCACAACCACCGTGTATCTGGGTGCTGGTGCCTCGAGTGAGCGTACAGAACAACATGCCCCGACACGTTCAAAAACACAAGCTTAGTACCCTGCCCTTTCACATAACAAAACCACAGAACCCTATCATTTCAGACATTTCCAAACAAGTTCCCATCGCCTATAATCTCCCCTGAATTGCAAACTGCACTCTCCAGGCAAGGGAGGCGAGCCAGACATCCCCAAGTGCAATATGAAATAAAACGCGGCAGAGAGGCAACACCGTCGGCACGCGTACGTTCTCAGCGGCCATAAAGACGGGGGCCGAACCACAGTCCACACACAGTCGCCGGCGCTCGTGCAGGAAAAACATGTGTGGGGACTATAGGATGTGTTTTTTTTTTTTTAAGAGGACAAGTTAGAGAGGAAATGCGAACTTTGAAAGGCAGTGTAGAAGGAGGAGAAGTGCGAGGTTAAAAGGTAAGTGGCGCGTTGTGAAAGCATGTTTATTATTGGTGATGATGTCATCGTATGTTACTTTGCAATTACGAGTAGTTCCGAACAGTTTGCAATATGTTGTTTCTTAACTATCTCGGCGTTTTCATTGTGATATCAAATATCGATTTTGCTCCTAGCCAGAATGTGGCTAACTGCTAATTAGCAATCAGTTCAATTAAGTGAAATTAGATTGATTACGAAACATTTCGAGTTGACGGACTAAAACCACAACCCCTAGAAATCTAACAGAAAAGGCGGCAGTAGCGAAAGGATTGTAGAAGACATGCTCAATCCTGCAAGTGTAGGATCAGCCA
>NC_051410.1:40253888-40254519 GCF_015228065.2 Penaeus monodon
GAGACACTTGTTCCAGCCTGTTGTTCCCGACGCAGCCACGCATCTGCTGCCTGCACTTGGCGGTGAGTTCAGACCTTTATTTGAGAATAGTGGAAGAAAAGATTCCGCGTCCAGTTGTACACAGTGGGGACAATTGTCAACTACCACGCAGATAATTCTCATTTCGTCTCGTTCCGCGAATGAAGAGAGATACGTTTATTTCCCTTCTTTTTATATTGAAACCATATTTTATCTTGGGAAATCTATGATAGCCACTATTCACATATCCTGAATACACACAGCTGTCGCTTTCGTAAGACGTTTGCATTATCAGTCATAGTGAAATAGGGAATTACTGTAGGTTTGTGTTGCTCGCTGAAAATATCAATAAGGATTTGCTTTACCTTATTCTAAGAGCCTAATTATTTTAAGAACCTAATTCTATTGTAGTGTTATTTTTTTCCGATGTGTTTGTTAATTATTTATCTATGACTGTTTAAAATTTTGATAACACGTGATATGCTGCGGATGAGATAATAGCAAATTTGGATAAAGAAATGCTGTGTAAATTAAGTAGATATTTATATAAAGCGAACTAAGACAGGAAATGACCTGTACGTGTTGCGTTTCAGCAATAAGTGGAATTTCACTT
>NC_051410.1:40254613-40254933 GCF_015228065.2 Penaeus monodon
ACCCCCCCCCCCCCTTTTTTTTAGGAAAAAAGTTTTTCCCCCGGGGAAAAATTTTTTTTTTTTTGGGGAAAGTTTTTTTTGGGTTTTTTTCCCCTTTAAACATTGGGGGGCGTTTTAATTTTGGGGGATTTTTTTTAAATTATGGATTTTTTCCTTTCAACCCGCTATTTTTGCCCCCGGGTTTTAATTTTTCTAGAGGGGAAAATTGAACATTTTAATTTGAATTAGATTGTTTTAAAAAAATTTTCAGGGGGTTAAAAAAATAAATTAAAAAAGGGGGATAGCAAAAAGGATTTAGGTGCTTCCCCGGCAAGGTGAAT
>NC_051410.1:40254969-40255052 GCF_015228065.2 Penaeus monodon
TCCACCCCCTTTTCCCCCCCCCTTTTCCCCCCTCCCTCCCTCCTTTTTCCCCCCTTTAAATTTTTTCCCCCTTTTCCCCCCCC
>NC_051410.1:40255133-40255357 GCF_015228065.2 Penaeus monodon
TTTTTTTTTTTTTCTTTTTTTTTTATTTCCCTTTTCCCCCTTTTCCCCCCTTTTTTTTTCTGGTTTTTTTTTTCTTTTTTTTTTTTTTCTCCTTTCCCTTTTCCTTTTTTAAAAATTTTTTCCTTTTTGATTGTATTTTTTTTTTTCCCCTTTTTTTTTTTCTTTCTTCTGTTTTTTTCCCTTTCCTCCCTTTTTTTTTTCTTTATTTTAAATTTTCCCCCCCT
>NC_051410.1:40256048-40256230 GCF_015228065.2 Penaeus monodon
GTTCTTCACCCCCATCCCCCAACCCCCTCGCCCCCCTTGGCATTCCATTTATGGTTAAAAGTTGCTTATGTCAATCGTACGAGTAGTTACATCTGCAACTGTTAATGATAACTGGAATGCAACAAGAGGCAAGAGACTTGTCTTGCTTCGTGTGTTAGGAAGCGCAAATAATCATGGAAATA
>NC_051410.1:40256333-40257841 GCF_015228065.2 Penaeus monodon
CTCCCCTTTTATCATTTAAATTTCCTTTCTTCTCCCTCTCCCTTTACCTCTTCCTCTTCACCTGTCCCTCCTTCCTCCATTTCCTACTTCTCCCACCCCCCTTTTCCTCATCTTCCTTCCCCCTATCCCCCCAAACCTCCTCCCTCCCTCCCCCCCAAATCCCCCCTCCCCCCCTCCCCCTCCCCCCAAAACCCCTCTCCCCCCCCTCCCTCCCTCCCCCCCCCCCCCAAACTCCTCTCCCCTCCCCCCCCCCCAAACCTCCTCTCCCTCCCTCCCTCCCTCCCCCCCTCCCCCCAAACCTCCTCTCCCTCCCTCCCCCCCAAAACCCCCTCTCCCTCCCCCCAAAAAACCCCCTCTTCCCCCCCCCCCCCCCCAACCCCTCTCCCCCCCCCCTCCCCCCCCCCCTTCTTCCCCCCCCCCCCCCAAACCTCCTCTCCCTCCCCCCCCCAAAAACCTCCTCTCCTCCCCTCCCCCTCCCCCACATATTTCGCAATCGCTATATTTCTTGTTATCCTTTTGATTATATTTTCTCCTCCGGTTTTTATCATTTTGCAATAATTTCTTAGTCTTTCTTCACCGTTTCTACTCCTTCGTATTCCCTTTCTCTTGTCCTCTCGTGTATTTCTCCTTTCTTTAAATTTATGCGGATTATTTGTGCGTTTTATCCTATTCGAGGAAAAAAAGCGATGTTTGTCCGTCCGGATCTGTGGTAACTAACCTTTTTTTTTTTGTGTCTTAAACTCTACCAAAATACTTTTTCTGATGCTCAACACGCCCCATATGATTTGGGACTTAAAAAAATGCACGAACTTTCCTAAACGTACAAACCCGGGTGACTACTTTCCCTCCCACCACTATCACCACCGAAATTTAAATTTTTAAATTTCATGTAAATTTGTTTTTTCTCTCTCCTCAAAACCCCGGGAATTTGAAATTCATTGAGTTTCGTTTTGGCCTTTTTATTTAATCTATTTCCCTTTTCCCTTTGGAGTTTGGGAGACTGTTTTGTTTCAAAATGTTATTAATATCGATATTTTCTTTTCTGCTTTATGATTTTCATCCTGTTTTTATACTAATTTAAACAATATATCTAAAAACCCAAAATTGACTCCCAATTTTTTAATACTTGCAGGGGGCCCTGGTAAATAGAAATTACGAAAAATCACATTCGTATATTTCTCGCAGGCGACATTATTTTAAAAAACAATCCTCATTCTTCTCCATACTATGGATCGGGATGAAAAAAAAGATATGGAGAACGATTTAAACAAAAATATAGACTACGCGTGTAAAATCTTTGTTAGAACGCTAACCTCGACTAACATAAAAAAAAAAAATCAAATTCAACATACACAAGTAAACCGCCTTTTTTTCAAACAATCATACATTCCCTACGAAGACCCAGGAAAAAATCTTTCAACAAACGTCTACCACGTAATTTAAAAAGAGAATTAATTTCCTCCTACGAGACCCATTTTCTATGATGGATCACACTGGAACCGAATCCA
>NC_051410.1:40257859-40258151 GCF_015228065.2 Penaeus monodon
GTATCTCATTTAAATACCAAAAAAGGGAGTTAGTTGGCTCCGCCCCATGATTTTCACATCATCCTTTGATAAGCCTTAAAATAATAAACTATAAAATGCACACTGAAATAAACATTGTACACTAAATCAAAATAATCTTATTCACTTTCAATAAAACAAGTTTCCTTTTAGCAATGGGCGATGTTTTTCATTATATTTTCTGTTCTAAAAATACGCGGTAGTTAAAAACAATTAAACACACAAATGCTTTACTTCGCCTTTCTTTCAACAAAAATCCCTGCGAAGTATAAAC
>NC_051410.1:40258323-40258614 GCF_015228065.2 Penaeus monodon
GTTTATACTTCGCAGGGATTTTTGTTGAAAGAAAGGCGAAGTAAAGCATTTGTGTGTTTAATTGTTTTTAACTACCGCGTATTTTTAGAACAGAAAATATAATGAAAAACATCGCCCATTGCTAAAAGGAAACTTGTTTTATTGAAAGTGAATAAGATTATTTTGATTTAGTGTACAATGTTTATTTCAGTGTGCATTTATAGTTTATTATTTTAAGGCTTATCAAAGGATGATGTGAAAATCATGGGGCGGAGCCAACTAACTCCCTTTTTTGGTATTTAAATGAGATAC
>NC_051410.1:40258637-40258978 GCF_015228065.2 Penaeus monodon
TGGATTCGGTGCCAGTGTGATCCATCATAGAAAATGGGTCTCGTAGGAGGAAATTAATTATCTTTTTAAATTACGTGGTAGACGTTTGTTGAAAGATTTTTTCCTGGGTCTTCGTAGGGAATGTATGATTGTTTGAAAAAAAGGCGGTTTACTTGTGTATGTTGAATTTGATTTTTTTTTTTTATGTTAGTCGAGGTTAGCGTTCTAACAAAGATTTTACACGCGTAGTCTATATTTTTGTTTAAATCGTTCTCCATATCTTTTTTTTTTCATCCTCGATCTCATAGTATGGAGAAGAATGAGGATTGTGTTAACATAATGTCGCCTGCGAGAACATATAC
>NC_051410.1:40259180-40259644 GCF_015228065.2 Penaeus monodon
AGATGTAAATAAACGGCACAAAACGAAACTACAATGTATATTGCAAATTCCCGGCGTCTCTGAGAGAGAGAGAAAAACAAATTTACATGGAAATTCAAAATTAATTTCCTGGTGGTGATAGTGGTGTGGCAGGATAAAGTAGATCACCACAGGATTTTGTACGTTCAGGAAAGTTCGTGCATTTTTTCAAGTCCCAAATCATCATGGCGCGTGTTGATGCATCAGGATTAATTGCGTATTTGGTAGAGTATGGCACGTAAGTTTTGAATATTACACGTCAAAGACTTCCTTTTGCCCCGTATTTATAGAGTTAACTCGAATCGCTCGTGTAAAGCGTCCTTTAAGAATACGTATACGTTATGGTGCTTCGCGAAAGGAATGTGCATCACGTACTAAGGCTGTACGTATCGTTGAATACGATAACGAATTGTTTGCTGGACTTGTTTGCGCGTAGTTATAAATTT
>NC_051410.1:40259711-40259858 GCF_015228065.2 Penaeus monodon
TTTCTGTGCATATTTATTTTTGTATTTGCTCATTGTTTATGTAAGTGGAAGAGCTGTTGAAATTTGAGGGCGATTCAGGGAAACGAACAGTCAGTACGAGTCACAAAGAATTACTCAGTCGGTCTTGTATATGCTTTCACGTTTCGG
>NC_051410.1:40259895-40260784 GCF_015228065.2 Penaeus monodon
GTGAAGGAGGTTTATTGAAAATCCAGCGAGAGCGAGGGAATGCTAACAACCTCTCGAGCGTAGTCTTGTAGGAGGTAACATTTCGCTCTCACGCGAGATAAGCTCTAAGTGCCTCTTGATTATGTATCGTGATTATAAATGTCGAAGGGTGACGCGCGCTCTTTGACTGTTTGAGCAGCGTCGTCGTTAGTTAGTCGGCTGTAAATTCATGGCTAGAAATGAGCAAAAGATAAGATCGGAAGCAGTAAGCTCCTCTTTGCTGTTAGTCTGATGTAGTTCATGGTTAGAGATTGAACAAAGATGAAACTGGATACAGTAAAGCTCCTCTTTGTTGTTAGTCCGATGTAAATTCGTGGTTAGATATAACCACTGATAAATTCGGAATCCGTAAAATACATTTTGTCGTTGCTACGTTGATGTAATTCAGATAAAATGGGTGGGGGGGAATAAGCAAGTCTGACTGCTCGAGCGATGTTAGTTTGATGTAATTCTTGTTGAGAAAAGAACAAAGGAAAAAAAATCTTATATATATGGTCCTTGTTGTTAGATTAGTGTAAATTCGTGGTGAGAAATGAACAAAGATAAAGTCGGAAAGAGTAAAAACCTAACCACACGTCTCAGCCACAGCACAGAAATATCAGATTGTTAATTGTTGTTTTATACAGAATGTAAACGGCTGTATCACCGCGCATATCTAAAGCGTCATATCATATAGCTGTACAAGCTACCTTGCTTGTAGTTACTTCATTTGCAAATCGAATTAACACGCTTGCTGTTCATTATCTTCATTGTTATCGTTACTTTGTTGCTGTTGCTGTTATTATTTATTTTATTTATTATTCTGCAATTTGATTATCTTCATTTATGGCCACGAACACCAACTATCCAC
>NC_051410.1:40261022-40261341 GCF_015228065.2 Penaeus monodon
CGTCGGTAAACTTCAGCATACGAAGAAAGAACCTTTTCATTCCTTCCATAAGTACAGAAACCATTAAAAGAAGAAAAAACTATTCCTAATAAAATGATGAATAAAAGTGTTACATTTTCCTGCTGCACAAACTGCCCCTTTGATGAACACGACACTGCTCGTAAATTAATATTAACGGCTGTTTCTTGTTTGTGTTCGTGGCCGCTGTGGGATGAAAGGTACTGTGTGTGTGTAGTTGAGGAAGTGGGAAGGGGGGCCAGCTTGTTATAAAGCCTGCGAGTTGGACAACCAGGCAATTATACTTGGGGTGATTTCTAAA
>NC_051410.1:40261476-40262502 GCF_015228065.2 Penaeus monodon
TAATCAGATTTGGGCAGGAAAAAAAAGTAAGCTGATTCTCAGGTTTGTCGTTAACTCGTAATATTCGTCTTTGTTAACTTAGTATTCTGTTCATCTTAGTGATGATTGACGGCTTCATATGCAGATCTGATGTAAATGAATGAGCTTTATGAGAGGAATTCCACATGTAGAATTTTATCCCCTTGAGCGTGACTGATCCTTCCTCTTACTGCTTCGCTATTGTTGATCAAAGAAGATTGAAGAGAAATAGTATTTGTGCATATGAATCGTTCTAGATAAAGGCAGGCGCGGTGCTGAACGTGGGATAACCGTAAAACCCAAGACGCGGCTGCAGCGAGAAAGCGGAACTTGTTATAATGCAAACGTACAGGCAGTGCTTGTCGTTGGCGTGCTTTGCATTATCCAGGTCTTGTTGTGGCAATTTATCTGAGTCACATCTGCCCGTTTAAAGTTTGTTGGTTCGTGTCTGACACCTGCAGCCACTCCTTGAGCTCTTACAACGACTCCGCGGCTGCTTGTCACCACATGCTGTAGCCCGCGCCCCTCCCCTCGCCCACTCGCACCTTTGTTCCGCTGCAGTGCCATGCATAGGAGAGGCTGTGCTGCGCTATTTATTCTGGTCTGGTTACGTACTCGCCTTGATAGTAATGGCTGTGACACACGCGGAGAAGTGTGCGATTTCGGGGCGCTCTTTCGGCGGCAGAAAAGAGACTTGAGAGAAGAGAGCAGTGATTGCGTCATAACATGGCGGCGCGGAGAGCTCGTTATTGTGGTCGCGTCATGGGTGTCGTCATAGCTACGTCGCCCGCGCCTACACCTCCCGCGTCACGTGAAAGATCCAGGAGGTTTCACTGTGTGCGTCACCTCTGTGCTGTCAGGAGGGCCTTGCTTAGGACACTCGTATTGTGGTCTCAGGAGGAGATTCGTCTTTGTAATTGTACTGTGCAAGGTATAACTTTTTGAGGAAATTTATTAATTGTGTAAATAAGTGTTGTTGTTTGTTTAGACTTGCTACTGCATTGTGTA
>NC_051410.1:40262527-40263137 GCF_015228065.2 Penaeus monodon
GCAGTTGCAGGCTTAACTTTGCGGATGACTTTGAGGTGACGTATGTGTTTTGAGAATTTAGTTATCATTGCCTTTGTAGACAAGTCTTGGGTACATCCGCCAATTTAAAGATAACGAGACACCAAACCTGAAATTGTTGTTTTACTCGAGAAAGTTAAAAGAGTTTCCCTCAATTTACAGTTAGGTGCGACGAACTGCAGGAACCTTACCACTGGATTCGCCTCGCCGTCTGCCGATCCTCTTTTGAAGCCTCTCTCGTCCCGACAGGATCCCAATCTCGACGAAGAGAATCTACGCCCATTGCCGTGCTAAATGATCATAATCGTATTTATCCTCGCTTACGACCATCTAGCACGGCGCTGGTCTGGATGATGACGTCACACTACAAGACCAGCCTTTCTCTGCCTTTGTTCGACCCGCGCGGGAATATTGTGGGGAATTGACAGCTTCTGAATTGACGAGACAGAGAGAGAGAGAAAAAAAAAACTTCCTTATTTGTTCATTATGACAGGTGTTCCTCAGTTCCTCAGTGACTATTTTAGATGTGAATTGTTTGAGAATGACGTGGGGAAATTGACAGCTTCTAACTACACGAGGGAAAAAAAAACTA
>NC_051410.1:40263165-40263376 GCF_015228065.2 Penaeus monodon
TGTGTGTGTGTTTGTTCATTATGACAGCCCTTCAGTTACAAGTATGGCTGCTGTACAGTATTTTAGCAGTAGGTTGGTTGAAGAAATATTTGTTTACTTATCTATGTATTTGAATGTTGCACGAGTTTACTGTATATGAAAATGTTTATATTATCGAAAAGTGACGAGAAATATTAGACGTATTTGAGATATTGATGTTCTTATATACTAT
>NC_051410.1:40265083-40265305 GCF_015228065.2 Penaeus monodon
TCAAGAATAGTATATAAGAACATCAATATCTCAAATACGTCTAATATTTCTCGTCACTTTTCGATAATATAAACATTTTCATATACAGTAAACTCGTGCAACATTCACAATACATAGTATAAGTAAACAAATATTTCTTCAACCAACCTACTGCTAAAATACTGTACAGCAGCCATACTTTGTAACTGGGAAGGGCTGTCATAATGAACAAACACACACACA
>NC_051410.1:40265333-40266664 GCF_015228065.2 Penaeus monodon
TAGTTTTTTTTTCCCTCGTGTAGTTAGAAGCTGTCAATTTCCCCACGTCATTCTCAAACAATTCACATCTAAAATAGTCACTGAGGAACACCTGTCATAATGAACAAAATAGGAAGTTTTTTTTTTCTCTCTCTCTCTGTCTCCGATCATTCAGAAGCTGTCAATTTCCAACAATATTCCCAGCGCGGGTGCGACAAAGGCAAGAAAGGCTGGTCTTGAGTGTGACGTCATCAGCCAGACTAAAAAAAAAACAGCGCCGTGCTAGATGGTCGTAATCGAGGATACAAATACGATATGATCATTTAGCACGGTCAATGGGCGTAGATTCTCTTCGTCGAGATGGATCCTGTCGGGACGAGAGAGGCTTCAAAAGAGGATCGGCAGACGGCAGGCGAATCCAGTGGTAAGGTTCCTGCAGTTCGTCGGCACCTAACTGTAAAATTGAGGGAAACTCTTTACGTTTCTCGAGTAAACACAATTTTCAGGTTGGTTGTCTCGTTAATCTTTAAATTGGCGGATGTCCCAAGACTTTCTACAAAGGCAATGATAACTAAAAATTCTCAAAACACATAACGTCACCTCAAATCCATCCGCAAAGGTTAAGCCTGCAACTGCAAAAAAAAAAAAAAACGAACAAATGCACAATGCAGTAGCAAGTCTAAACAAACAACAACACTTATTTACACAATTAATAAATTTCCTCAAAAGTTTACTTGCACAGTAACAATGCAAAGACGAATCTCCTCCTGAGACCACAAATACTAGTGTCCTAAGCAAGGCCCTCCTGACAGCACAGAGGTGAACACACACAGTTGAAACCTCCTGGATCTTTCCGTGACCTCGGGAGTGTAGGCGCGGCGACGTAGCTGTGACGAAACCCCTGACGCGACCATGTTATGACTCAATCACTGCTCTCTTCCTCTCAAGTCTCTTTTCTCCGCCCGAAGAGCGCCCGAATCGCAACACTTCTCCGCGTGTTTCACAGCCATTACTATCAATGCCGAGTACGTAACCAGACCAGAATAAATAGCGCAGCACGCCTCTCCTATCATGGCACTGGCAGCGGAACAAAGGTGCGAGTGGCGAGGGGAGGGGCGCGGGCCTACAGCATGTGGTGACAAGCAGCGCGAGTCGTTGTAATAGCTCAGAGTGGTGCAGGTGTCATACCGACCCACAAACTTTAAACGGGCAGATGTGACTCAATAAAATTGCCACAACAAGACCTGGATAATGCAAAAGCACGCCAACGACAAGCACTGCCTGTACTTTGCATTATAACAAGTTACGCTTTCTCGCTGCAGCCGCGTCTTGGGTTTTACGGTTATCCCAGT
>NC_051410.1:40266748-40267079 GCF_015228065.2 Penaeus monodon
TTCAGCACCGCGCCTGCTTTATCTAGAACGATTCATATGCCAAATACTATTTCCTTCAATCTTCTTTGATCAACAATAGCGAAGGCAGTACGGAAGATCAGTCACGCTCACGAGGCAAATTCTAGCATGTGGAATTCCCTCATAAATCTCATTCATTTACTCAATCTGCATATGAATCCGTCAATCTCACTAAGATGAACAGAATACTAAGTTAACAAGCAATATTACGAGTTTAACGAAAACCTGAGAATCACTTACTTTTTTTTCCTGCCCAAATCCTGATTAACATACAACATGTCATAAATTAAACATAAACCACCTAATATACCAT
>NC_051410.1:40267175-40267473 GCF_015228065.2 Penaeus monodon
CCGAGTATAATTGCCTGGTTGTCCAACGCGCAGCCTTTATAACAAGCTGCCCCCTCCCACTTCTCAACTACACACACACAGTACCTTTCATCCCACAGCGGCCACGAACACAAACAAGAAACAGCCGTTAATATTAATTTACGAGCAGTGTCGTGTTCATCAAAGGGGCAGTTTGTGCAGCAGGAAAATGTAACACTTTTATTCATCATTTTATTAGGAATGTTTTCTTCTTTTAATGGTTTCTGTACTTATGGAAGGAATGAAAAGGTTCTTTCTTCGTATGCTGAGTTTACCGACG
>NC_051410.1:40267545-40267713 GCF_015228065.2 Penaeus monodon
CGGCAAAACTGTTGGTGAAATTAAAAAGGGATGAATAATGAAAAGGGTAGTAGTGTTTGCAATTTTATGGAACCAGAGGGGACCGGGAAGGACAACGATAACGATGATGGCGGTGGTGGTGGGGGGGATAGTTGGTGTTCGGGCCATAAATGAAGATAATCAAATTGC
>NC_051410.1:40267773-40268548 GCF_015228065.2 Penaeus monodon
TGAACAGCAAGCGTGTTAATTCGATTTGCAAATGAAGTAACTACAAGCAAGGTGCTTGTACAGCTATATGATATGACGCTTTAGATATGCGCGGTGATACACCCTTTTACATTCTGTATAAAACAACAATTTAAAAAATTGATATTTCTGGCTGTGGCTGAGACGTGTGGTTAGGTTTTTACTCTTTTCCCACTTTATCTTTTTTCATTTCTCACCCCGAATTTAACTAATCTAACAACAAGGACCATAATATAAGATTTTTTTTCCTTTGTTCTTTTTCAACAAGAATTACATCAAACTAACATCGCTCGAGCAGTCAGACTTGCTTTTTCCCCCCACCCATTTTATCGAATTACATCAACGTAGCACGACAAAATGTATTTTACGGATTCCGAATTTATCAGTGGTATATCTAACCCCGAATTTACATCGGACTAACAACAAAGAGGAGCTTTACTGTATCCAGTTTCATCTTTGTTCAATCCTAACCCTGAACTACATCAGACTAACAGCAAAGAGGAGCTTACTGCTTCCGATCTTATCTTTTGCCCCATTTCTAAACCATGAATTTACAGCCGACTAACTAACGACGACGCTGCTAAACAGTCAAAAAAGCGCGCGTCACCCTTCGACATTTATAATCACGATACATAATCAAGAGGCACTTTGAGCTTATCTCGCGTGAGAGCGAATGTTACCCCCTACAAGACTACGCTCGAGGAGGGGTTGTTAACATTCCCTTCGCTTCGCGGATTTATTCAAAAAAACCTTTCTA
>NC_051410.1:40268648-40268784 GCF_015228065.2 Penaeus monodon
AGTATATATTAGTTCTCTTGGTCCAACTACATATCCTCAATCAGTGCACCAAAGACTCAATTTTCACAGGTTTTAAGTCCTTGAAACTTGCAAGACACTTCACAAAAATGAAGTGGTATCTGTGAAAAGTGTTATA
>NC_051410.1:40268819-40270415 GCF_015228065.2 Penaeus monodon
CACTAGTTAAACTGCGAATCACAGACATCTTGATATACAAATTTTCCACATGGAGCATGTAATATTGTTTGCTTCATTTCTGGTGTTTTTGCCGTGACAGACATTTATATTCTTATTTTCAAACCAGATATGGTATGAACAGTGTAGTTTTGAGGTTAGGATGAGCTGGTCTACCATGTTTTTAGTTTGTTCTTCAATACTTCATGATTATGTGATTATTATTGGGTTGCAAAAAGCAATATTGGTTCCCATGCAGCTGCAACAAGTAAAATCATCTTCACCATGTTGTAAGTAAGTGGTGTTGATATAATTGCAGCTGTTGCACATTTCCCTGCTTGAAACTTAAATCAACCAGCTGATAGTTTTAATTTCTGTCTGGCAGTGTTGGCAGACCAAAGTACGAAAGAGTGATGGTTGGAGCCCTAGAAGGAGACTATTTTGTCGGCCCAAAAGCTCAAGAACACCGTGGTCTCTTAGCTATTAGGTGAGTGTGATTTCCTTATTAAAAGACATTTTGTGATTTGTGAAGAAGGCAGCATCTTTTAGTAGAATATAATTTGTTGATATAGAGTTTTGGATCTTTATTTTGTGGTAAAATTTCATACTTTTGTTATATAAATTACTCCTTTGACAGCTACCCTATGGAACATGGCATTGTCACAGACTGGAATGATATGGAGCGCATATGGCAGTACATTTATAGCAAAGACCAGCTTCAGACATTTTCTGAAGAGGTAATTGTTCCTGTTAATATGGTTATGTAGCATAAGCACTTCTGAAATGGAGTTAACCCATTATGTTTGCAATTTTGTCCTTGTTAATTTGGTTAAGACTTGATTCAAGTACTGACCCACAATTTACTTGCAGCATCCTGTACTACTGACAGAAGCTCCCCTTAATCCACGAAAGAATAGAGACAAGGCAGCAGAAATATTTTTTGAAGCTTTCAGTGTTCCAGCACTATTTGTTTCAATCCAGGCAGTTCTTAGCCTGTAAGTATACAAGTTACTGATTTTGTTTTTAAGTTCAACATTAATAGAAATTTAATTTTTGGAATTCATTATGTCCTTCTGATGTTCAAGATCAATTGAAACTCGTTTTAAAATCAGCATTAGTAAAAGGTAATTTAGATTAGGCTAACTTAGGTATTAATTTACTGTATTTACATGCTTAAGAACAATATTTTACCACTTTGTCATTTCACCCTCATTAAATAATTGTCATCAAGGTTAATTTTACATGGAGAACTAAATAGGCCTTCCCATCACTTTGGCACTACAAGTGAAGATTGTATCAAATTCATTTCCTGTCTTTTAACCTCTAGATTATTTGTCCCACCAAGCCACAATGAGGCATGATTTTGCGTTTAAATAATGCAGACATTGGAAGAACTCAGATTTGCATACCAGAATTTATTTTTCCATTATTATGAAGACCATGAAATGTGTATTTAGATGATACAAGTATCTAGATGTATAGATTGTGGAAGGGCAAAGATATACTAAATGTGTGGCAGGAGAATGTGGGTTGAGGAAAAGGTCATTTGTATTATTTTAGTTATAGGATACATGTGTGATACATATAATGAAACTACAT
>NC_051410.1:40271113-40271494 GCF_015228065.2 Penaeus monodon
ACTGCATCCGCGGGGCTGTAGTCCCTTTGATCCAGATGATATGACTTGTGGAAAATATTTAAAGTTCTTTTGACTGTACAAATGTTAGCTACTCAACTGATTCTCAGCATGATTAATTTCACAATTTTCTGTGACTTGGTCTATAGCCAGAATTCTGATTCTGTTTTTATGATAAGTAAATATGAATGTATAATAATTTTTTAATAGCATTTAAACCCTCTTTATTGCTATTCAGTATAGCTTCAAAGTTCACGTAGTAATGTTATTTATTTTAAGATGAAATCATGTTTTGGGAAGCATCAGTCAGGTTGAAGTGCTAACAGAGATGAATATTCCTGTCTAGTGTATTGAGAAGCATAGCAATTTATTCCCCCCCCCCCC
>NC_051410.1:40271759-40272160 GCF_015228065.2 Penaeus monodon
GGGGGGGGGTGGTTAAACATGTAAATACAGTTGTACATGATAGTGATGTACGGTGATAACATGAAGGGAGATGGTGATGTAGCAATAAGGTTATGAAATGAATTGATTTCCACAGATACGCCTCAGGAAGAACGACTGGGGTTGTGTTGGACTCTGGTGATGGAGTAACTCACGTTGTTCCAATCTACGAAGGCTTTGCTTTACCACATTCCATTATGCGGGAGGACATTGGGGGCAGAGATGTCACACGGTAAGGACTTGTCTAGTCAGTCTGACCTCTTGTTTTGTTCTTGGTCATTTGTGTCTGTCATTTCTATGCTTTTTGCCAGTTATGATGTTGGTAATTTATAATGTCATTTATAATGTGATATAATCTAGAAATGGATTGAGTTGATGCATGA
>NC_051410.1:40272210-40275189 GCF_015228065.2 Penaeus monodon
AAGTAGGTCATATATCCGAGCAATGTTGGGTCTTTTGCTTCAGTATTTATAGAAATAGTTTCTTTGATTAACCAACAGGTACCTAAAACTTCTGCTACGAAAGGAAGGGCTGAATCTGTATTCTTCGGCTGAATTCGAAATTGTTAAAATGATGAAGGAACGAGTGTGTTACTTGGCCTCAAATCCACAACGGGAGGAAACTGTCGACACTGAGCGACTGTCTTATGTTCTACCCAATGGGGCAACAGTTGAAGTGAGTGTGCAACCAAAATATTTCCTTTTAAAACTTCAAGGTGAAACGATAGGATTATGAGTATACTATATATGATAAAACTATAACTTGAGATTGTAAATGTTATTAATCCCCACCCCCTATCTTTCTTTTTCACATCCCCTCATCCATTTTTATAATTGATGTTACATGATACTAAGAATAATCTAAAATGCTTTTTATGTACCAGGTTGGCCAGGCCCGATTCAGAGCACCAGAGGTCCTCTTCCGACCAGACCTCATCGGAGACGAGAGTGTAGGCATTCATGAAGCCCTTATTTGTGCAATTCATAAATCTGACATGGATCTCCGAAAACAGCTTTACCAAAATATCGTCATCTCTGGAGGATCGACCTTGTTCAAAGGATTTGGCGACCGACTTCTCTCTGAAGTGAAGAAACTAGCTCCAAAGGACATCAAGATTAGGGTAGGTTATTTTGCATATTTGATTCTGTAGATTTGAGATTTCTTAAGCAACACAGCCAATTCACCAACTTCAGTCTCTCATACACTGAGATATAAAGTACTTGGGAGGGAGTTTAGAGGAATTCAGTTTAAAAGCTGTCTGGCACAGTACTGAGGTTTTGAACAAGGTCTTATTATAACAAGGTTTATATTCATTCACTTTTGAATCATTTGTAGATGATCACATTGAGGTTTTGATCGGTATACATTTGGTAGTCACTTCCGAGTCTGGTGTGAATGGTTGAGAGACCCCGAAAATGAACTAGTGCAGCTGGTGAAGCTAATAAAACCTTGGGACCGTAGGCTTTACCCCCACTGAGCTAAATGCAGTGTTACATATATTCAGTAAAAGATTGAAGAATAAATACTTCCTGACATGAACACGTTAAGGCCCATGCAAGATGATATTTTGGTTATTAAGTACTAGTTTTCCTGCACCTTCTCACAAAATTACTCTGCAAGAATGAAATGTATTCTGGAGAGAGGTGAAGACATAGTTTTGACACTTCCAGACTAGATTTTGGTTCCTGAGCCATCTCCAGAGGTCTTGGTTACCATCTTATCTATGTTCTGAAAGATCAGCAATGCAGAATGAGGAGTTCATTCAAAATTTAAAAAGCAATAAATGTATAATATCCTGCCCCATTTTGTCCTTCATGTCAGTTATATATCAAAATCTGGGGGAACAGAATGACTTTGGTAAAAATAGGGCCAACCTGCTTTTTCATCCATAGTTTCAAATGAAATTTCTTTTCTTTTTATTTGTAGATTTAGCTTGAATTAATGTCTTGTAGGAGAGCAGTTCACCATTAACCATTAACTTTTGAGTTTAACTGCAAAAATAATCACAGATTTCAAGTACATCATACACTACATATTTCCGTAACCTAAATTTGTAACAAGAGTACTAATCCCTGTTGTGTGCTTGGTTGTCAAGCTTATGAGAAGCAAGTTTCAGGCTTAGAACTATTTTAAAGCCATATCTGGATTTTTTTAATAGCCATTGTATCCGTTGCACTATGAAAGCATTAGAATACTCATGAATAGTAATAGTAATGCTGAAAGCTCACTGTACCATTTCAAGGTCTTTGAGGAGCACTAAGTATATAGGATTGTAAAAAAAGTGGCAGGACTTTGTGAATCACAGGAAATGTAAACAATATTCACGTATATAGAAAGGATATTCAGAACCCTCCTTCCTTTAAGATCTGTTTAACACTCATTTTCAAGAAGCTACATTTCATAAACTGTATTAGCTTTCGTGTATCTTCTTTTTAAATGTGTTAATTTGTTTTTTCTCCTCGATTTACAGATCTCGGCACCAGCCGAGCGCCTATACTCTGTTTGGATTGGAGGATCCATTCTGGCATCGTTGGACACCTTTAAGCGCATGTGGGTCAGCAAGCGTGAATACGAAGAGGAAGGCGCACGAGCTGTTCATCGGAAAACTTTCTAGATATGCATAGGTTGTAAAATATTCCTGGTATTCAGGTAGAGAGTATATATTATGTTTGTTTCACAGAAATTAAGTGTCCTGTAGCCTTTTTCTGTTAGGACTTCAAGACCACCAGTCCCCCCCTCCCCCCTCAAAGCTTTTTGTAGCTGAACAAAATAAAAAGGAGAAATAGGCTAGCCTGTAATTTTTTTTTTTTCTTCTCTATATTTTGAGTGATTAGAATACAGTGAAGTTTAAATTTGGAGAAAATAGTAATAATTAATAAGCAAACAGTGGTTTATTGATCTACTGTAAAGATGAATTACATGTAAAGAGAAAAGGTGCTGAGCAATTCATCACAAGCTTTAGAAATATTTATCATCGATACATTTGTAGCGTAATATTCAAAATACTTTTGGATATTTTTTATGAATGCCCCTCCCCAACAGATCATGAGAGGAAGACCCATTTTAAAGCATTTTTAGTGAATGTACATTTCTTTTGCCTTTTAAGTAAGTCGCTGAATTTTACTAGCTTAGCACCAGTATGGATGGCAGTCTCTTTATGTGTTGTTTTTATTGATATTTGAACATAGGACAGTGCTACACTGAGTCACTATATTGGCTTTTTCTTTGTTTTAGTTTTATTATCACTGCAGGTTTCTTATCTATTGTTTTTTTCATTGTTGTAAATAGTACTCTAGGTTATGTGGTTGCATTTTTTGGGCAATTCAGCAAGAAATAATTATTAGTTGCAGAGACAGCTACATACCTAGATAACTCTGAATGAGTAAGCATTTTTGGAAGTT
>NC_051410.1:40275228-40275732 GCF_015228065.2 Penaeus monodon
CTACTACTATTGTTTATCATCATGTGCAGCTTCTTCGGTCACCGTTAACAAGTCACGCATGTATGGATATTTCCAGAGAGACAGTTTGTAATGATTAGGCCAATCACCGCATCTGTAATGATATGTATGGGATGATGTGGTTTGCAAGGGGGTCCATCAGTTATATATAAAGTGCTTTAAAATAGGTCAAATTTTGGACTTGTACTTACTAAGCACATCATCAAATACCTTATGGTAGAAATTGTTATTGTAATAATTTATTGTCATAAGTGTTATATATATGTTTATACTAAAATCATTAGCAGTTAACATTTTGGTACTGAATAAAGACATACTAGCGCAACTATTAGGGTATGGCATTTCCACGATGCCAGAAGTCCTCTCCAACTGTTTTTAGTTGTGTGTCACATGGAGTAGGGTTTCTTTGTAAACAAGCTGTGAATAAGGCAGTGAGCTATGTTATAACCACAGTAAATTATTCAATACTTTTATTTATTGTCTGTC
>NC_051410.1:40276245-40276703 GCF_015228065.2 Penaeus monodon
ACACGTTTATATCTGCAATACCTGTTATTAATACAAAAAAACAGCTTCAAAATTTTCTAAGAAAAAATACAATCGCATTCACATGATGATTGACTGCATGCCATGACTATTCAAGTAAACTCTCTCACCTACTGACAATACAAACATCAGAAGTACACTCAAGAACTAATAATCAAAGCAATAACTGGAATGAAAAGCACCAGAGAAAAATTACGTCAACAGGTGTCCCTAGGTGACACCCGACACCAGTGCAGCAACCACCTGCTACCTACTATGTGGTGTCGCCTAACAATCAACCAACATTTGTTCATTTTATAATCAATATCCTTTATTACTCTCGGGAATTTCCCAGTTTCTTGTCACTTTCTTTTCACCACATTTCTTTCTTAGTTTGTGTCTGGTATTTTTGCTAAATACTATAAAAAAACAGATGGTGATTTTAAACCCAATTTTTTTTT
>NC_051410.1:40276784-40277696 GCF_015228065.2 Penaeus monodon
TTCCTTTTTTTTTTTTTTTAAGGTTATTTTTTCTTTTGTATTAACTTGTCTTGTTTTCTTATTTCTAATCTTCAGTAGAAGAATGCACATTACATACAGAAATCATACAACCAAGCAATAAACAGATATTTACATTTGTTATGTAGAGGATATAAATCATCCTCATCAAAATGCTTTGTTACCTATGTTAACAAAAGTAATAACAAAAAACAAATTTAAAATAATTCACAAAATTTCTAAGAAATAAAGTATTTTTATACAAATAAACATGTGATCTTGAGTTACCCCTTTCAGGATCAATTATTTTGCATTTAGGAGAAAAAAAATTTTATAATAAAAGTGGAATCCATTTACTGCATAGAAAGAGCCGTCTCCTTATCTTATGCGAATGGGGTTATTTTAGATAAGTCAATTTATATTTTATCATTACAAAATAAATACCTCATATAAAGCAACAAACTAATATCAAAAATTAGAAACAAATTCTCTAAAAAAATTTCCCTCTAGAGGTTTCTCCCTGCAAAATTTGAACTAGTAATAGAAATATCACTGAAAGGGTTTACTAAGCTTTTTCTAACTACAAATTACTATTACACTAAACCCTCTGAACTCTTTCATGCCATAGTAGAGTGAACAAAAACTGAAAATCTTTAGATAAATCAACGTATGAAATATTACTTTACTAAATAATTTGGGAAGTGGCATTTTGGAGTGTGGTCCCCGGAAAAAACCTGTTTTGTGATTCCCCGACCCTAAAAAAAAAATGAACAAGCATTTTATAAAATTCACAACAAACAACAACCTTTTCTTTGAGAAATCCTAAAGGGAGGAGAATGAGATATACTTGTTACTTGTATATGAAATTCAGACATTATAAGATCTTCTAAATAATTATAACATAACAAGATAATG
>NC_051410.1:40277833-40278181 GCF_015228065.2 Penaeus monodon
ATACAGTAAATATAAATTTACCAATGAGACACTTTTACAAAAATAACGTGAAGTAGCAAAACTTAAAGAGGGTGTAAGGACATGATACGGGGAAATCAAAATCCATGAATTTAGTAAACTCTTGCAAGAAGTTTACGTGTGAGGGTTACAGCATTATCGATGCTGCCCATCAGCTTTGCTTTCCTTTTTTGAAATATAATTCTTATTTCTAGCAGGCTAAAACCCCCTAATGCGTTGATACATTATTTGATGAGCGTGTGATCCCTACAACTAAAATTTTAACTTTTTTAAAAAAATAAGTTAAATGATTTTTTTTTCATATATAAAGCTAACGAAAACCATAAATAA
>NC_051410.1:40278930-40279221 GCF_015228065.2 Penaeus monodon
ACACCCGGGAGGGTTTTAAATGGAAGCAAAAAACTAAAAAGGTATATGGAAAAAATACCGGAAAAAATGTGGAATTTCATTTTTTATACACACTAACTTTTCCCTTTAGAAGGGTGGGAAATTTCAAATGTCAGGTTTGCCAAACATTTTATTTTTTTCCTTTTCTTTTTAACCTGTCTTAACAGGGGAGTAGAAGATTCCTTGAAGTTTTCATTACATTTCCAGTTCACATGAGGAGTCTGAAACCACACAATGTTCTAGTGATCAAATATAATGACTTGGTGCCCAAAA
>NC_051410.1:40279612-40280677 GCF_015228065.2 Penaeus monodon
CGCCGTTGCATAAAAGGGGTAGCCCGTTTAAGGGTTTTTTTGGAGAAGCTACTAAAAAAAGCCTTTTTCCGTTCAATCCCGCTGGCTGGCGATCTATGGCACGATCTGACAAAAGGCTACCAAAAATGTATTAAATTGCCATATTTTTTTCTGTATTTTATTCTGCGTCAAAATGATTCAGCATACTGTACAATTATGTTTCCAGTATACAAAATGAAGACAAGAATTAATGGCCCCTTTCAAAGTAAAAATTTTACATTTTTTCCTAATTTTCTTTAAACCCGAAAAAAAATTAAACAAAGTGAAAGAAGCCCTTGATTTTAATCCTAAATGGTAGGAAAAAGAGCAGGGAGGTAAAACTCTTGGTGTGCAGAATTCCCCCGCCCGTGCTTGAACACAATTTTTTTTTTTTTACCATCCACCCTTTCCCCCCAAGGAGATATTTTCATGCCATCCACTATTTAAAGGTAATAGGCTCTTTCCCGGATCTCCCTTTTCCCCAAAAAAGACCAAAGTTTCCCGGATTTTTTTTGGTCCCTGCATTACCACAGGTACCAAATACATACTAGACTGAATATTACTACAGATGTACTAATGCAACATCAAATAAAACCTTCACAAAATGCTTCAACTTTAAGATTTACTGCAACTTGTACAAACAACAGGCAGCAAGATGTTATGCAAGCAATGTTCATTAATTAGTCAAAAGACAAACAAGGAATAAGAATGTTTTGCTGAAAATGTATCTTTTATGCAGCTTACTCTGATGTTGGTCTGACTAAATTGGTTCAACCATTAAATATCCATCTTTTTATCTCCCCTATTATCCAATATACTGTATACCTATCAATAACTTAAGATTTCAAGTTTTCTGCCG
This sequence comes from Penaeus monodon, assembly GCF_015228065.2. Taxonomy (NCBI): domain Eukaryota; kingdom Metazoa; phylum Arthropoda; class Malacostraca; order Decapoda; family Penaeidae; genus Penaeus; species Penaeus monodon. The sequence goes on from NC_051410.1 coordinate 40,280,490, forward strand.
TCAATAAAAAAGTATACATCACTGATACAGTGAAGGAACTTAATAACAAATATAACTGCAACAGATTAACAGTAAGTCAAACTTTATCCATTCCTACTTGCATACCTAATTACATAATTCTGATAATCTATCTTTATACAATACCCCAGTGACAATACCCCTTGATGGCCATGTACTTGAGCTATTCC
>NC_051410.1:40281079-40282206 GCF_015228065.2 Penaeus monodon
GCAGTAATAACAATAATAAAAAAACAGGTCTTTCCTAATATTCAAGAAATGAAGCAAATAAGTGAGCCCCAGTGGACGGTGCATCACAAAATATCATTAGCTTCCTAGACCTCTTCCTCCAATCACATGTCACTTGACCGACCAACAGATAACCTTTTACAGATTATAGGTAAGGCCCCTCCTGTTCAACTAAGCCCTTGACTGGTAAATACTGAGGGACATGATAGGGGTTATCCTACAGTCATCAATCCTTGGAATCAGTGAACCATTTATCAGGTCTGTGAAACTGCTGCAAAACATGTCTTCTGTTTTCCAAGACTAACTGGACAAATGACAAAGACCAAGATATCCAGAAGTTATTTATGGAGCTATTTGGATTACTTTAATCATATAGACCATGCTGCTATTCAAATGTAAAGATAATGATGATGATTTTGACTGGCCATAACAATTGCTAAGGATGCTCCTTTAATTATTTCAAAATACTGTGCATCATATCATGATACCTATACACCTGCACAACCACCACTGGCCTACATGTGGCTTCTATGACTCTTGGTGTCCCAACTATGTCCATCAAAATCCCCATCCTCTTCAATCTCCCAAGATTTTTTAAGCTTGTAGTCTTCCCTAGGAACCAAGCAAAGTTCTATCTTGTCAAAATATAATGATGGTGGTATGTTGGCCCGACCACAAAACAGACTGGACTGGAATATAGGCCTTCCATCATAAATCACAACACGAGTTTCAAGTGAACTTTGAGAGAACACAGCCAGTTTAAGTATCAGTAAAACATCTTGTTCTGAATGCCACTGTCCATTTTCTTAAAACATAAGGTTACAGACGGCAGAGTAACATGCAACAGCTGTACTGGCCTGAATCATAGATGGCACATCATACCACAGGCTACATCATTAGCTAGTCAGAAGGAGTTTGTCTTTCTCCAACAGTAGTGATATTATTTGCTTGTGTCATGATTAGTTGCTTGTGCCTAAAGCAGAGGGAAATATTAAAATGTTCAAATATCTGCTTACAAATAACACATGAGAATGATTAGGAGCTCAAAGGCTTAAATACTGAACAAGCTAGGCACAAATTGGCAAACTGATAAAGTGCACTAGATCCCA
>NC_051410.1:40282326-40282474 GCF_015228065.2 Penaeus monodon
GTCATTGAATTACCAATAACCAGTTCTATAGACAAGTGTTATTTGAAGGGAAATATGTCTACTCTTAAGCAAATAGACTTTTATGTATATATCAGAAGTCTGACAAATAAAACTGTAAATATAATAATTTGTACAGTACTAGTTTATA
>NC_051410.1:40282650-40283657 GCF_015228065.2 Penaeus monodon
TTCAGAGATGTCCCAACAAAAGTCCATGTTGCATTCAGCCTATATCCCAAAAGACAACTTGTACACAACTGAATTGAGAGAAAATAGTCTCAGGTTTATGTGTTATTTCAAAACTTGTGGGGCTTCTTCATCAGAAATGTAATAATGGCCTTTCTGTGTTTAAGTTTGCAATATTTCATAACAAATATATATATCAACAGGAAAATAAACACAACAATAAGAATCACTATCAATTTATGTATAATAGTAAAACAGTAAATGTATATTTACTAATGGCATAAAAAGTGTTGCTCTTCTGGTGAATGGCAGAAATACTGTAGCTAGGACACTATAGTCTGGGGAGGTGGTATTAAGGTGATAAGGTTTGTTTACAAAGTGATAGTGAAGGGAAGATCGAATAACCTATTGTTCTCTATGTAATAAAGCTTTTTTGGATGTAAATGACAGAAGAAATCATGGTCAAAGCTGCAGTAAGAAGAGCACTGCATGTAAAATAAGTGCATAGTAGAAATAAGTGCAAAATATACTCATAATTAATATGATAGGTTACAAAAAGGTAGAACAACGCAATGGATTCTTGTTACGATAGGTTTATTCATTGCTCATTTGTTTGCTGGAGAAAATGATGCACTAGTGGTTGACATCGTAAAACACATAACAACAAAATGTAGATTTTCTGCCAAAAAAGAGCTCTGTCATATCTATTTACATATAACTCAACAGCAATTCACTATAGACTGTAATGCCTTCCACACTTTTTAGTTTCTGCAATGCATCTAATGAACATAAAGAAGATAATATCATACAAAAATCAGATAGATGACTTAGAAGACCTTTTAGTTTCATTGTGAAGCTATATCATACTGAAAATGAAGCTATTTTTCCCCTTAAGTTGATTTAACCCCTACTGGTTGATCTCACAGCAGTGGAGGGTTGGCTATTCTCCAATTTGACATCTGTACGGCAGGCTATTTATGATAAACATTTCTTTACTTTGACACAGCAAA
>NC_051410.1:40283747-40284887 GCF_015228065.2 Penaeus monodon
AGTTTCATATATTCCTGTTACTTGGAATACTGTTTGCCTTTCTCTGCAATGGACATATCTGAATGTCAACCACAACCTAGGAAAAAAGCGTAGTGATATATATCCGAAGTGACTGCCATGGCCTACATAACGTTCTTATGGCACTGCCAATAACCCTCTTCCACACAAATGTTCTGGTAAAATGAACCTTTGAGGTCTATAAACTAAACTAGCTCTTGAAAAGTGTGTCAGTCGCAAAAGGTTTACAAGCTCTATTTTCTAATTTTTTATATCTTTATCTTGAATTACAGAAATTTCATATACTCTATTTCCAAATTTTTATATTTATATCTTCCATTATATTAATTTCTTACTTTTCAAATCTGAAAGCACTGTCATAGTCAAAAAATCTTTCCGACTTAAAGGACCTAGTATTGCCATGCAATGTTTACCTTTTTCAATTTTTATCTTCAAGGCTTTAGTTATATACATATAAAAAAAAATAAACTTACCACATTATCTGTAGTATTAAATATCCAAAATAAAACCACACAAAAACCAGAGGAAAAAATAGAAGTCATAAAAAATACACAAAATACTAACAGGTGTAAAAAATCAATCTCAGCCAAATAACGATAATTCCATAATCGCTTCTCAAGGCCCATAGATCTTTGGACTAAGCGATATAGTAGTCTCAGTCGTCCGTGCTCTGGCAATGATCAAGAATCCTTCACCATAAATATTCTGGCAAGTAGAAATCGGTGGCATAAGCTATAATCATCAAACATGCCGCCGGGCCAAGCTCTTTCTTGCCCGAATATACATGGTCGGCGTTCGTCAGCCTTTGGCGGAGTACAAAGGCAACAGCAGGTAGTTTGTTTTTTGAAAATTATCATAAATAAAGATAAAAACAATCATAATATCTCAACTGGCAATGGTAATAACACAAAAAATAACAAAAGAATACAATAAAAAGGACCATTTAGCGTACTAAACACGAAAAAAATAATAAAAACAATACAAGGTGGCAGCCATTATGACAATTTCCCCCCCTAAAATATGCTCTAATTACAGCAAATTTCGATATAACAGGAACAAATAAACCAAGTTCCTTATCCACAAAGCCCAAGAAGACCAACCACTCCTGGAGAAACGCGAATG
>NC_051410.1:40284917-40285346 GCF_015228065.2 Penaeus monodon
GCTTCACCTGGATCCTCCCTCAACCCTTCGTAAACAACCCCCAACAATGAGACAAATAATAAAAAAAAAACGTAATTCCAGCCTCCATGTCATTAAAACAACAACAAACCGAACCCCACAACCCCAGAGGGCGAACTACGACCGAAATCCCACCCCAAAACGGCCTGCAATCCCCCTCAAAACGCGAAATAAAGGCGACCCATATGAGGCGTCCCCCGAACCCCTCCGAAAACCTCAACAGGAGATCAATAAAACCCTCCTTGCCTCGGGGGAAACCTCACCAACCCCCCAACCTCGACCCCTTAGGGACCCCGAAGAAAAGCCCCTCCCCCCCCAGGGGAAGACGCAGGCGAGGAGGACAATTAGGAATAAACAGGAGAAGCAGGATGAGTCATCGAGAAGGAGATCACTTGACAGGCGCGCCCCGGC
>NC_051410.1:40285407-40285561 GCF_015228065.2 Penaeus monodon
CCGGCCACTCACGTTGTCAATGACGACCGGCTGGTTCACGATGACTTCGAAGGGCTCCATGGCGGAGGAAACGTGGTCGGAGGGGGTCGCGGGGCCTGTGCTCGACTAGCGCTCCTCGCCCGTCAACCGCCGGAGCACGACTGACGGAGGGCGA
>NC_051410.1:40285615-40287088 GCF_015228065.2 Penaeus monodon
TCCTGGTGGCTGCTCTCGGAGGCTCCTGGGGACGCCGGGACGACTCGGGGAGGACTGGTGTGGGTCCTGCAGGGCGCTCTGGGAAGCCCTCTGGGGGCGACGGGGCTCCTGAAGGGTGCTGTGCGAAGCCACTGGGGACGGTGGGACTCCTACAGGGTCTTCTGGAACGCCGGGGACGCTGGAACGACTGGAAAGATTGATATGACTCCTGCAGGGTGCTCTGGAACACCACTGGAACGCTGGTGTGACCCTGGGAAGATTGAAGTGCGGCTGAGGGGCGCGACTTTAGCTAAGACTCCTGTTGGATGTTTTTTGGAAGACATTGGGGACTCTGGAAGGACTGAGATGTGGGTCGAGAGGTGCCACTCCGGCCGGGATTCCTGTAGGACTCTATAATGACTGATGTACATCCTTCGAAACGCATTTAAGGTGAAGACTCATGAGCTCACTCTCGAATGGCAGGAAGAATCTATAACGACTGCTATGCACTATTTAGAGCGGACAGAGGAATCCACAGTGACTGCTATACAAGCTTTACGGCAGACACAAGACTGCCATACCTTGTTTAGCATAGGCAACAGACACATATGGATTCCTTCTGATGAACTTTAACTTGTCATGATAAAGAACCTCCTTTGTTGCCATGTGGAAAAGGGATTTCCTTCTGTATTTACTGTCTTGCTGCAAGAGGACGATAACTAATATGTATACCTTTCTTATTAGTTAAATTACATCGTTAAAAGACTCTTTGAATTTAGTGATTTGCAATAAATATACAAACCTACCCTACTTATATGAAACGCATTTTCTCTTACAGTGAAAATTATTAAATTACTTTTAACATTTAACTTAATAGATTCTAATGTATCCATCATCTGATATGCCTTAAATATTACATGAATTTATTTTATTATTCCTCTTTTAAACAATGAAATGTTTAAAACACATCTTAGAAAATAGACTATTTCAACACTCGAGATCTCTTTCATAAAAAATAAAACGTGTCTCCTTGTCCAGGCGATGAATATCCTTCAAAAATATGACTTATCACTTCAGATAGTCATTTATGTTTAGAATTTAAATGTAACCCCAGTTACTAATTAAGAGAATACCATAATCCCGAGCATTACATTTACCACAGTCACCCACGAAAGAGAAGTTTTCTTTGATTCCAACACAGAGAATGGTGAACGTCATTCACACGCACAAGCATTCCTCGGCTTATATCATGAATTTTAATGAATCGTGGCAGAAATCTTCCTTGAGAATTGACATCCCGTTCAAATGACAGACAACATAAGCCTCCGTGTCATCCGTGTCTGACTCACTTTCCCCCTGGCATATTCCGCGTGACAGCTTCCGGCCGCAGGTGGGAATTCAAGCGTTGACGTCATTTTCGAAAATTATTTCCAAAGGTCTAGCAGTTTTGTTTCATTAAGAGTTGTTTCTTCACTTTTTTTTTCATTATGCCCC
>NC_051410.1:40287158-40287383 GCF_015228065.2 Penaeus monodon
AAGCAAATTTTTTTACATTAGCCCAGCAGTTTTGTTCATTACAAATATGTTTCTTTACTTTTTTTTTATTATGCGCATATATATATTCCTTCCTGAGAGATAGTGTAGTTTGAAGGTAAATGAAAATAAAATTGCGTGCTTTATAATATAAAGAATGGCTATGATGTAGGGAGAAACATTGCCAAATAGTGAAAAATTCACACAAAAGAATATAGATTACACAAA
>NC_051410.1:40288001-40291504 GCF_015228065.2 Penaeus monodon
GGTGGTGGTGGGTGTATTCGTATACAAAGAGTCCAATCGCCATATGGACAGGCAGATGCCTCGTTTCATAATCTTCCCTTTTGGGTAAATTCGGGCAGACCAGATGGAAATTAAGAATAAAAAAAACTGATACTAGACTATAACATTAGAGCTAGGCCAAAATAAACTACTGCATACCACATTATGAATCATAAATCACGATTATCTCCGTTTTTGTAACTCTAATCCGCGTCTGGCTCCCATCCGCGCGAATCCGCATGCAAGGATTCGAACGCGGCCTTGTAAACAAACCCCGGGATCGCACGTGTTTCCAGCCGCCTCCCTCCTCAGCCTTCCTTCATGTGACATATTACCCGCATTATCACCCAGAATGTCAGAAGGAAGTAAAATATTCACGCCCTACAGAGCCCTGGGCCTGGTGAGCAATGGGATTCCTCTGGCGATTCGTTATATAGAGAGGAGAAAGGAGAATCTGATCGTGACGGCCGTGGGGAATTCCTTCCACACGTACAGTGGGAACAAGCTCATACTACTGACTGTAAGTAACCCTCACCCAAGCCCCATTGTGGCTCTCAGTGCCGATGCCTACCACATCTACACGTCTTGTGACAAGGTGATATATGCCTGGCGTCGTGGCACGGAGATCAAGCATAAGTATGTCGGCCACAAAGCTGACGTTCATCTCATGCTGCCATTCGGTCCCCTGTTGATATCCGTTGACAGGCTGAATAACTTGCGTGTTTGGGATATCAAGGATGAGTCGCTCCACCTGGATATGGAATTTCAGAGCAAGTCCTTTGAGATTTCGGCGATAGTTCACCCTGCAACTTACCTCAACAAGATCCTGTTAGGCAGTAAGCAAGGGCAGTTGCAGCTGTGGAACCTGAAGACCTGCAAGCTCCTGTACACATTTGCAGGATGGGATTCAGAAGTGGTTACGATGGAGCAGGCTCCAGCACAGGATGTTATAGGCATTGGGTTAGCCAACGGCAGGATCATTCTTCACAATTTGAAATTTGATGAGACTGTTGTTGAATTCAAGCAGGACTGGGGCAGAGTGACAGGAATTAGCTTCCGAACTGATGGATTTCCTGTAATGATAACGGGAAGTGAAATGGGACATATTGCACAGTGGGACTTGCAAGAGAGAAAACTGGCCTCACAGGTACGCAATGCTCATGACAGTGCAGTTGCTGGCATTGCATGTTTTCCAAATGAGCCCTTGATGGTCACAAATTCAAGGGATAATACTGTCAAGATATGGATATTTGATATGCTAGATAGAGGAGGAAGACTGCTCAAGTTCAGGGATGGTCACTCAGCACCACCCCTTTCAATCAGATTTCATGGAAGTTTTGGAGGCAAAGTGATTACTGCTGGTGAGGATTCGTGCATGAGAATTTTCCATAAGATGAATAATGTGTTGAGTAGTAATTTGGGTCAGGCTTCCTACAATCGCAAAGCTTCCAAGAGGAATAAGGCATCATCAGAAGCCTTGAAAATGCCCCCAATTACTAAATTTACAACAGAAACCACAAGGGAAAAGAGCTGGGACAGTCTTGCAGCAGTTCACCGTGGCACACCAATTGTTACAACATGGTCAATAGACAAGCAGAGAATGGGAGAGCACAAGTTGTTACATGAACGCTTTAGGGATAAGACCATACGTCGTGTGACTGGAACATGTGTAGAACTTAGCATTTGTGGAAATTTTGTAATAATTGGCTATGATTCTGGTCATTTAGATAAATATAATATACAGTCTGGAATATACAGAGGAACCTTTGGCACACCTGTTGCTCATGAAGATGGGGTTAGAGATGTTGTGGCAGATGGACTAAATAAGTTTGTGGTATCTGGAGGTGAAAATGGAGAGTTAAAGTGGTGGAAGTTAAGTACATGTGAAGAAGTCCATAAACTAGCATTAGAAGAATGCATAACAAGAATGGTATTGCAGCGAGATTCTGGACTCTTAGCCATTGCCATGGAAGACTGGAGCATACACATCGTGGATGTAGATACACAGACTGTAGTTCGTAGATTATATGGACACAGGAACCAAGTGACAGATGTTTCATTCAGTCATGATTCAAGATGGCTGATTAGTTCATCACTTGATAAGACTGTGAGGACATGGGACATTCCATCAAGTGCTTGTGTGGATTGTTTTTCAGTGCCAATTCCAGCAACTTCTCTGGCCATGTCTCCAGTTGGTGATTTCTTAGCTACCATCCATGCAGATCAGCTGGGAGTTTATCTTTGGTCTAACCAGGGATGTTATCATCACTTGTCTCTTCGTCCGCTACCGCAAGACTTTGAGGCCTGTACTGTGGGCTTGCCATCAACAGCTGCGGATGCATCTCATTTACCTCCTAAAGAAGGCGAAGAGTTAGAAGAGCTGCCCAAAGAAGGAGAGATTGATGATGAAGAATATAAGAGTCCTGAACAAATATCTGAAGAACTTGTTACACTGGCATTACTCCCTACATCAAGATGGTTGAATTTATTAAATTTGGATGTCATCAAGAAGAAAAACAAGCCAACAGAAGTGAAAATTCCAAAGGCTGCACCTTTCTTTTTGCCAACTGTTCCAGGACTTGAATTAAAATTTGCATCAGAAGAAAAGACAGATAGTGATAAAACAAAGGTGAAAGTTGCAAGATCATTTGAAGTGTTAACGGACTTTGGGAGAAAATTGAAAGCAGCCGAGTATCACGAATCCCTGAAAATGTTGATAGAAATGGGACCTTCTGGAATCGAGGTAGAAATTCGCAGCCTTGATCCAGACATTGGTGGATCAGAAGATCTCCTCCTCAAGTTTTTGGAGATGATCAAATTTGCACTGGATAGAAATATGTACTTTGAAGCTGTCCAGGGATATTTGAGTTTGTTTTTGAAACTCCATGCAGAATATGTTATGAGTAATGGAAATGTACGAGAGATTTGTGAAACATTAGCAGGTGTGCAAGGGAAAAGCTTGGCATAATGTATGTGAGGAAATTGACCAAACTCTGTCTCTTGTCTCATATTTCAAGAATGCAGCACTGATTAATTTCTAAGATGATGATGTGTAAGAAATAAATTCTTATAGTATTTTGTTAACATAGGAATAATTTGTTAATTATTGTAGAGAACTTTATAGTGGAAGTTCTAACACTTATCCCTCATTTTGTAATGGCAAATAAGTTACAAAGTAAAGTGTATTGTCATCAATTTCATGTTTGAATTATATCCTTCAGTTTAATACAAGAAATATTTGTAACTGGAGAAAAATGTTAATATAAAAATATTTGGTATTCTATTGTATGAAATTCCATGCATAAAAATTGGGAGGAAAATGTGTTACAAAAGCCACCATGGATGATACATAAACCATATTGGTGGATTTAATGTAAAATGTTTGCATAAAATTTTAAATTTTAGGAGATTTGTTAAATATGAATATCATACTTTTATATACCACAAGGGTAGAACTTCGGATAAATATTAAACATGAAATCCTT
>NC_051410.1:40291545-40291986 GCF_015228065.2 Penaeus monodon
TTAAGTACATATTAAGAAAACATTTAGAAACTGTAGAAAATGCTAGAAAATTGATGAACAAGGATTTTTTTTTCCAGAAAAGCCAGGAAGGTTGAAAAGATAATGTGAGATCTTTCTGTTAAATGTGAAAATGATACCCAGATTACAGAAAATTCTAATCAATGCTTAATATATATACATTGTAAATTATTACTAGATTGATGTATTGCATTAGAATTGGCAAAATGTTCATAAGACCTTTGCAATGGCTTTCAAAATAGGAATCCTCTCAAAATCACAGTGGATTGGTTCTATTTAAAACAAAGGAATCCTGTTTTGATCTGTGCTGAATTTTCTACAGCACGATACTAGCATAATGTCAAGAAACTCTATTCGTTGGCTAACATACCTCCAACATGTGTATTCTGCTAAAATAGAACCTGGACTAGTACTCCTTTGAAG
>NC_051410.1:40295012-40295160 GCF_015228065.2 Penaeus monodon
ATTCTTGGAGTCTCAGATTGATAAAGAAAACGGAAAGCGTGCAAAAGGGGAACAGGTTAATTGCGAGGTGTCACTTAACCACTGCTACTAGAAGATTGTAAGTTGTATGAGAAAAAAGAACGTGCAAAATCAAATAAATTCAAGCAAT
>NC_051410.1:40295509-40295759 GCF_015228065.2 Penaeus monodon
TCCCATCTTATCATTACAGTATTTCAGCAAATAATGAAGAAAAAAAAACACGTAAATAAAAACACCTAGCGCCCGCTCCTCTCTTCCCCACTCCAGGAAATTCCGAGAAAGGAGACGCCAAAATATTACGAAAAAGTTAACCAAGAGAAGAATTCAAATCAGGGAAATGAACCAGGCATCTTGGTGTGATTGAGCCGATTAGAGGTTGGCGGGGGGGGAGGGGGGATTTTGAAAGGAAGAAACGAAGCGG
>NC_051410.1:40295809-40295945 GCF_015228065.2 Penaeus monodon
AGCCCGGGGGACGAGGAGGAAAAGAGACCGCGTCCGGACGAGTTAGATTAATTCAACGGCGGGCGAGTGGCGGCAAACTGATTCATGTCCCGCGGAATAGAGAGGAAATGAAATGTTTTATCGGCAAGTGGCGGCC
>NC_051410.1:40296422-40296993 GCF_015228065.2 Penaeus monodon
CATATCGAGGCCTTTGAGTTCAAACTTCGGGAAAATCGATAGTTTGAAAAGTAAGAATAAGGAAGTGGTAGCTATACCTCCCGGGACGTGTAGCTGTTGCTGTGGAAAAGGCGGGGATGGTTTTCGAATAAATAAAACTTAGCTATTGATGGAGGAAACTTGTGTAGATGGGATATAAAAGCGGGGAAAAAAAGTTTGTAAGTACCTTTGTGATGAGTGGGATGCCGTGTTAAAGAGCTGCAAAGAAAAGATATGAAGCTGTTTCGAAGGGAATCACACATTTGATGAATTGGAATAAACGCTGCCATTCTGCCGAGGGAAAAACGGCATACTGTAAATAGAGAGAGAAGTTGGACGGAGAGAAAGACAAAGCTCGAGGCGTGTAAATAGAAGCTGGACAAGCCAAAGGGTTATTTCAACAGACCTCTCATCAGACAGAATTCGAGACCTTGTGAGCCATCGATTACGCATTAATACACAGAGAAAAACTCGGTCATTATATAATGGCGTCTTTTTCTCCGTTTCCTATCCGAACAATGGCGATATGGGACGGAAAAGAGAGGAGAAGGGT
>NC_051410.1:40297159-40297663 GCF_015228065.2 Penaeus monodon
AGCGAAGGGCGGAACTATCCCCTCATCAACCCCATGATGGTCAAGGATGGGGACTGAAGGGAGGGGGAGGGGGCTGAAGAGGCTCCTCAGATTACTTTCCTTTCTAATTGGCGTGTGCTTAATCGGGACTCTTTGATAGGCACGGGGCAAAGAAAGAGATTTGTGTTTGCGTTATCGAGTGTGAAAGTGATTTTAGTAGTTTGCGTTTACTGAAAGAAATGTGTATTAAGCACTAGTCGACGCGCATTCATAAATCTGTGTACATAGCAAGCCTGTTCACAATGCTTCGCACGCGCTCGAAACAAACAAAGCAGCAGATAAAAAGGTTCACCAATAAAACATGAAACAAAGACAAAATAAGCCCACATCAATAACAATACAAATAACATGGGGAGTTTTACAGCCTTCCTGTCACCATAAATGCGACAGGTTGTTGTGTCCTGTTACCGAATGCTTGTGTCATTCCGGATATTTATCTCCCCCCCCCCCCTCGAAAACTATCAG
>NC_051410.1:40297700-40298093 GCF_015228065.2 Penaeus monodon
TTGCGCGGGTGACATTTTTTTTACGAGGTCCTGTCATGCACGCTTGAAGAATCTAACTATAAAATAAATTTGATATCCCTCTTTCCTGACCTTTTTATGATGTTGATTAAAGCCTGCAAATTACGGAAGATTCACATTAGGGTGTTCCATTTGTCATCAAGTAATTTAGTTATCACGTTCCTCGTCTGGACGCCATTTAGGTTAAGTGTCGGAGGCCAGCGATCTTTCTTGAATGTCACTCCTCGCAGTCACAGGAACTGTCGTTGCAAGATGCAGAAAAAAAGCGTTGTTGCATACGTGACTCGGTTCAATAAATGCGAATGAGTCTCTGAATTACCCTTCCCCCACCTCCCTACCCTCAGCCCCCATTATTCTTCGCCTCCTCCTCTTAAA
>NC_051410.1:40298167-40299142 GCF_015228065.2 Penaeus monodon
GTACTCCCCAACCCCTCAATCTCACCCCCCCTTCCCCCCCTGCTCACCCCCCTCCCCTCACTCCTCCACAACACAACCACTCGGCCGTCGACGTCGACCTATTCAGTGTGGTTGTAGCCGCCGACGGGGGAACGCGCGGCCGCTCCGGGTGCCTCGCTGTGAGCGTGTGAGTGCCTGAGCGCCTCCTTTCCCCTCGCACCGGTTCCGCTCTCCTCGTCCTTTTTGCCACGAAATGCTCACTCTGATTGACATGTTTTTCCCCGCCTGGTCCCCAGCGTGATGAAAACTGACGTTCCAATAGTGTCTTCTTTCTTTCATTTTTTCCTCAGCGAGTGTTTTGCCGACTGACGACATCTCTTTCGAAAGGCGCGACTCCCTCGTGTCGTGGAAGAAAGAGATTAGAGTGACCAGGAAAGACGTGCTATTAATCTGTTGTGCGTAATTCCCTCTGTGCTGTGAACTTGGAGAACGTGTAGAAATCAGCGGTTGTTGACGGAGTGAACTCATGTATGTGTCATTCAGTATCGAACGTGCGAAGAGGCCCCGAGATCAGTTTAACGCGACGCCACAGCTCAGCAAAGCCCTGCGAAGTACAGTACCACACAGCTGAAGAACACAATACTGATTAGTTATCCCAGAGTCTAGGCCTAGGCGCCTAGGCCTCCAGCCACCTCTAATCCCCTTTGCCTCCCCTGGCGAAAGACGGTGTCAGCAGTAACTGATGACACCCAGGCTGGGCTGACAAGCAGGGAACTGACCGCAACGCCCGGCGAAGGCACGAGGAAGGGCCAGCGAGGATGGCATCGCCTTACCCGCAACTGCTGTGCTTGGGTAAGTGTCCTTCGGCCGCCGCCTCCCCACGTGGGCGGCTCCGGGCCGGTGGGGATTCAAGGGGACGCTCCAGCAAGGCTCCTGCGGGCGCCTCCTGTCAGCGGGCCTCGAGGCGCCCTCTGCGGTTGCATATTAGCGGAAGGA
>NC_051410.1:40299953-40300021 GCF_015228065.2 Penaeus monodon
TGTTTGCATATGTACATTTGAGTCTCTACCAATTGCTTTAGTATATCGTATCATATCTCAACCCTCCC
>NC_051410.1:40300106-40300221 GCF_015228065.2 Penaeus monodon
GTAATTTCATGATGAAGATTTTACGAAGAAGTTAGACAAGACGAGTGTTTTGGATTTAATGAGACGTCCGCGCGTGAGATATGCTTACTAGGGGGGGAGGGAGGCGATCAAATAG
>NC_051410.1:40300396-40302349 GCF_015228065.2 Penaeus monodon
AAGTGATCCTTGAATGGAAAATTGGGTGGAGAAGAGGGGGGGGGATGAGAAGATGGAAATGGGGTGGAGGGACGAGGTGGAGGGGAGGGCGTGAGAGTGGAATGGAAGGAGGACGCTAGAAGGGGTGAGAGTGGAATAAGGTGGAGGGAAGGGGTGGATGGGACATGAAAAGGTGGGCGGATGTGGAGATGGGAATAAAGTGGAGAATGGAGGAAGATGATTGAGCGAAAGGGGTAGAGGGTGGATGGTGAAAGTTAGGATAAAAGGAAAGGGGAAGAGGAGGTGAGAATAGAAGAGATAGGGTGTGTGGATTTACGAACGAAGTGGAGAAGGAAGGGTGCCAAGCGAGGGAGAGGAGAGGGAGAGAGGGAGAGAGACAAAAGGGAAATGAAATGAAGGGAATAGTTAGACGAAGGGAGGATAGGTAGGAATGAAAGTGGCTTAGGGGCGGAGGGAAGCGCTGGAAGGGAGGGAGGGAGGGAGGGAGAGGGCGGAGGTAGGGTTGGAAGGGAGTGAGGGAGGGAGGGAGAGAGAGGGTGGAGGGTAGCGCTGGAAGGGAGGGAGGGAGGGAGAGGGTGGAGGGTAGGGTTGGAAGGGAGGGAGGGAGAGAGAGAGGGAGAGGGTGGATGAGAGTAGAAGAGGCATTGCGGGGAGGGGTCTTGCGTAATTGAATCTGGAGTGTAGCCGTTAATGTCCAAAGGTATAATTCAGGGTCTTAGCTGGAAGGGGCGGCAGAGGGCGGTCTTAAATACGGGCGGCGTAAGAAACCTCCCCTGATTTTTCTATGGGATTTAAAGGGAGAAGAAGAGGAGGAGGAAAAAAAGGATGGATATGAGGGAAAAATCTACTATGGGCAATAAAGTGGTAGATGGAAACGTAGGGAGAGAAAATGAGGAAGCATTATACTGAAAGAACAAAAAGAGATGATGAAATCACGTTTAAAAAGTCGATAAAGAGGATGGGAAGGAGAGGAGAAGAGAAGGAAAAAGGGAGGAGGGGAAAATGAGGAAGAGAGGAAGGTAGAGAAAGAGGAGAGGAAAGGAAGAAGGAGGGAGAGAAAGAAGATGCATAAGACGGGAGGAAGGAGGGAGAAAGGAAAGGTAGAGAAAGATGGGAGGAAAGGAGGAAGAAGAGATAGAAGAAAAGTAGGGGAATGAAGGAAAGAAGGATAGAGAAAAAGAAAGCAGGAAACAGGGAAGGAGAGGAGGAAGGAGAGAGACAGTCCCCTCTCTGGAAGAGGAGAGGAAAGGAAAGACGAAGCAGAGAAGGAATGTAGAAGGAAAGCGGGAAGAACGATACATAGAGAGAGAAAAAAAAAATATAGGGAAAGAGAGATAGGGAAAAGGGGAAGGAAGAAAGGAGACAGAGAAGCGAGGTAAGAGAAAGAGGAGAAGAAAAGAAGGAGGAGGCAAAGAGGGAATGTAGGGGAAAGAGAGGGGAGGCGAGGGGAGATAGAACAGAGACCCGGGATAATGGCTTACGGAGGAAAGATCAGCTGCGACTGAAGCCACGGCGGCGGCGGGGACCTGATCCTCTTTAGCCCCTCCCGGCTGAGGGCAAGGGCTGAGGGCAAGGGCTGAGGGCAAGGGCTGAGGGCAAGGGCTGAGGGCAAGGGCTGAGGGCAAGGGCTGAGGGCAAGGGCTGAGGGCAAGGGCTGAGGGCAAGGGCTGAGGCAGGGCTGAGGCAAGGGCGGAGGGCAAGGGCTGAGGAGGGCGAGGCAAGGGCTGAGGCAAGGGCTGGAGGGCAAGGGCTGGAGGGCAGGGCTGAGGGCAAGGGCTGAGGGCAGGGCTGAGGGCAAGGGCGAGGGCAAGGGCTGAGGGCAAGGGCGAGGGCAAGGGCGGGGTAAGGGGAGGAATACAAAGGGGGGGTGAGGGGTGGAGGGGCGGCCTAAAGACAAGGACAAGTCTTTGGCGGTCTTCGGGTAAGCTACGGTCTCCTGCGCGAATCGTTTCC
>NC_051410.1:40302813-40303111 GCF_015228065.2 Penaeus monodon
GCCTCCAAGAACGGATTGTCTCCGTGTTATTGACGAAGGAAGTCCCTGCAATCGCTCGTTCGCTTCAGAAACGAAATTTTATCGGATCAGGATTCAAATGGACCTGATCTATCACCCAATTTATCAGCCCATCTATCACGCAATCTATCGTAAGCACACGCATTCGGATTCAGGAGAGAACCGCACATCCGGATGGGAATTCAGACAAGTACAGTAAAATAGATTTGTCTTTTGTACAGTCATATGTCTATTCGCGCGATAAGCCAGTGTCGGCCTAACTTCTCGAGGCCTGATACCA
>NC_051410.1:40303333-40303430 GCF_015228065.2 Penaeus monodon
AAGCAAATCTCCTGGATCAGGCGCCGAAGTCAGGCCATGAGGGAGCCGTTTCGGAGGAATTTGGTAAATGTGTTCTTTTCTTTCTTCTTTGTGATGT
>NC_051410.1:40303843-40303984 GCF_015228065.2 Penaeus monodon
CACACACACACGCCTTTATGCTTTTACATATTCGCACTCAATAAACGTAACCATACATATGCAAATTCCCTTGGAATCAAAAGACATTTTTACGTCATGTCTCATATTACAAGATGGAAAAGTCATGTACTCCTGATCTGC
>NC_051410.1:40304544-40304933 GCF_015228065.2 Penaeus monodon
ACTTCACATAAGCGCAGCAGATCAGGAGTACATGACTTTTCCATCTTGCAATACTAAACATGAGAGAGGCAGACAAACAGACAGAGACAAAGTGATAGTAAGAAAAAAAAGCATGAACTCCTGGCAGCATCACCAAATAAACGTAAATGCGTTTAATAGTTTATAAAAAAAAAATCGGAATTGACAAAGCACTTGATGTTTACTATATCGTATTACAAAGAAAATAAACTTATTTGCATCGAGTAAATAGCCTGCATAAATACAAGATTAATCATCATGTATATTTGATGTCTGGATTTATTTAATGATTTATTGGTCACGATTAGGAATATGCTTAGTCATCATTTCAGCTTCAGCAGAGCAGTGAGGGAAAAGATACTGCAGAAGTG
>NC_051410.1:40305509-40306191 GCF_015228065.2 Penaeus monodon
GTAGTAAAAGTCGTTGCAAAGTCAGTAGCAATACTTCAAGCGTTTCTGTACTCATGTTTTAACTTAATGATAGTGAAATAGATAATAAAAAGCAGTTAGAGTAGAATCTGCTGCTACGTAGTGATATAAGTGCATAGTAGTAGTAGTATAGCAGTAGTTAATAGTAATATGGAGTAGAATATAGTAGTTAAAGCAGCACAATGTCAAGCTAGTCATATATGTAGAAGTAATGTTCGTATATATACACATAGCAGTACGCAGTAGTATAGTAGTATTACTGATAACAACAAATAGTATAGTAGTTTAGCAGTAGTTTCTAGAAGTAATAACTAGTTATATCTGTTAACAAATTTGCTACCTTCCCTACTTTGACTTCCCTCCTTGGGCAATTACCATACAGTCGCAGTAGTATGAATATAACTGATACATCATCTGATATAATTCATCGCTTGGACGTAAATATGTTTTATTGTTACACACATTGTCTCCCACCCCCCCGTGCTCCCCCTGGGCAATAATCGAAAGGCCGTGTGTATGATAAAAGCGTCTGTTGGCGAAACCGGTTTACTCTGCTTTTGGACTTGTTTTTATTTACATAGTACTCGAATTTTATGAGACTTTAATAGAAAGGCGCTGTCCTGTTGTGCAACAGTACGTCATGGGACATTACCTTTTATTTTTT
>NC_051410.1:40306495-40306578 GCF_015228065.2 Penaeus monodon
GATCATCCAATGTAAACACCTGCTATAACATGACTATTTCCCGTATCACAAAAGCCACACAGTAATGGTCGTGACAGTGCAGT
>NC_051410.1:40306605-40306715 GCF_015228065.2 Penaeus monodon
CTGGGCGAGTCGCTGGTGAGTGACACTTTGTCTCCTCTAACGTTCTGTGTGTTTCGGAATACCTTGAGCATTATCAGCGGGGTTGGTGGTGGAGGGGAATACAAATTCTC
>NC_051410.1:40307182-40307898 GCF_015228065.2 Penaeus monodon
AAAAATACTCTGGTGTATATTTCATTTAACGCTTTAACCCTTTGATGCTTCAGTTCTTCTCTAATTAGTGAATTCAGCAAGTAATATCAAAGTGCCTCTTGTTAATTAACTCACCCACGTCTATTCGGTGTCATTACCACTCTCGATCAGTGATGTCACCTTTAATGTAAACCAATTTATAATCATTATTATACGCAACATTTGGCACACACTACAGCTCGTTTCTTTCATGTTGCCGCATAACATTCATCTCTCTTACTACAGCCTCGTGTTCAGCTGTAACCTTTATGACATAGAGCAGGGACACTAACAAAGACCTCTGAAACATGAAAAGCAAAACGAGCATCAGAGTAACACTGTAACAACTTCCAAAAGCGTCGCCTTTTCCCCTCCCGCGCGCGCCATCAGGCTAATGGCTCCTTCATAAACCCGCAGCACCGCTTCACACAGCTTCATGGGGTTCCTTCATAAATTCTCCCTCCCCCCCCTCCCCCATGTGGAGGTCGGCGTTATCCCTCTCATGGGCCCCCTTCATCTGGTGCTTCCCATCGCTCCCCATCGCTCCCCTGGACCTCCCGAGGGGGATGGGATCAACCTCCCCTTCGCCTCTCGCTGTGCCGCGTTCGAGTCCGTGCATGCCAATCGCGGGGGACGAGGCGAAGGTCGTGGCCGTCGGTGGCCGTCGCGAAATCGAACGAGGGGGGGCTGTTGGTCAT
>NC_051410.1:40307983-40308261 GCF_015228065.2 Penaeus monodon
ACACGCTTTGTAAAGATTTATGCTATGAATATACCCGGTCTGCGTGAGGATCTCTATAACTAAATGGGAGTTAATAGTATATATATATCTTACCTTCTAGAGGACATCCATCAAGCTTGTATTGATCCTTTTATTACTACGAGGTATATACTGGAATATACTGTCTGTCTGTGATGATGCTACATGGTTAAATAACGGGTGTATATGATACATTGGACTTCCATGCATGATTCATATGGATAGAGGATTATTCTGCTGACATGGGCGAGTAGTAGCCT
>NC_051410.1:40308497-40308987 GCF_015228065.2 Penaeus monodon
TCCCTCTGTGTGCAGCCGGGACAAAGAACGACGGCGAGATTACAAACTCTGGTCATTTCATTAGACGGACATACCATGCACCCCTGGCCTTTCTAATGGGTTTAACATCTCATTTGCATACACGTCGACTGCGATGAGACACCCGGGGACTCCACAGCACCCACTCATAACACGGGGGAGACAAAGAAGAAGGAAGAGGACGCAAATAAAAGTGTAATGTTTGGAGTGAAGGGGAGGAGAATGACCGGGGATGAACGTGAGAGGAAACCGAGAAGGGTTTCTGACTTCGAACAGTTCCTGGAAGCTCTTTGAGTCATGGACGGGTATTCTGTGCCAATGTTTTCCTTTTTTTTTCTTTTGTCTGCCGTCTGGCTGTCTTTTTTAATGGCTTCCCCCTTGGCTGTGTCTCGGTTCTGCTTTTTTTTCTAATGTTGCGGTCTGGAACTTGGCAGCGCGCGGGGGCGGAGAGATAGGCAGTCGGAGGTCGATC
>NC_051410.1:40309829-40310714 GCF_015228065.2 Penaeus monodon
CTCATCCTCGCCATAACTCTCCTCTCCAGCACACAAAGTGTCATGTACATCGATATTCACGCAATTTTCCCTCCACGTCACACCTTGTACAACAGAACCCGCTCTGTAGATTAGCTGTCCCATTTACCATGTTCTTTCTCTGCCGTTAGGGCTGTAAAGGGAACACGTTTAGGCCTAGCAATGGCAGTACATCATCTCCAGCCCAGAAAAGATGCCGATATTACATCTGGAAGTCGAGGCTGATTTTCCTTTCACGTTTTCTTTTATTTACTTTTTTATGTTTATCTTTTTTTATACGTCTTTTATAGATATATTTGTGTTTTTTGTATTTTCTTCCTTTTCTCTCAAAGGTCTGCCGCTTTTGCATGTCAGGGCGACCTAGCTGGAAAACCGTGCATCTCCCAAAGAAATGCAATAGGATGTTTAGATATGTAAATGCAAACTCAGATGCATAACTCGCATGAAAGAACGAGAGACGCATTTGGCAAATAAAACTTATAATGGAATTAAAGCAAAGTCTCGGGGGTGAAATAAGGAAAAGTTTCCAGACTCTACAGCAAAGTGCGAAGGGAATTCATCGAACTTCTGAAACAATGAAATGTTATGTAAATATTCCCGTAGAGTTTAGAGCGCCGTGTAGACAAGCGATAGTTGACCAACAAATTTCCAGATTTATAGCCTCTTTGTGGTCGAGAAATACAAGTCGCATTTCACCCTTCGTTTATTTAAGGGGAAACTGAGTGAAAAAAAAGATTCTCATTTGGGATATCTTTTCCTTTGATTTAATTCCAAGTTCTGTAAGAGACAAAAATCCCCTGAAGTGAAACTAGAGGATTGTCTTGTGAGAACCAGAGGATTATTACTTAAATCCCGAAATTACCTTGG
>NC_051410.1:40310920-40311631 GCF_015228065.2 Penaeus monodon
TCTCTTTGTCTTGCCGAGAAATCCTGGTTGCAAACTGCACTCAGGCAGCAATCAACTACAAGCGGACTTTAATAAAATGGTTGTTGGGATTTAACGAGGGAGGAAAAGAGGGGGGAGGGGGAGAGGGGGGAGGGCAAGTAGGTCATTAGCGATTCCAGGCTACGGTCATCAGAGGTCGTTTTGCATTGGATAATCTCAAATATGCATATGAAGTTGCCGGTGCTTTTCCCAAAGTTAACAAAAGAGTAATTTGTTCCGTCTCGATTCAAGGAGTCTTGAGCTTTTGTCAAACTGGAGTTATTGCAGTGTATGCCTGCCAGCTAGGATCTGCTGCCGTTCAAGAGGCACCGACTGGAATGCAACATTTGCAACTGCCACGTATTGGATTTTTTCTCTCAGTTTGCGAGAGTAACTTATCATTCATTTCGTCGAATTTGTGCTTTAACGTCAAGTCGTCATGTATCGTTATGTATGCATTACACGAACCCCATTATTTTTTCAAAAAGCCAAAAGATTTCCAGGGAAAACAAGTTGACCACTATATTTAAGTTATTATACGATCCAGAATTCCTCGAACGTTTGACAGCAGTCTTAGCCTTTTCTCACCACGTTGCTGTAGCTTCAGATTTGATATAATTATATTTTAATAATTTCATACGCTGAGGATTGGGTCTGTATTTAGTGCATGTCGTCTGGAGGTGCCTTTCTATA
>NC_051410.1:40311877-40312356 GCF_015228065.2 Penaeus monodon
TCCTCCCTCTTACGAACAGAAACCTACATGACTACATCCAAAGTTCGAATACGTACGTACGCACACAGACGAAATAACATATACATGAACGACGTATATCAAAATCATCCCCATTTATTTTATTTAAAAGATAAGATCCTCCTTTCCCCAAACAGCCCTTGGGAATTATCTCTCTAACAACCCTCTAAAGACTCCATAACTCATATGATATCTATATACACATTTCACTACACGACCTGAGTTATGGTTCTGGCGATAAAGTCTCAGGGTCACGCACTCTCGCAGTCCTGTGGTCGTAAGTGCGTTTTATTTCATCCGTCTTGTCAACAGGTGTTTGTCGTCAAGAGGACCCATGGAAAGAATGGCGTAATTAATTCATAATCCTCCAACTGTTGCCGCTAATTGAGGCTTCGGTTTATAGCTGTTATCCTCTTTTCTGTTGGGTTTCTGAAGGTTGTTTTGGTTGGTTTTCCTTTATT
>NC_051410.1:40312824-40312993 GCF_015228065.2 Penaeus monodon
TTTCCCATTTCCTTCACTTATCTTAAGAAAACAGCCTCGGGAGAGATCCGTCACAAATCGCGAGTCAAGGACCACCTCAGGAGTAGCGGGTCGACGCGAGGAACCGTATACACTACGAGTCAATTAGCTGATGTGTGGTTAGGTTAATATTTGATGGTGTTCGGGGCCC
>NC_051410.1:40313828-40313926 GCF_015228065.2 Penaeus monodon
GCGCGACTTCTTTTTCCTGACTGGACGTGCGATCAAAGGCGAGGATATTTATGACTCCTCTAGATCGGCGCTGCATCGACTCTGTTATTCATATTCGG
>NC_051410.1:40314793-40315046 GCF_015228065.2 Penaeus monodon
AACCTACCATTTCGGATTTCGCCAATTTGTTCTCCTCGAAAGCGAAGGTGAAACTCGGCGCTGAACGTGAGTCGAGGACGAGCATGAAGGATTGCCCCGTAGTCTGTGATTAGCCAAGGTTATGCTGTTGCCTGCATTATTAACGAGTGTCGAAGGGGAGGCATGAGTGTACTTGGGGGCGCTGCGCTGTGAAGGTTGTGAGGGAGTGACAGAGGGAGGAGGGAATTTTGCATTGGCTTGTCATGCAGTCATG
>NC_051410.1:40315307-40316597 GCF_015228065.2 Penaeus monodon
TCTTTTCCCTTGTTTGAAAAACGATTAGTCACATCCCCCTTACGTTTCCCCCTCCCTGCCTTCCCCCTCCTGCACCCCCCCCCACGCCTCCTCGACTGGCACCGCACGCAATGGCAGCGACACACTGCCCTCGCGTGTCTCTGCTACTAGGGCATTCTCCGGTTTCATACTTCCACGCTAAAACTTGATACTCCAGTTCCCTTTCTCGCCTCGACGTCCTCCTCGGCTGGCACTCTCTCAGCATCTCACATTAGTGCCACTCATCGCCACTTATGGCTCTCAGTAAACCGTATTATACTGATTTATTTATTTTTTAAGAAACTTTGCCATTGTCTCGATTCTGTAATGCTTGCACAACACCCCGAGACGCAGTGGCAGCCAATATAAAGGGATCGAGTGACATCACACGCTACGTCCTTCTAGAGATTAGACACACAAAAACCTTGATGAAAGTCGCTGTGTCCTCGAAGGGAACACGTGCACTAGCTGTCTTTAGAAGCGTACGGCCCTTTCTCAAAAAGATCTGTGTCATGTCTGCATAAATAATGCTGGATTGCGGCTCCATGCGGTCGTTTGTCATGGTTACTTCGCGGCCAAGTTGAGTGATCGCTTTCTGTCAGGCTGTCCTCACCGACCCAGGGAAGGTGTACAGTACTTTAAAGGTGTGCACTCCATACATGCAAAGTCGATATGAGTATGCGTATTAGCTAATTACGGATATTAGCCAGCGCCCTAGATATACGTAGAGTTTCTAAGAAAGGGGAAACTCTGAATGACAAATAAATTGGATTTTACTTCAGTCACGTCGATCGTTTTTAAAGAATTCGTATATAACCATTACATTATCAAATGTATAGCCGCACTTTTTCAGACTTTTATCAAAACCAAACAAGCTAATCCACAGCTATATATTTTCACAGACGAGCATTACCAAAGCGTGAGGAATCCGGCGCTCCTTCCTCTAAAACCCCCGCTATCGGACACTTGTACAAGATTCATATCTCAGAATCCTTCGATACTTTATGGAGTAAAGTATCCTAAGACTCCTGGTTTTCGAGAATGGATAATGATAAAACCTATCCTTAAGACCCAGACTGGAGTGAATAATAACAAAAAAGCTATTTTTTTTCGTGTATTGCATATGAAAAATAGCTTAAGGCTCACAGACTGCGTAATATATGCAATAGTTTTTTTTTTTTTGCCAAAAGGGATTTTTAGGACTAACTTGTTTTGATGCTGAGGTAATTATGCAACATTTCAACAACGGAGGAAAGGTACTACATTGTTAAC
>NC_051410.1:40316771-40317060 GCF_015228065.2 Penaeus monodon
CTAGCGTCGCCAGAAAGGAAACACGCCGCCACGCCAAGGCCCCTTTCCCACGCTACTCCGAAAAACTCTCGCCGAAGGAGAGAGACCTTTCGGCAGCCTCCCCTCCCGCCGCCGCCTCCTCCCGGGGTCCTGGGCGCCGAGGAGGTGTCCTGAGAGCGACCCCGCGGCCGCAATATCAATACATCGGCCGCACGCCTCCCGGTCCGCTAATAATGGCTCGATGGAACACGCCCGCAAAGCCGGCGAGACGCTCTGCGGGCGCGAATGTGCATCGGTTTGCTATGAAGGC
>NC_051410.1:40317807-40317883 GCF_015228065.2 Penaeus monodon
AAATCACATTAGAAAGATAAATATTCCACCCAAACCATTTCTGTGGTTTGTGATGTGGGAAGATTGAGGCAGCTAG
>NC_051410.1:40318346-40318512 GCF_015228065.2 Penaeus monodon
GCGGTCATTGAGGAGCAGTGCCAGGTCAGTGCCACTCCTCGCCCGTCAGTAAGCCTCGAGTCCTATTGATTTATGACGTGTTGGGGCCACATGTTCAAACCTCATCTACTGCCTTCGTCAAGTTCATGGCTGTCATGCAAGCGCGGGATCTGTCATGGACACGATC
>NC_051410.1:40318575-40318664 GCF_015228065.2 Penaeus monodon
GGTCACCATGCATGCAGGTGTGCTGGCTTGCAATGCCCGGGTAGATTATCGTCGATACCGCGTGGAAGATCGGGGATCTCGATCCACAG
>NC_051410.1:40318965-40320116 GCF_015228065.2 Penaeus monodon
AGAACTACGGTAAAGGAAAAAAATACGTTTCTTATGTCGCTTGAATCCCATCTTTGTGAAGAGAAATTTGCCTCCAAGTTGAAAGTTTTCAAGTGTATGATTTTAAGAGGTTTTCCCGCATTTAATAGTGCCTGCTTGTGACTTAAATTGTACACGGTGATAAGGACCGCCATTTTACTGCAGCTGCAATAGTAACAGTTATGTTGATCTCGTTTCAAAAATTCATATAGACTTTACAATAATTCTGGCCAAAGCGCTAAAAATATTGGCAATGCCTTATGGATTTTCTGTTGTCATGTCAGGCGTTATGGGATCTTATATGAATGATTCGTATTTTCCATGTAATCTACAAACGAAGGAATTTTCTCTACGCTAGGGCCAAGCTCGATTAAAAATGAACGCAGTTTGCACGAACAATAACCATCAGGAAATTTTTCATGGCTACTGAAGTAAAAGCTGAGTAGAGGAGGTTATAATGCCTGAATATTTATTGCCGCGCACGCTCTGAGGAGAAAGTGCTTCCACGGGTCCGTATACACCAAAGGATGGTTATACGTGCTTGCATAGTGTACGTTCCTGCCTGCAAGTGCCTGCTTATACGTTACAGAAGATGGTATGTAATGCATTTCCAACAAAAAAAGGCATACGTGGAGGTGCATATGCGTGCGTGTATTTGCTCATAAATATCTTTTTCTTGCGGGTCGCCACAGCAGCTTGTCCCTCCCGGCGCCTCTGCCATTACATGACACAATATTATATTCCTAAAACCGGAGAAGTTCAGGTCAGGCGATGTTGCAATCACCACGAAAAATGTCTTCGGGTGATTGTCAGTGTTGCATGGCAAATATCTGTGCGATTGGAAACCTCACGGCCTTTGCAATATTGCAGGTTGATGGAAAGTTTTCAGACTTGGTGGAGGGGCGCTGAGAACGAGGGTGAATACCTGTCGACCTGGAAAGGGTTACGGGGGACATGCGTTCCAGATTTCGTGTGAAATCTATCCCTGGCATTTTAGCGTTTTAGTGAGCTCGAAATCACGCTCCATTTCCCTTTATAGAAGTGGTATGGATTAATATGGTATTTTCATTGGTATTTGGTATTCTTCTTATCCGGACGACTCTTGTAATGAAAACTATAGCCATTTTCTTATT
>NC_051410.1:40320630-40320707 GCF_015228065.2 Penaeus monodon
AGAAAGACAAGACACAGCCAAGGAATCAACGTAAGGCTCACCCGGAGGCTGTTGGGAAATCAGCGAAGGCGATCACA
>NC_051410.1:40320893-40320962 GCF_015228065.2 Penaeus monodon
CAGGGAGGCGAAGGATCAGGAATGGAATGATCGTCCAGCCCAATCCAGACGGGCGCCGCTTAGCTTCTG
>NC_051410.1:40321247-40321350 GCF_015228065.2 Penaeus monodon
TCGCATCTGCTCGAACAAAAAGGAAAACAAAAGAGGAAAATATATAAAGGAAAAGTTGGAGGAACCTTAGGACGTTCCCACGAGAGGAATTTTTAGCGTATTT
>NC_051410.1:40321752-40321826 GCF_015228065.2 Penaeus monodon
ATTCCCCAGGGAGGCGAAGGATCAGGAATGGAATGATCGTCCAGCCCAATCCAGATGGGCGGCGCTTAGCTTCT
>NC_051410.1:40322175-40322285 GCF_015228065.2 Penaeus monodon
TCGCATCTGCTCGAACAAAAAGGAAAACAAAAGAGGAAAATATATAAAGGAAAAAGTTGGAGGAACCTTAGGACGTTCCCCAAAGAATTTAGCGGGGGGGGGGGGGGCTC
>NC_051410.1:40323006-40323189 GCF_015228065.2 Penaeus monodon
AAAGCCACTCCATGAAATGGATGCTAGAAATAGTCAGACTGACAAACCCACACGAGAAGGTCATGTCTGCGTCAAATGATCATGTTATGCATTTATCATCTCTGTTTACATGTCTATGTAATCCCTTGAGGTGAGTCGTTGATGCCGGTCACCTGCTCCCTGTCACGTGCCAGGGGGGTGCTA
>NC_051410.1:40323650-40323840 GCF_015228065.2 Penaeus monodon
TCCCTCTCTGCTTCTCCCTCCCCTCTTTCATTTTCTTCCTTTTCTCTCTCCTCTTGTTTACATTACATGCAGTGTCATGTTTAACGTAACGTGATCGAGGTCCATTAGAGGAACGACAGACATGACATCCAAATAGTGACGTACTGACCGAGAGGCACCAGATCCTGGCTATGATTTTCAACTGCTTGGC
>NC_051410.1:40324932-40325198 GCF_015228065.2 Penaeus monodon
TCGTTCGTGTGCATTTTTTTTAATAGGCACTGAAATATATGCAAAATATATCAGAAAAATAATTTATTCATTAATTCATCAATTCGAAAATCATGAATCGGAAAGCGAGAGCAAAAATCAGGGAATTATTGACAGATGCGCGCCACGTGATCCACATTTTCGGTGATTGACAAGTCGGCTCCCGCGCGCCGGAGGCTGGATCTGACACGACTGCCCTGGGCGTGACGAAGGCAAGGTCGGCCCTGCGCCCTCGTGTGGGTGCTCCC
>NC_051410.1:40325624-40325873 GCF_015228065.2 Penaeus monodon
CCTTCCCCCTTTATCTGAAATACGTATTTGAGCATTATATTTATGCCTTAATTACCTTATCAATCGTCCTGCAACTGCACGAATTCCTAGGCTGCCTTAACTGTCCATCACTTGCATCCCAAGAGGAATTTCTAATTTCCAAGCTCCTCTTCCCCTTCAAAGCATCCGTCGCCAAACCTCATCCTTGAGGTTCGAGCGTCACTGTGAGATGCGTCTTGTTTCATGTTACTCTTAATGAGAGGGGGAGGG
>NC_051410.1:40326113-40326254 GCF_015228065.2 Penaeus monodon
TTGAATTTAGTGTCCCAAGATATCCCAAAGAAATTAGTTGACAAAAAAAGCGTGATTCATTCTTCGCCGCCAAGATTAAGCCGGTGATCGCAGCCAAGATGTGTTTGCCGCGGACTTCTTTACCGTTCCCCGGAAGCCTAC
>NC_051410.1:40326483-40326839 GCF_015228065.2 Penaeus monodon
TCCTCCATTGCCAGGCCCGGGTCGCTGTGAGATCCCGAGCCCGTTTCGTCCCGAGGAGCTGCTTTGCTCCGTCATCGGGTCTGGTTCCCGTTGAATGCAGAGTCGTGTCCTCCTGTTGCAGAGCGTAGATTACGTGATGTGCCGTTGCAGCGATGAACTCGTCCTTAGGAGTTCGACGCGGGGATTATCTATTTCTATGTGCATGAAAGTGCAGCTGTATGTGAGGTTAAGGTTTCTTAGAGCATGATGTTTTTTTTTTTTTGGGGGGGGGGGGGATTTGCTCAGACTTGTTTGAAAGCAGTTGGACAACACGCGGTTCATGCTCGAGTTTTTGTGTACGTTTGTATCTATTTGAT
>NC_051410.1:40327157-40328194 GCF_015228065.2 Penaeus monodon
TCTCCCAGGCAGTTTGCTAACGCTATTCATACTGAAAATAGTAATGCACACTATTCATATGTAAGTTTTATTCACTCTATCAAACCATTTCCCTCGTAAACCCTGTCCTTACGCGAATCATCATGTCACATTTCTAAACATTTTGAAAGTCATCCCACCTCTCACCCACTTAAAAAGTCAGTCAGTCTGTGAATCATCATCGGGATTTATCTCTGCATTGATATCGAGGGCAGACAATAACAAATCCAGAAGCAGAAGGCGATGAGGATGACGATGACTCTCTCGGGGGTCCTCGCGTCCGCCATGCCGCATTAGCCGCTCGTGGGATTTGCAATAATGAGAGTTTTGTTAGCACTGTTCACGCGGACACAGACGATCGACCAGATTAAGAGAAGCGGGGACGTCGTGCTCATTAACATATCAGCGTCGGCCGGGCTGGCTGGAGGGGAGGGGGGCGGCGAGAGGACGTGTGATGTCATGGCGAAGTCGACTTAGCTCCTTCTTCACCCCCGGTGAGCGCAGTACTGTCTTTCCCCGAGTCACGCTTCTTTCAGGACGCGCTAAGAACGCCCTCGAGGTGTTAGTGCGCGACGGCCCTTGGTAGTCACGACCCGAGGGAATTGTCATGAAGCTGGGCGCTGTCAGCTTACCGGGACAAACAGCTAATTTGTCTTGAGAATCGTACACTGCCCACGCCCGCTTCTTGGGGATTAAAAAGCTTAACACGACTGCAGCTGGAATGCCTCGCAGGGCCTTTGAAATCGACAGACTGTCATACAGACGTAGCGCCCCCTCTGGCCGCCATGCACAGCTGCACTTTCATCTCCCAGCAGAACCGCCAGTGTGCGAGATGCTCCTGAGTGTTTGATCTCCTCAAAGCTCCGCTCGACAGCCTCCCTCATCTCCCAAACGGAAAACCGCAAAGGATGAGGATTTTCGCATCGGAATTCTGTAATCTCACGTTTCAATTCTCGTGTTTGTTGATTGTCAATTTGCATGCGAATTTATCGATATTTGGCTGCTGGTTCCCTTTTGCT
>NC_051410.1:40329367-40329557 GCF_015228065.2 Penaeus monodon
GCTTCAGCGGCGTTCAGTGACAACAGAATTGCCGTCAGTGTCGCGAAGGTCGTTCACGTAATCGTGATTGGATAATGTCTATAGAGCCAACATCATACTTGTGTGTCCCCTGGCGACCGCTTTTAACCCTTTTTTGGATAATGAGCTTGGGATATATTTCGTACAGTTTGGTTTTTTCTATGTATTTGGT
>NC_051410.1:40329909-40330071 GCF_015228065.2 Penaeus monodon
ATTGCATTTATCTTATACCTCTCCCCTTCACGACCCCTTACACACACCCTGTTCTTTGTCCTCTCTCCGTACACACCCAAGATGTCTCGCGTCTGCTGCTCCTCTTGGGTCCGTGTTCACCAGAATCGTCTCTGAACAACCGAGTCGTCTGGTTAAATTGAG
>NC_051410.1:40330332-40330461 GCF_015228065.2 Penaeus monodon
GGAAACGACAAAGTCTTTCTGCTTTTGTAATCCGTGACAGATAACTATTTTTCAAAATAGGATTACATTCCATATACTTTTCATAGCGCAATTTCCTTCCATTATTTCTTTCTTAATTCCGCCAAAAGT
>NC_051410.1:40330504-40330762 GCF_015228065.2 Penaeus monodon
CCACACCTTCTACACGCACATCCATGCACGAATACACATAAACACGAATGGCTTAACAGGCACAGACCTCACATTAATTAAACAACACACGAGACCTTTTCCTTTTTCGCCGAAACAGGTGTAGTTCCTGCCTTTTGGGTACCGGCTTAATGGGTACCAAGGACATGCGTGATTTCGTAGCAAGGTGTCGAGCAGCATGTGTGGTCGTAGTACAGTGGTTCGTGTTTTAGTAGATATGATTTCAGTGGACGCCAAGTG
>NC_051410.1:40330787-40330923 GCF_015228065.2 Penaeus monodon
ACTGCTCTTCCGAAATTAATTAGAGAAGGTTGGGGTATTACTAAGAACTGGATAACATGAGAATATTTTAAGTTTTGGAAAATTATATTAGTTGGTAAATTGTGGTATGTCGTGACTTTAATTATGGACTTATATA
>NC_051410.1:40331105-40331546 GCF_015228065.2 Penaeus monodon
TTTCGAGCTGAGTAGCTTATGGGGGAAACAGTTGAGAATTTTGCTTCTCCAGTAAACCTGCTAACGCAAGTCAATGGAAACGTATATACACAGAAGGGCTAGACAATTTAATTTTCCTACAGGGGTGTTTCAGTACAGACGTAGGCTACTGTATTTCTCTTTCTGCCACGTTCCTACACATCCGTCACGAAGATCAGCGGAGAAAACATCTTTACGAACACCATGGCCCAAATATCGATGCACCCGCTACGATCGCGGCGGAACAATTTTCGAGTGTCTCAACCCCCCTCCCCCCCTCCCGCAGGCCTCTCCCGGAGCCCGACGCAGCCCCCGCGGGTTGCGCCTCCTCGCTCTACTCAGGGAGATCGTTACTGGGGAACACCGTTGTCAGAGAGGCTGGAGAAGTGTGGGCTTCGGGGGGAGAAGAGCTCGTGCCGTCCG
>NC_051410.1:40331623-40333033 GCF_015228065.2 Penaeus monodon
GGCGACCGGGCGCGCGATGCCGAGCAACAGGCGCGGCGGGGCTTGAGAAGATGCGTCTGTTCGGAGGGCGGCCGTCGGGAGCCTCCGCTGATGCCGGGGAGATGCCCCCTTTTACGACCTTCTCGTGAGTGCAAGTAGTAACCGGGGAGAGCGAGTGGTTGCGGTGGTGTCGGTGGTTGGGTGTCGGTTGGTAGCGAGGCACGCCGGCACCGCCTCCCATCCCCGACCTCCCCCCCCCCGCCAGGCACTGCGAGGGGAGGCGGGGTGCGGCGAGAGGCGGGCTGGGGAGGGGCGGGCGGGACTCTCAATCAATACACTAGCGTGACTGTAAGCTGCCCTCACCTCGCTATTCCGGCGGTCCGGAGGGAGGGGAAGGCAGGCTCACGCTCATTCTTTCATCTCTATTATTCAGATCAATGTTCGCATTTGCAGTGATTGCGCTGATGCAATTTGGGCAGCGGGGAGAGGCCGGTGCCAAGACGGGGTGGGATGAGCGGGGGTCCCGAGGCACAGGAGGAGTATATTGTGCGTCGGTATTCCAGGGCTTTTTAATGTACAGCGGCAACTTACCTTGCAGTGCCTATGATGCCTTCCGTTGCTGAATAAAGAGAAGCCGGCTTTCACTATCAATAGCAGGCTTAGATTATAGATTACGTGATTAGTCAAGGGAAAGGCAGATTGAGCATATACCGTTTTGAAACTTTCCATTGAAACATTTTTATTCATATGGTATGATCTACAAAATTGTGCCACATGTATACCGAATACTGCAATTCAGCGTGAAAATAAATTATTCATCTTGCACAGAAAAAATATAACTTAATGTAATAAAACTCTTGCAGATATTTTACCATTTCATCTTGTTTTCGTGGACTCCACTACACATGCGCAAAGGCCCTTTTTTGTCCCTCACGCACCAGCAAAGACCACATTGAACCCACGTGGCCAGGGCAATTCTTGCCTTTCCCTTTCAGTCTATTCCTTTGGTTATTTTTTGCATCATCATTTCAGAAAGCGAAAAAAATAAAACGTGAAAAAAGACAGCTCGAAAATGTTGTGATGTGATGACGCTCTTTGAGTAGAGATTCTCCTGAGATTTAGAGCAACTTTCGTCTCGCAAAATATTACGGGCAAAAGGTCTCATTCAGTCTCTTTTTCCATTTTTCTTCTTCTTGATTTCGTTTTCTTTCTTTCAGCGGGCAACAGAGACATAACGGTCTCGTAAGCAGCGCGCGCCAGGCTGACAGACAGAATAATTTGATATCATGACAAGCGATTGAAATCTGGAACAAAACGACGAAATTCGAAACAAACAGAGATATATTGGGTCATATTTTGGCAATAGGATTTTGGTGCGCGGGTTTGGTTTTCGATAATGCCATTTGGGATATATTTTGGCCACTCCAGGAA
>NC_051410.1:40333054-40333145 GCF_015228065.2 Penaeus monodon
CCTTACAGCGTCAGCGATAAAAGTGGCGACCTCCCTTTTCAGATCAATGGTAAAGAGAGCGCAACTCATCCAGCGATAAACGCACCACTAA
>NC_051410.1:40333818-40334140 GCF_015228065.2 Penaeus monodon
AGAACAGAACAAAAGGAGCTAAATAACCGCGGAAAAAAGAAAAGAAAAACAACAACACGAGGACCCCCTTTCTGTCCTCCGAGATCCGCCAGCGACTGTTTTCGTGCCGCGCGACCCCAGGTGGTGTTGCTGTTGTTGCAGCTCCTCCACAAATTCTCATCCTTCGCAGCGAGTTTACGCATGAAAGATGGCAGCCATGCGTGAGACGAAGCCACGGCAACAATTCGTGTCGTGTTTATGTCTCGTGAGGTTCTCGAGGCAGGCCATGAAGCTTCGAAGACATACGCGCCTCATGGCAGAGAATCATGCACGTTCGGTTGCC
>NC_051410.1:40334420-40334735 GCF_015228065.2 Penaeus monodon
GCATCAATCATCTCGACACGTAAGATCAGATCCTTTCTACAGCAGGGCGCGGAGGAGGATAAAAGGATCGAATGCTATTGTAAATGTCATAAGCGAATCGGATTCTCGGAGAGCGGGATTGGAAGCGCAGGGTCGCGCCGACGCCTCGCTGATGGCGCCAATCTGAAGTTCCGAGATGGAAATCCATTTCTCCCGATCGTTGGGAAGTTGGGGATATTTTCGCTCTCTCTCAGATGAAAATAGTTTCTTTTTCTAATGGGAATCTTAGGGAAGTTTTAGTGCTTAGGAGACTTTAACTTGGAATAGAAATGAGGA
>NC_051410.1:40335175-40335766 GCF_015228065.2 Penaeus monodon
AGTTAGGCGGCTGTTTATGACGTAATTGCTAAATGTTAATGAGAATTATATTGACCACAGAATTACGGCGCTTATTAATATTAGAATGATATGAACAGATGTGTTCTTTTACAATCACTTCATTTCTTTCAGTATTACGCTCCCAGAATGAATCATAGTGGTAAAAATAAAGATTAAAAAGAATAGTTTTACGATGTCCATGGAAATGAGGATGAGAAAATGATTAAAGTAATGACCCCTTAGGATTCCATTAGAGGCGTTGAAAGACTAGCGATACGTGGCAATGATGATAGCGCCATCGATTAGGATGGAGGAATACCATTTAAAAGTGCTGTTCTTGCGATCGAATTAGCATTAACAGCGATTACGCTAGATTACAATCAAGAGCCCGATGTAATTGTTATGAAATGACTGATCCTGATGATAATTGCTAAATTGGTGACAGAAAACGGGGAATAACGAACGAAAACGGGTGTCCACGCTGTATGCATTTTGTCCCTCCTTGTTTATCACCGGGGAAATTTCCCGAAAAAAAAAACAAACGCGGCTTAAACCTACAAAAATGGCCATAAATATCCACTTTTCGGCCAT
>NC_051410.1:40335786-40335991 GCF_015228065.2 Penaeus monodon
GAGAGGGGATACTCCGCCTAAAAAGTATATTTATCATACGCATCCAATAAAGCCAGAAGAAAAGTGACTGGGTGACGAAATTTAGAAAAAGCGATGAACTGGTCAAAAATTCTGGGCCGTTCGAGGAGGGAATGTCGTGTTCAAAACCTAATATTGCACCGCACGCGAGGAGGGCGCCTCACACGCACGCCCCACGCGCGCTAGC
>NC_051410.1:40336663-40336808 GCF_015228065.2 Penaeus monodon
GTGTTCATATCTGGTTTTATGTTCTGTAAACATATTTATGTGTATTTAATCCGCATAACCTTTTCACTGGCGAACAATATCTCTCCACGCATACACATGCAAATTTTGTGCCAAGTTTTTATATCTCATTCGAACTCACGCCTCA
>NC_051410.1:40336841-40336949 GCF_015228065.2 Penaeus monodon
CCAGCCACGCCCTAGGACCTCCCTATCAATCCTTCGCTCCTGCCGCTGTAAGGGAAGCCAATCCCCGTCCACAGCTGCCTAGGAGATCCTCGCGTCCGTCACGCCGCC
>NC_051410.1:40337302-40337378 GCF_015228065.2 Penaeus monodon
GCGTGAGTGCCAGGGAGTCGGCCGAACGTCATGCTGGAGACTCCTTCAGCGCCTTCGTGGCCTTTGCAAATCTCCC
>NC_051410.1:40337961-40338635 GCF_015228065.2 Penaeus monodon
ACAGCTTATCAGTAAGTCACGTGTGGGCGTTGTTGTCTGCCTTAACATTTACATAATCAGCGATTTGGCTCGTGTTCTTCAAGAATTGCATCAGCCTTGGATTGTTAAACTTTGCAAATTCTTCGAGATTTAATGTCCTTTGGAGGAAGACCTGATTTATTATTCTTTATATGCTTTCTTTGTGTTTGACTTTAAGCTCTTGGTTGTGGGGTTATTCGTGTCAACTGCATTAGGGGACTGAGGACTAGACGAGGCGCTTGTTATTCACTGGAATAAACAAATGAATTAACAGAAGAAAAAACGGGGGTAACACGAATGCAAAATATAGCACAGGTGACGACATAATGTTGATCATGTTGTTCTTATCGCTAGAAAGATGATTAGATAAGCAAGCCTCAAGAAAATTATCCGATTTGTAATATGTGTTGCTTGGTAAGAACTGTCGTGCATGACGGACACGGTCGAGCCATGACATCAGGAGGATAATGACGAACGTGACACCTGGGGCTAAATTCATGCGACATACCTTTGCATGGCGTCATGCATGTCACCAAGAAACGGTATCAACACTTCGCGGAATATGAGAATAAAAAAAATGAATCCAATTTTGCCATGCACAGCGATCGTTGCATGAGAGCAGGTGACAAAGTCTGGTGGAGCCTCGTTCAGCCGGC
>NC_051410.1:40338825-40338916 GCF_015228065.2 Penaeus monodon
TATATACAAAGAAACAAATCCACATAAAAAACGAAAGAAACGACAACCAGAAAAAAAACAATAATAAAAAATAAAATATATAAATAAAAAT
>NC_051410.1:40339180-40339550 GCF_015228065.2 Penaeus monodon
AAAGCAAGCAGCACCAACCAGAGCGCCCTGTCCTGAAGCACGACGGAGTGAGCGACGGACGCGCTGATCGATGAGGACGGACGCAAAAAGGTCACGCTGAGGCGAGAGCGGACGCGACGGGAAAGCCTTCTCGCCGCGCCGATAAAGCGCCATTTCAGAGGCTCACGCGCGCACTCGCCAAGCCGGACTGGCGCTGAAAGACGAATATGGACATAGATACAGATGCTCGAAGGGATGTAGATCCAGACTCTAAAAAAACACGGATACATATTCACAAGGATGACATTTTGATACAGATTCTCAAAGATGCATGCACAAAAAGAGAAAAAAGGTTGGCAGAGGGAAGGAAAGAAAAGGTGAAGGATATAAA
>NC_051410.1:40340085-40340328 GCF_015228065.2 Penaeus monodon
TCCCACCAACTTCTCCCAAGACCAAACCCGCAGTTTAACGCACCTTCAGTCAACACCTTTTCCCTGACTGAGACTTAGACACTTTGAGTCTGCAGAATTCCCTCTCCTTCCTGCCTTTATTCCCTACTTCCATGCTCGCTATTTCTGTCTCTCTCTTTCTCACTGTTCGTCTCGTTACGTGTCCTTTATGCACTCACTCTTTGGATCTTTCATGTTTTTCTTATTTTCGTTTTCTTTCCTTAT
>NC_051410.1:40340427-40340493 GCF_015228065.2 Penaeus monodon
CATGGCTTTAAAAGGATCGATTAATTAATATAGATGAAATCACTGTAAAAGGTCTATTTTCCCGAT
>NC_051410.1:40340584-40340673 GCF_015228065.2 Penaeus monodon
ACATACACTCACAAACTGTCAGCCACACAAAACTGGAAGAGAGCGACCTGTCTGTCACTCGCGACCTGGGACCTGGAAACCCGGCACCA
>NC_051410.1:40340707-40341033 GCF_015228065.2 Penaeus monodon
TATTGCACGACAGGTTTCGGACGAAATGGACTGACTCTCTCCGCAGTCTGAGTCTCGAACAGGAAAAGGTCACTCGTATGAAATTCCGTAGAAATCTCTATTTACACTTTACGAATACCAGGAAAATTTATGATACGCTGTTCGAAATGTGTATTGATATTGCTTCTTCTGAATCTTTTTTATTTATTCATTGCATTTTGAAGGGAATTATTATCTCGTGAACTGGAACCATATTTGTCGAAACTATGAGAAGAGAGGAAGTCATATAACGTGTGATTTAAAGTCCGGAATTGGAATCCGGATTATTTTGGAATCATGGGACGTGT
>NC_051410.1:40341351-40341461 GCF_015228065.2 Penaeus monodon
ATACGCCAAAGCGCACGCATAAGCGGGTCCATAAGCAGACTGCTGCGGAAGAAAGACACCCAATTTCCTCGAGCTTATTGGAACTGCCATTAAATAAACCACCAACATCT
>NC_051410.1:40341757-40341846 GCF_015228065.2 Penaeus monodon
CCAATTTCCCACACTCCTCGACACAAACTCGGGATCAAAGGCTTCAGAGAGTTTACTTCTCGATTCCATATACTTAGACGGGGGCTTCG
>NC_051410.1:40342300-40342367 GCF_015228065.2 Penaeus monodon
GTCTTGTCATTCTAGCAGGGAGATTTTTTTTTCACACACTTTTTTTCAAAGGGTGTCTGTCCGGCGA
>NC_051410.1:40342414-40342958 GCF_015228065.2 Penaeus monodon
ACTTGGACCTCAATTTTCGACAAGATTTTCACGTGAGCTGTACTCGTCAAGATTATATCATGCGCTGTCTTTCTCGGAATTCCTTCTCTATACACCGCCCTACTTCAAAAAAAAGACCCTCCTTATTTAAAGTGATCACCCCAAAGTATTCTTTACCTTTGAGACTTAAAATAACCACCCACTAACAAATTCCGGAGTTTTTTTTTTCCTTTTTTTTGGATAAGTCTTATGCGATGTTGAGATCAGTAGTCGTACTCTCTTCCTTTCATGAATTGCTGTTCCTAAAATCCATATTGTCTCGACGTAACTGCGTGAGGGATGCACGATACTGTGCCAACGCTTCTGGTAATATACGCGTCGTCTTTTTTTCGACTGTGTATAAACGATGCAGATGAAGGTATGTAATGAATTTAATCGTGTGAATTCATGCGATGGGATTAATCGTGTGAATTTATGTGATGGAAATAAACATATACATTCATGAGATGGAATTAATCGTATATTTCCGTGACCAACATTCTCGAAGGGTAGGAAATACGGTAAG
>NC_051410.1:40343867-40344573 GCF_015228065.2 Penaeus monodon
TTGAGTTTGATGAATAAATATCAGCGCAGAACAGACACCTCTGGCGGAGAGGAAAGCCAGATGGAGATTTAAACGGAAGGGGGAACGGAGGGTGATGCAATAAAGACTCAACTGGCGATAATTGAGGATTAGAATATTGCATCGGTCCCTCTGTAGTGGAATCGCGTTGCTAGGTGGGTGCAATGATTGTCAAAATAGTGTGATTGCAAAGAAGCGGTTGTAACAATCAGCGGTTATGGAAGTTTGGTTGTAAATGGTATTTAAAGTATATTTTGTTGTTCTTTTGAATAAAAGCAGTTTACAAAAGATTCAGAACAAAAAAAATACCCATTATATTTTCTTTTCAGTAACCTCCCATTCATTTGTAATTTTTACAGTGAAGAAACATATACTCCACTCTCATCAAGCCATCAACACATCGATTTAAAAAAAAGCGAATTACGTCCCTCGGCAACGCAATGTGACTCCACTCATGGCTCGTCACTGTTTCGTCCTTTGTTTCGCTCAGCCAACCAAGCCAGGTCCGACGGAAGCAAGGACGCTTGCAACAGCGGGCAAGCAAAACGCCAAAGTTGGTTTCCTGCGATTCGGTGGGGGCGCCTGCAGAGCGCGAGGCATCTGTGGTATCTGCCCGCGGAATTTTCTCATAATGGAGTGCGTAATCAAATATCCCTGAGCAATAAAACGTGCCATTATTGCGCTGGTG
>NC_051410.1:40345339-40345601 GCF_015228065.2 Penaeus monodon
TTAGACGCATTGCATTTTTTATATAAATATTTTTTACATATCTATAAATGTGCTCTCAACAATTCTAAATTCCCTCTCCGCACGTTGAGCATTCCCCTTCCATTTACTATATATTTCCCTATTTTTCATTTTAGGCTTTTTGTCACTTCAAGTCACATCTGACGTTTCTTCCAACGTGTACATCACTGTTCACTCTCCTTTATTTCTCTCAGTGTACACCGAATTTGCTTTTTGTGTGTTTTACAGGATTGTTAACTGCGAC
>NC_051410.1:40346078-40346690 GCF_015228065.2 Penaeus monodon
ATATCCGTGTGATTTTTTTCCCTTCGTTGATTTGTTCATGAGGCTTCCATTAAACAAATCTCCATTCTATAATATTTGCAGTAACTTAAATAAAGTCATTTCCTAAATTCAAATCGAAAGTAAAATTCATTCGAAATCAGTATAAAAAGATGTGTTAATGGACAGAAAATACAAAGTCAAGGAAAACACCAGTTCGTAAAGATGTCAGATTGACTTCAACAAACATTTTACAGCAAAGAAAAACAACGTAAAAAAAAAATTAAATACAAGAGAAAAGTGCCGTTCCTCGTGGAATAAAGACATTAAAACTAACTCCAACGAACATTTTTACAACAAAGGAAGAGGTACAAAAACAAGACAATGTAAAAAAGAAGCCAAAAAAAGGAACACTGTTTAAAGAAATGATATAACAGAAATAAAAGTGCGTTCGTTCCAAACACGAGATAATCTTCGGCGGGAATCGCACTGAGCCACAACAAAGAGTCCTGTTGAACGCGGCCCCAACAAAGAGGAGGAAATGTTGACGGATCAATAGGTGAAGGGTTACTCGAAGGACCGAAAGATAACGGGGAAGGACAGAAGGAAATAGTGTGTTAATGGATTTTATTACGA
>NC_051410.1:40346926-40347206 GCF_015228065.2 Penaeus monodon
GCAAATGAATCAACACAATGCATCATATCTATTTATCATCCTTTATATCAAAATTGAAATTCACGACAGTCAGTAGAGACACTACTTGATAAAGAGATTAAATTCCCGACTTTAACAAAACACGAAACACGAAACAAAGTGTTACACAGGTATTAAAAAAACAATAAGACACGCAGCCTGCCTCGTTATAAGACTGCAAAAGACTGATTTGAAAGGAATTCGGAGGAAAATCTAAAACTACAGATTTCTCGGCTCAGTTGATCCAAGGTGATTTACTGCA
>NC_051410.1:40347538-40348046 GCF_015228065.2 Penaeus monodon
CCGGCCGGTGTTCGAACGAGACACACCAGAGCTCCCCGACCCTCCGTGTGCCAGCGCGAGGTACGGGGAACTCGGCCCAACCTCCGTCCTTTTTCCAAGTGGGAAATACGACGTCCCGCGCAAGACTCGCAAGGAAGGGCTGTTTGATTAAGCGGCGCCTGGCACGCAATCTTCGGAGGCGTGGCACGAGGGAAGATCCTTGCCTCCTGCCCTGTCATCAACTCCTGATTGGCGTGGGGAAAAGCCACGGGAGAGAGAAGGCATCGGCGAGGCCCTAGGGTCGAGGGAGGGTTTCGAGTGGGGGTTCTGTGGTGGCTCTGAATAGGGGATGGGAGAGGGTGTGGGGTGGGGTGAAGGGGAAGGAGAGAGGGGAAGAGGAAGGGAAGAGCAAAGGGGAGGGAGGAAGGGGAAGGGAAGGGGAGGGAGGAGGGGGAGGAAGAGAGGGGACGGGTGAGGTCTCTTACGCTCTTTGTTTATCTATTGCTCTCTTTCCTCCCTGATTATCTGT
>NC_051410.1:40348451-40348623 GCF_015228065.2 Penaeus monodon
CCTTTCTCCCCCAAGCTCTTTTTCGCATTACTGATTACTGCAATTACATTTCCCTACTGTGAGATTAATTAATTTCTTCCTCTTGGTGAAAAAATAAAGGCAGACATGCTCTAGGCTTCAGCGTCTTGCTCGCTCTCGCTGCTGTGTCTTGAGGTTACTTACGCGGTTATGA
>NC_051410.1:40349133-40349293 GCF_015228065.2 Penaeus monodon
AATCTTTTGTTCAAGTCGCGGGAGATCTAAACCCTCGGGCTTTCTTTAATATTTATTCCCCAAGTACTCTTCAAAACAAAGCAAAACAAAATTGTAAAAAAAAATTTTTTTTTTTGGGTTTACCTTTTTTTTCTACACCCCTCCCCTTTTCCTCCCCCTT
>NC_051410.1:40349686-40349759 GCF_015228065.2 Penaeus monodon
AAAATGAAATGAAGCTGTTTTGTACGTTTTTGGAGGAAATTTAAAGGGGCAGTGTAGCAAAATTAGTGCTTCT
>NC_051410.1:40350395-40350697 GCF_015228065.2 Penaeus monodon
CTGCAACATCACTAACAACACAGCAATAGCCACACAATCAACCGCAATTTCCTTTCCAGTAACCGAGTCTCTCTCCCCTTCAGCGCTGGCGGGCGCCCTTTGGT
Organism: Penaeus monodon; assembly: GCF_015228065.2. Lineage (NCBI taxonomy): Eukaryota > Metazoa > Arthropoda > Malacostraca > Decapoda > Penaeidae > Penaeus > Penaeus monodon. Next base: position 40,350,500 of record NC_051410.1, read on the forward strand.
CCTCGGAGGCAACGAGCGACATCTTCTACTTCAGCTCGTGGCCTCGGGATGGGCGTGCGGGCGCGGGCGAGGGCAGGGTGATGGAGTGCGCCGTGTCCGACACCGCCAGCATCACGCCCAGCTGGCACCTGGACGGGCGGCCGGTCACCTACTCCTCCAGACGTCACCTGAGAGGTAGGGTCCTGGGGTCCCCGGTGC
>NC_051410.1:40351282-40351466 GCF_015228065.2 Penaeus monodon
ATACATTACAATTTCCCTCCCCCCAACCCCCAGGCGGCAGTCGAGAAGAGGCGGCCTGGGACCTTGTGATCGAGCGAGCGGTGCCGGAGGACTCAGGAGAATATACCTGCATCGCCCACAACACCACGTCAGGATTCGCTCTCACGTCGCTGGCCGGGACGCTCACCGTGCTCTGTGAGTATAC
>NC_051410.1:40352030-40352397 GCF_015228065.2 Penaeus monodon
ATTTACCCCATTTAATCCCACCGCTTATCTGCCTCCACCAACCCCCTTCTCGCTATTTCCAATTTGCTTCGAATCCTTTCATCTTCCCGGTTTTTATCCAGTCTTATCATCTCTCTCCCCTTTGCTCAGACATTTTTTTTCTTATCCGAGTGCCATAGCTTATGAGCATAGGTAATGAACATTTACCAGCGGAGGAGCCTCTGTTTATTCATTCGTGCATGTTTTTACTCAAAAATTTCCTTCATCCAAAAGGGTTACACTTCGGGAAAAATTTAGCAAGGGAGAAGCAGAGGAGATGCAAGTCATGATTGCATTATTTTTACGCTCATTAACTGGTTTCCTTTCCATTGATTCATAGTACTGTTGA
>NC_051410.1:40352798-40352928 GCF_015228065.2 Penaeus monodon
CGTTCTTTGGAAAAAAAAAGTTCTCCCGAACAGCATATTCCCCACATTACTTTACGGAAATGAAGAACTTTCATCAGGTAATTAAACTTAAAATCACTTAATGGAACCAATTTAAAAACTGTTTTAATTC
>NC_051410.1:40353097-40353791 GCF_015228065.2 Penaeus monodon
GTGAATTAATTAACATAATGGATGGTGAGAGGGAGCTGTGTAATGGTAGTACAGCTGTAATCTTGGGCCTGACCTTAATGTACTGTGGGGAGGAGAGGGGAGGGGAAGGAGGGGAGGGAAGGTATGGGAGGAGGGGAGGGAGAAAGGGAGGGGAGGAGGGGAAAGGAGGAAGAAGGAAGGGGAGAAGAGGAGGAGGGGAAAGGGGAATTGGGGATGAGGGAAGGGGAGGGAGAAGGAAGAGATGGAGGGGAAAGGGTGAAGAGGGCAGGGTAGGAGAGGAAAGGGGGAAGAGGGGAGGGGGGAGGGGAGGGGGAGGGGAATGGGAAGGGGGAAATTGGGAAGAAAGAAGGGGAAGGAGAGGAGGCGAAAGAGGGGAGGAGGTAGGGGGGGACGAGAAGGTGAAGCGGGAGGGAAAAGGGAGGAGGGGAGGCTGAGGGGAAGGAGAAGAGGGGAGCGGGAGAGGGGGATAGGGGGAGGGGAGGGCGTTAGGGGAAGATGAGGGGTTAAAGAGAGGGATGGAGAGGGAGGGAGGGAGGGAGAGGGAGGGAGGGAGGGAGAGGGAGGGAGGGAGAGGGAGGGAGGGAGGGAGAGGGGGGAGCTTCATACGGGGAGAAGAGGGGGGGGTTGGGGAGGGGGAGGCGTAGAGCGTAGATGGAGGATGGGGAGGGGAAGAAGAGGGTGGAGGTGATGCGGG
>NC_051410.1:40354222-40354352 GCF_015228065.2 Penaeus monodon
AGGGAAGGGAAAATAAGGAACGGTTGGGGAAAAGGAAAGGGGAGGTTGGGAGAAGAGGAGAGGGGAGGAGCGGGGACGAAGGGGGGTGGGGGGGGGAGCAAGGGCCATTTCGTTAAAGAGAACCCGCAGA
>NC_051410.1:40354387-40354552 GCF_015228065.2 Penaeus monodon
AACGGACGGAACTCATGAGAGAAAAAGACAGATGGTGATGATTATTTTCAATTTACTAAATGCTGTTACATTCACTTTTTTTTTCTGTCCATTTCGATATTAAAGTTTGCCGTATTCTTGGCCACGTTTAACAAGGGAATTTAAACCGTATATACTTTTGGACTT
>NC_051410.1:40355108-40355174 GCF_015228065.2 Penaeus monodon
ACAACTCGTCCATTCCGAGATGAAAAATCTTCCGCTTTGCTGACGGCGCGGGCAGAAACAGAATGG
>NC_051410.1:40355657-40355754 GCF_015228065.2 Penaeus monodon
TCCGAGGAACACTCGCAGAGAAAGAGGGGGAGAAGCGAAGGGCAGATAAACACCAAGCAAAGCGCGAGCGGGCAAGCAGCAGCCCCGCCCGGCCGGA
>NC_051410.1:40355777-40355970 GCF_015228065.2 Penaeus monodon
GTGCGTAGTCCCTCAGAAGGCAAGACTCGAAGCACCCGACGCGGGCACGTCGAGGCAGACTAAACATTTGCTTTTACGAAGTCAAAAGTTCTAAAAGGGAATGGCTGATGAAGCTGGAATGTGATTTCAGCTTCGGGAGAATGCGAGGACGGCGAAAATGAGAGAAAATGAAGATCTTTCTCGACTCTTTTAT
>NC_051410.1:40356156-40356720 GCF_015228065.2 Penaeus monodon
GATGAGGAAGATTTGTATTTCAGGGAATTCATGTGCGTTTTTTTTTTTGGGGGGGGGGGAGGGAGGGGTTACGAGAAGAGTGATCGTTCTTTCTAAATTACGAAAAGGAATTGGGAAAAGAAGGAAAAATATGAAAGTTTTTCTGCATTTTTTTTATGAGATTTCCGTCGGTAGCGAAAAATATCAGAATTAATAAAAAGAGAAATATAGATGTTTATAAAACTGCCTTAAAGTGTTATAGAAGCTCCGAACAAAAAATCTTCCCACACATAACCAAACTCGTAAACAATTTTGATCCACCATTTCTCAAAACAAAAAGAAGAAAATAAAATCTATATCTGGACATATTAACAAAACAAAAATGATCTTATATATATATACACACACGTACCTCAGTCCCTGCGGGATGCATCCGAAGGGGCGTGGGGAGAGGGGAGAAATTGGATAATTATCAGAAAAGAACGTATGTGCTTTGGGCGTGGTTGTCCCCCTGGCGGGAGGCGAGGCAGTTAAGATCCGCGTCTCGTTACGTGAGTTGGATGTTTCTTTTCTTCATGATTTCCA
>NC_051410.1:40356913-40357196 GCF_015228065.2 Penaeus monodon
ACATGCGGTATACACAAAAGTGAAATTACGGTGTGTATATACATTTCTGTTTCCTGACTGAAGTAGTGAGGTTTATTTTACACACAGGGAGTTGTATATATTCTCAGCAAATAAATTGTTCAGTTTCTGTTGCGCTTATTGTGTTCGACGGCAGGTGGGAACATTTTGTTGCAAAAAGCGTGATGTACACAAAGCCCTTTATATATTCTACGACCAATAGGTTCAAATTTACGCTGGCCGGGAAGGAAATACTAACCGAAAATTAAGAGAAAACATTCATTTG
>NC_051410.1:40357272-40357566 GCF_015228065.2 Penaeus monodon
AAGAACTACATCACGAGTATTAACTCATTCAAATCAGAACAAACAGACGAAACGAACCAGAATCACACGCAAACAAACCCACAGACAGTCGACCTCTCCTCGCTTCGCCCAAAACGACTCGTCCGTCACAAAAGCGAACGGGATGAGGGCGACTGCACGGAAATGGAGCCATAATGACTTGCTATAGAGATGTAAGCGTATAATCTCCCGTGATTTTGATCGAATGGGAAACCACTCGATGTTTTGCCTTTGCGCGGGGTGAGTCGACTGCTTCCGCTCGGTTGCCAGACCCTC
>NC_051410.1:40357591-40357662 GCF_015228065.2 Penaeus monodon
ATCCGGAATTGCTTGAAAGTGATGTTTGTACAGAGGGAAAATCACTATCGCATGCATGTAGACGTTTACTT
>NC_051410.1:40357839-40358082 GCF_015228065.2 Penaeus monodon
TACGAATACACACTGTGTTTATTTGTGTGCATGTGTTTCGTGCAACATACCGCTTCATTGCATGGAGGTAATTGCCCTTGCAAAATTAACGTTCAAAGACTTGTTTAGACGAATGGTTTTACTGGATCATGAAGCAATATGCAGGGAAGCAGCAGCGCAGTGATAATGACTTTGTTCACAATATCGACAAGGATGAATTCTTGAAAAATAAGGATAATGATAATAGGGATTGGAACTTTTCAC
>NC_051410.1:40358563-40359070 GCF_015228065.2 Penaeus monodon
CAGACGCATGTCTTTCCATTTCCGTCCATCCGAGGAAACCTTTTTCATTAAATTGAAGTGTCAGCGGCCGACTCTCCGCAGGTTCTCTTAAACGATTTTAGATTGGATCCCAAAATGAGAATTGTTCTCTCTGTGATTCGTTTTCTTTCCGAAGAAGCCTTTGCAGTATTGAAGCTTGAAATGACCCTCTTGCAATCGGTATATATTGCGTTATTTTGTCCTCTGATTTATATCATCACTATAATCTATTTGTGCAATTTTCTTTATGGATGACACTTCATATTTCCTTCAAAATACACAAATCTCATTTAAACCTCTTAGCTTTATGAAATACCTCGTTGATCGGAATCTCACTGATCTTTATCTATGTTAATTAATGTGTTTCTTAATCCCTTGGATGGTTGAGGCAACAAGTTAATGCGATAAATGAGGGAAAATGATTTTTTTTTCTTTCGAAGAGGAAAAGTCGGAGATAATAGTTCTTGATTTTTAAATATGATTTGTTGT
>NC_051410.1:40359487-40359745 GCF_015228065.2 Penaeus monodon
TTTGACGTTGAAATCATGTTCCCTGCGGCGCGTGATGCATCAAACGATGTAATACCTTTTCTGTTGTTTTAAGTACACTGCTTTGTTCTTTGTAAGTCAGTCCACTCACTGTTCTCTCACTTAACTAGATTTGCATACGCGGTCATGAAAGAAGAGGTTAAATCAAGCGAAATTCCTTTGGATTTATTCCAGGTAATGAGGAAATTATGAAGAAGAGTTTGCCTGTTGTCATGGCGAATGAGAAGGCTTGCTTGAAGA
>NC_051410.1:40359958-40360202 GCF_015228065.2 Penaeus monodon
GTTTCAGAGAGTGCCATCACCCTGGCACTGATGGCCGATATCGTTGCTGCCTCGTACCCAAAACGGCCTCGTCAGTCAAAACTTTCGTCACTCCTCTTGGCGAAAGTTTTATGGCTTTCGGTGCCGGGTTTGAAAGGAGGAAGATCACACTCCTGCAGCCACCTGCGCACGTGCACAAGCAAACACGCGTGCACAGATACGCACACAAGTATTCGAGCATACACATACGCACAGGCAAATACAA
>NC_051410.1:40360466-40360702 GCF_015228065.2 Penaeus monodon
TATTTTTCTTTTTTTTTTAGCTGGAGTGTGTTTACTTGCCTCGAGACCATTATGTGCTATTAAAAAGTTGTTTACATTGAGGAGTGATAGCAGAACGCAGGGGCAGAGAGCAAGGGAATTAGACAGGGGGCGAAGCTCCTGAAAAAAGAGAGAAAAAAAATGTTGGAAAAAAATAGCAGTTGGTTTAAAATTTTACAACCATTTTTATTTTTTTGTTGAACATATAGTAACTTATT
>NC_051410.1:40360766-40360923 GCF_015228065.2 Penaeus monodon
AATCGTATTTAATTCCCTCAGGAATATTCATGATCGTTACCAAACTCATTATAAAGTTCTGTCATATTACATCCCATTTTGTCAGGCAACACGAGTCCACACTCCCCAAAGCATGGGTCCAAATTTCGCTCATTGAGTCTAGTGGCGGGGAAAGTAG
>NC_051410.1:40361541-40361740 GCF_015228065.2 Penaeus monodon
CAAGAAAACACAGACGGGGCATGGCCAGGGGAGAGGAGCGAGGGAACTGAGTAATGCTAATGGAAGGGGTGGGGATTGTGCTACGAAAAAAGAGGGAATTTCGAGGCTATTTGTTCACTGTAATCTGGGAACTATATTGTCGTCGAGCAAGCAGGCAAGTGCTGGTATATATTGCTATTGCCTTTGCGTAAAAAGCGGG
>NC_051410.1:40362446-40362785 GCF_015228065.2 Penaeus monodon
CAGAGCAGAAGCAGCCTTTCAGCAGAACAAGCAGAAACGTCCCCGTGGCACAAAAGGTGTCAAGAGAGAGAGAAATATTACAGGAAAAGCTTAGTTAAGTTCACAGGACACGAGTTGCAGCGTCAATCACGAGCATCATCGCAACAGGCAGTCGGATGGATCAGTCAAAACCGCACGTTTATTTCATCTTGTTTTATTTTCATTTTTTTGTTTTTTTGTTTGTTTTTTTATCTGTGCATTTGTTTTTTGTTTTTTGTTTCTTCTTTCTGTTCTTTTCTATCGTGCTTGTGAATAAAGGATAAGACGAAAGATAAGATAAATATAAGATAAAGGTGAGAT
>NC_051410.1:40363146-40363225 GCF_015228065.2 Penaeus monodon
GAGAGAGAGAGTGAACCTTAGAATTGAAAACGTGGGAGGAATGACGGTTCGACCTTCCAAACACGCCCACGCGGGGGCT
>NC_051410.1:40363613-40363845 GCF_015228065.2 Penaeus monodon
GCGAGCGTAATCCCAAGTTTCGCCGCGTGAGAGATGGAGAGAAGGAAGCTTGTTGGCCGAGTACACAAGCACGGAGAGTGCCTGAGACGAGGGTGCGTGTGTGCGCCTCCAACTCGCCCCCGGCCTGGCACTGCAGACGCTCTCAGGTGCCAGACGGTGCCATCAATTATTTAGAGATATGCAAAGGAAAGTGTAAAGTATGAGGGAAGCTCATGCTACTACGGGGAAACTT
>NC_051410.1:40364850-40364921 GCF_015228065.2 Penaeus monodon
TACTCCATCGCCATAAAGGAAGAAATAGAAAGGAGAAGAACAAGAATTTAGGTGAAAAGAGACAATACAGC
>NC_051410.1:40364962-40365364 GCF_015228065.2 Penaeus monodon
CGTAATTTCATTCAATGCCTTGACCGAATATGTTAATGAAGGAAGTTCTCGCGTGAATGAAAACACCGCGTTCATTGTAAGACGAGGCCATTGTTTTGGGAGAGCAAAGAATTCGGTGCTCTCGTTTCCGGCCGCGATGATTCACGGAGAGACTCATGAAACGTGGGGATTTGTCCCGAGACTTTTAAAGCTGCATTTTCGACTGACACAACACGAGTGCGGTTTAAAGCACTTGGATTCCGGGGGAGAAGTGATCGCTACTTTGATTGCAGAGTTGTGAGTCATCGATGTCATTTTTTTGATGTTTAGATGATTAAGGATTACCTAAAAAAAAATGTATGACGTCTGGCGTGACGTAGTGAGGGAATATGTCTTTTCATTTGCATAAAACCTGCTTGGTCG
>NC_051410.1:40365552-40365654 GCF_015228065.2 Penaeus monodon
CCCCTTGCCTTCTCTTCCTCGTCCCTCTCCCAAATAATTCCCGTGATATTTCCAGCATCACCAATCTTCCTTCTCTCTCGATGACAATTTTTTTCCCCTCTC
>NC_051410.1:40365713-40365921 GCF_015228065.2 Penaeus monodon
CTAGACTGGAATTAAAGACTGTGCTCGCTGCGCCCGATCTCTAAGCTCCTCGAAGCTAATGGAATTGGAAACTCCTCTCAGATTTCAATTCCGACTTATTATTTTTAAAGCGTATATCCCTTAGTGGATTGGAAAAACGAGGGGAAAAAATGTTCAAGATTCATTATTATTTACGAGCCAGTGAATTGGACAACCGTCAAAGTTACCG
>NC_051410.1:40365962-40366074 GCF_015228065.2 Penaeus monodon
CGTTTCAAAAGATATTGAAGGAGAATGAATTTAATTGCTCGAAGGTTCTGGAGGATGAGATATTTTTCGAAGTTCGGGATTACGGACTTAAAGTTGTTTTTAAGAATTAGAT
>NC_051410.1:40366182-40366397 GCF_015228065.2 Penaeus monodon
CCTGAAATAACCATTCAACTAACTAAGAAACGAAAATTTCTGAAACGTAATCAAAGCACAAACAATCAGGATTTCAGACTTCCTATCCGCAGATACGAAAAAAAAACTTTCTAAAAAAAAAAAGCTTAGATATGTATATAGAAAAATAAGTGGTTATTCATGCAGATGGGCAATTATCCTTTCTTTTTGATGCATTGATATTGGATGGAGGGACG
>NC_051410.1:40366533-40366632 GCF_015228065.2 Penaeus monodon
AAGAGGGAGGGGGATACAGGGTATATTCTTTTGTTTTTTTGAAGGGTGTGTTAATTTTTCGTTATATGGCGATTTCCTCTTGATCTGTAATAAGTTTTT
>NC_051410.1:40366881-40367924 GCF_015228065.2 Penaeus monodon
TGGGGGGGGCTTAATTATTCCATATATATATCCGGTTTCCTCTCGAATTCCTTTTATAAACGCAACTTTATCCGCGCGGCGTAAGTTGGGCCTTGAGGTCGTGAAAAGGAAAAAAATAATAGTAAATCAGCGGTTAAAGAAAGGGAAAAATGGCAAAAAAAAAAAAAATCTCAAGACAGCATCGCAAATGAGATAAAGAGATTAAAAAGGAGGGTGGAAAGGACAGACGGGAGGGAGAGGGGAAGAAGGGGGAGAGGAGGGAGAGGGGAGAGGGGAAGGAGGGGAGGGGAAGGAGAAGGAGGGGAGGGGAAGGAGGGGAAGGTTAAAGAGGAGAGGGGACGAAGAGGAAAGAGACGAGGAGGAAGAAGGGGGTGGGAAGAGGACGGGAAAAGGAGGAGAGGGAGAAGAGGGGAAGGGGAAAGGAGAGGAAGAAGAGGTGAAAGGAAGAGAAGATGGCGAGGGAAGAGGGAGGAATGACAGCAGAAGAGGAGGAAAGAAGAGGAGAGGAGAAGGAAGAGGGATACAGCGAGAGAAGGGGAAGAGGGGGGAAGGAGAGAAGGGAAGGAGAAGGGAGACAGAGAGGAAAACGAAGGGAAGGAGAGGAAGGGAGAAAGGAAGAGATGAGGAAAAGGAGGAAAGAAAAGAGAGGGAGAAAAGAGGGAAGGGAGACGAAAGGGAATAAAGAAAAGGCAGAGGAGAATGAGGAAGAGGAGAGGGAGGAGCGAGCCCAGTGCGCCTGCATTACGAGCGAGGCAAAAGGCCACACGCTGACTCGTCAAAAGGAAAGCTTTATTCATTAATGTAAACACGCAGATACGCCCACGTGGAGAAGGATTATGTTTTCTTCTCCCTTTAAAGCTTCTTTTTATCATCAACTTTTTATTTTTCAGCTTTCATCATGTCCAGTTATTTTTAATACAGCAGTTAACACTAAGACTTTGTGAGTAATAACATGTATATTTAAATATTTTTTATTTCTTTCTCATCATCTTCATCACTGAAAAGGAAGAATGCATTGTATAAACAAATAACTTTTATCACGG
>NC_051410.1:40367970-40369104 GCF_015228065.2 Penaeus monodon
TTACCAAGAGAATATAAAACATCATGGAGGCCTGTGCGTGTTTGCATAGGCTTAATGCTGCAAGCAATTTCGAAACGTTTTATATTAACGTTTTGTGTAATTGGGTACCATTTGTATTTCTGAAAATCCATGGTAGTTTCTATAAACTGTAGTAATAGCTTCGTTTCCAGAAATCGCAGTGGATGTAAATCAGTCAGCCCGATTCGCTCTATTTTTGGCTCAGAATGGCGTGCCCGAGACGAGGAGAGATGTCAGCACCGTTTTCGAGTGCTGACACTAATGAGCCATCAACATCTTTTGTTTATAGAGCTGCTTTAATAGAATAAAAAAATGCCGACAAGGATTTATTGGATGCATCATCATATATCACGCCGAGAATGGACATGTTTGTGTTAGTTAAATGAGCGTATTTTGTCATGCTGTCAACCTGTGCGTGTTTCTCACTCGCAAAGGAAGAGTTATTATTCGTACCCTAATTATCATACTCTAATTTCCATATTGCAAAAGTTGCATTTTAATCACTAGTCCTAACAAGGTAGTAGTAGTAGTATGTTGCGTGGATATTGATTCGTCTTGCAATACTTTTAATAATGTAATCTGATTAAATTCTTGCATTTACCGAGAAACTGATTCGTGAACAGGACGATAAATTTCAACACGCGTGTAGTATCGCTTCTGTAAAATTCATGCACAAGTTTTCATGGATGCAATTTGTCCAAGGCTTTGGCATGGGAGTATATTATATATAATTCCGAGTATCAGTGTCAAATACCACTGAATATAAGTGACTGCAGAGGCCTACGTTGATAGAAGAATTTCGAGAATCCGGCAGGTAAAAAAAAAAAAAATGTTACCAACTCCGTATCGATCTGAATGTCCGTATAGATCCGAATGCGCACAAATGACGTGGAAAATGACGTCACGGATCAGCTGCAACGGAAAGAGCGACGCTTAATGCACGCAGATGAAGCTTGCAACCGATGCATCACATTCTCGCAAATAAAACGCCAAAGTTGATGTGTTGTTTTGGCAAAATTATGATTCATGCGTCTCGCCCGCTGATTGCCATCGGAACAAACAGAATGGCGTGATGAAAGAGGTTATTTTTTTAAACACTGTAACACGAGCCATGGC
>NC_051410.1:40369163-40370304 GCF_015228065.2 Penaeus monodon
ACTCGTCGCGCGTGGTCGCTGCTAATCCGCCGTCGCATTTATCCCACGGTAAAGGCTATCATCAAATGTTAAACAGCTGATGGTCGCGATATCGCTGTTGCAGTAACGTGGCTTTTAAGCTTTGTTTATTTAGTGAAGGACTAGATAAACATGGTGAGAAGGGCCATAAACTATACTGCAGATGATGTTTTTTTTAAATTCTTTGTTGCTAATCCTGTTGCATTAGAGCAACGAATGTAAAGCACATTTCCTAGAAACATTTAATACATATATAACAGGTGTTGGGAAATCGTCTGACTAACAGAAGCGCACCTTTTTTCACCCCATTTGACCTGAGAACTGACAGCCGTGACCTTGCAGGGGTCGCCGAGTCCTCCCGGGTGGTGTTAGCTGACCACCGTGAGCTCGAGTCCGTGAAACCAGGCAGCGCCGTGACACTAAGGTGCCGCGTGGACGGAGGCCCGGATCTCTACTATGCTTGGAAAAGGTAGGTTCGCCAATGTCTTCCTATGAAGGGGAGGTAACGGGAGGTTCCGAAACGTTGAACGGCCGTTACTCTAGTTGTTATATATGACTCTTTATATATTCATTCACTCTCTTTGCTTCCAAAGACATCGATAACGTTATTTTGTGCACGTAGCTCTCGTGGTGTGATTGTGCATGTGACTTTCATAAATATATCAACTCTCATTGTTTCATGATTAAAAAAAATCAAATCATAACTTTTCTATTAAAAAAAGAATAATTAATTTGCCAGTTTCATGAAATTTACTCACACCATAGGCGATACAGAGGGTTAAAAATACTCAATAACTCAACATGAGATAGAGACAATAAGAAGCGCAGCGCCATCAGGTGACGAGGAACAAAAACCTCACCCAAGGGTCCCCCTTAACTGCCTTCCTTCCCCCTTTCACTCGACGCCCCAGGAACGGCGATTCGGTCTCGGGTCTCGACGGGGTAACGGTCTCTCGGCGGCGGCTCACGATCGACCACTTCGACCCCACCGTCCACAACGGCGTCTACACGTGCTCGGCCTCCATCTACAAGCCAGGGACGCCCCAGCACCACGACGGCGCCCGCCCCTCGCACCTCACGGCCACCACCTCGGCCTTCCCGCTCGTCCTCGCGATCAAAGGTT
>NC_051410.1:40370986-40371275 GCF_015228065.2 Penaeus monodon
TATATTCGGAAGAGGTAAAAAATATACATATAAAAGAAATTGAAGAAATCACGCAAAATGCAAAAAAATCAGAGCAACCCAACCTACGCGAACGAAAAACCATCTAAAGGAAGCCCACATTTCCCTCTCGCTTGGCCAACAGACCCGCGCCTTCCCTCGATAGTGGACGTCCCTGAGTCCGTGGTGGTGGGGCCGGATCGCGGGGCCTTACTCAAGTGCAGCTACGAGGAAGGGACGCTGACGGAGTGGTACCTTCAGGACAGCGGACCTCTCATCAACAATTCCAGGT
>NC_051410.1:40371714-40371853 GCF_015228065.2 Penaeus monodon
CGTTGAGAAGTAGATGGCGAAGAAAGGAGGTTTTAATTCCCCCATTATCTGCTGGATTCTCTCATACGCCGTGCGAGTGGTAGAATCCAGCGCCACGAAGTACGCACCTTCCTTCTCGCCTGCTCTTCCTCCTCGCCGC
>NC_051410.1:40371904-40372037 GCF_015228065.2 Penaeus monodon
TCGACGCTGCAGTGAATATACATGCGAGGCGGGAGTTCTCGGTCCCAAGGCCAATTCTCCGCCAGAGTAAATAAATTGCTGAAATTTATACAGGTTCTCCATCCTCTGATAAAATCTCATTGGGTTTCCAGTC
>NC_051410.1:40372280-40372404 GCF_015228065.2 Penaeus monodon
ACAACGGTCGATGGTAGTGTTGTAACGATACGCACACTCACAGCACTGCTACACGTGTCAGGAAGTCGTGTGATGTCACAGAGTTGTCGATGGCGCAGCGTAACTGCGATGTGTGTGTCGGTCT
>NC_051410.1:40373287-40373527 GCF_015228065.2 Penaeus monodon
ACCTGCTTCGTCACCTCCTTTCGTCACTAACCCCCACTAACTCCGCAGACACCTCGTGCTGGGCAACGGAAGCCTGCAGATCCTGGCCGCTAACATAGGCGACGAGGGCGTGTACAAGTGCGTGGGCGTGCACCCCGACCGCGTAGATTCCTCCTCGTACGCAGCTACTCTCACCCTTGCCTGTATGTGGGTCCTTGTTACTAATAACGATGGGATTTTGCTAATTACATGAATGAATTA
>NC_051410.1:40373623-40373706 GCF_015228065.2 Penaeus monodon
GGTGTAAATATTTCTTGGGGGGGAAAAGCTACTTGGTTTAATCAGACACTGTTTCATAATTTACTAATATACTGCAGTATGAT
>NC_051410.1:40373735-40373853 GCF_015228065.2 Penaeus monodon
GCAGTTTTGCCCTAATCCAATTAGTTAAGCTAGTACAAACCCTCATAGTAACAGCAATAATCCAATTAATTTTTACCGGCACCTCCCTTGGCATCGATTATCCGCTTCCCTCCCTAAA
>NC_051410.1:40373891-40374226 GCF_015228065.2 Penaeus monodon
CCCCCCGCCCGCGCAGACCTAGACGACAAGACGCCGCCCACGCTGGAACCAGGACCCAACATCCGGGCGAGTCACGTCGTGGGCAAGGGCGGGCGTCTGCGCGTGATCTGCCTGCCCCCGGCGGGCTTGCCGCGCCCCGAGGTGACGTGGGTGGCGCCGCAGCTGCAGAAGCTCCAGTCTTCGGGCTCCATCCAGGTGGACGGCGCGGCGCTGGTGGTCGAGGACGCCACGGAGGACCACGCGGGGAACTATACCTGCATCGTGTCCAACCTCGCCGGAAACGCGTCGCTCGCGCTCGAACTCGTCGTCACTAGTAGGTCCTGGGAGGAAGGGGC
>NC_051410.1:40374535-40375178 GCF_015228065.2 Penaeus monodon
ATAGTGTTTAAGAGTCGAAATAACAAGGTAGCGACGACGGGGTGATTAAAACACGTACATGGTAGAAGACTATTGTCATGCATTATATCATCGAGTGATAATTAGGGTGCAAAACAATAATCAAGGAATAAAGACGTGAAAAAATTCTCATGAACGCGCTCGGATCGTGCTCCTCATTTAACTCTCATATATTCATCGTCATTGTTCTTAAACTCAATCAAGCTTCACTAATTCTCCTGCCGTCATTACACTCTATTTCATTCGTTCATTAAACTCACTGTCATTGCGATTCATATCATTCGATTATTCAGGGGAAACACAATAAATCAGAATGAAACGTACATTGCAATCCGAATTCCTCATTAACTCTCGACGATTTGGCATCTCGATAATCTCCGATCAATCTCACATTCCTCATCATCAAAGCCTACTCACTAATTCCTCCTCCTCATTAACACCTCCTCATTAATTCTTCCTCATTAACTCCTCACTCGTCCTCTTCCTTCGACAGGGAAACCCGAGGTGCAGATGATGACGTCATCGGTCTCCGTGCTCGAGGAGGAGACGGGGCGACTCGAGTGCCGGATGGATACGTCACCGCCTCCTTACACGAACGTCTCCTGGACCCGGGACGGACACCCGG
>NC_051410.1:40375764-40376033 GCF_015228065.2 Penaeus monodon
CCATCCTCACACCCGCTCGTCCAACCGCCCACAGGTAAGCGTGGACGACTATCGCGTGTCTCTGTCGGGGATGGGCGAGGGCGTGAGTCAGGGCGTGTCCGTGCTGCGGATCCGATGGGCGCGCCTGGAGGACGTGGGTCTGTACGTGTGCGTCGTGACCACCGAAGGACACCCGCCCGCCCACACCATGCCGGCGAAGTTCGAGGTTATAGGTAATCCTCACACAACTAGTGCTCTTATTTGCGTTTTTTTTTTCTCTGTCTTTTTTT
>NC_051410.1:40376180-40376269 GCF_015228065.2 Penaeus monodon
CCTTTCAGATCTGCATTCAAGAGATTATTTTTTTCTATAACTCATTTGTATTTTAATTATCTTCCTTATCGTCTCCAGAAGAGAAAATG
>NC_051410.1:40376317-40377013 GCF_015228065.2 Penaeus monodon
TACATCTCAATCATCTTCCTTATCACTGAGGGATAAAAAGAACATTATTAATACCTCAGTTATCTTCCACACTGTCCTCGTCAAGGGATAAAAAAGCACATATTTATTTCACCCTGTTTTCTCTTATTTTCTTTTCCTTTCTCTTCCTCTAATAAATTTTAATTTCATTTCTTTTCCTTTACTTCATTTTGTCTTCCTTAATTTTGATTTAATTTCTTTTACTTTACTTCCTCTTCTCTCCCTTTAATAGAATTAACTCAATTTCTTTTTCTCTTTACCTCCCTTTCTCTCCCTTTTAAAGAATCTAATTTCCTCTCCTTTCCTTTCCTTCGGCAACAGAGCGACTGAAGTTCTCGCCTCGGCCGCTGGATTCGCGAGTGGAGGTGGGGGGGAACGTGAGTATCCCGTGCGAGGCTAGGGGTGAGGTGACCCCTGAAGTGACTTGGTATCGGCCTAATGCTACTAAGGTAAGGGATCTCTACGTCTTTAGGTAATTTTCAAAGTTTTGTATCAGATTATTACCACCATTTTGTCCTCTTTTTATATGAAGTGGTCGATATTTTTTGCGTGTCATGTGTATCTTTTCTCTTTCTTCACTCAAGACATTATTCAAACGTTTTTCTTTTTTCGCTTCCGAAAACGTTTGCATTCTTCGCCCGATCTTCCGGCTCGGTTCAACGCCGCCTCTTTGCCCTC
>NC_051410.1:40377206-40377278 GCF_015228065.2 Penaeus monodon
AAATTTTTTTTCATAATTTACTTTATTTATATCACTTCTTGTTATTTTGTTTCCATCTGCTTTTTAACTGTT
>NC_051410.1:40377560-40378006 GCF_015228065.2 Penaeus monodon
TATTCTCTCTAATTTTCCGTCTCTCTCTTTTATACCTGATCTACAAGCATATTTCTGATCCTATATTTATATAACAACCTCTTTATCAGCCTTCATATTTAGCAACGTTCTCTGCATATCCATTAATCCTCAGTTCCTCATGCAACATTTCTTCACCGAGCAGCACCCCTGTTGCAAAGGATCTGACGCCCCTGTTGCTCCTTCTCTCCCCCGTTGCAGAGAGCCCCGTGATGGAATGGGTGACGCACAGCCCCGTGCAGGTGGACAAGGGAGGCACTCTGGTGCTGGAGTGCCGCGCGAGGGGGACACCCAAGCCCTCCATACACTGGGACTACAACCACACGCCCAACGCCTTCGATCCGGACAGGTAGGTGTGAGGGAAGCGCGAGGGCGGGGGTGCTCGCGTCTGCCGCTGCTGTGTCGGGCTCGGCTATGAGGTCACACGC
>NC_051410.1:40379265-40379700 GCF_015228065.2 Penaeus monodon
ATCTGACTTGTCAAGACCGGACTTTTGTCACGTGTGCAAGTCGATTCTGTTGCAACGTCTATCATCGGACCTCTACCCCCCCCCCCCCGTCCCCAGGGTGGAGATGCATGGCAACGGCACGCTGCAGCTGTCGGGCGTACGACGTGAGGACGGCGGGGTGTACGGCTGCACGGCGGGCAATATGGGCGGCCTGGTGCGGGCGGAAATCACCGTGAGCGTTTCGGGTAAGTGGTAATGAGCTTCGAAGGCAATTAAAGTGTATTTTCTTTTTATATATGATTCCTGCTACGTGTTTTGTCGCAAAGAGTAAAGGCGGCGGATATACTGCTGATTGCTGTAAACGTGAGCATTGATTATCGAAATTCTTTATTTTCATCGACAAATTTTCTGGATAATATCAATGCTTTCAAAGCTTTGGCATTACTGGTTCACATC
>NC_051410.1:40379717-40380084 GCF_015228065.2 Penaeus monodon
ACAAATTTCTACAGAAATACAGATTATTCGTTTTAATTTCATTTCAAGTCTGTGATTGCAAATACTCGTGCTTCCAGGTGAAAGCATCCAACCTTTGGGCAGAACTGTAGGCGTGGCAGTCGGAGGCGCGGCCGCCTACATAGCCCTGGTTGGCGCCATGCTCATCTACTGCCGGCAGCGCAGACTGAGGCTCAAAAATTCGCCTCCTCACACGCGAGGTATTGCGGTCGTGTCGGGCTACAGGAACCATCATTGCCGCTCGTTATCCTGATTACTTTTGCAGATTAGTTTCCCCATGCAACACAACACAAAGAATAAGGACAATAAGGAAATTATGTCAATAAGAATCGAAATCTTTCTAGTAATG
>NC_051410.1:40380107-40380601 GCF_015228065.2 Penaeus monodon
TCGTTTTCCCCTTTTCCAGGCGAAGGGAGCGAGGAGGCGCAGAGCCCCGAGGAGCAGGAGCGGCTGATGTACACCGCCCGGCAGAGCGGCGCCCTCGACGGCGACATCCGCGAGTTCGGGGCGGCGACGTCCAAGCCCGGCGCCCAGCTGGACCCCGCGTGCCAGGTGCAGCTGTCGCAGGTGTCGACGCACACGCTCGGCGCCTCCACGCACCTCGGGCTCTCGCAGGCGTCGACGAAGACCATGGGCGGCTCCTCGGTGTCCACGCAGCACTCGTCGCCTCCGCAGGCCAACTCCTCGCCCTCCGCCCAGAGCACCGCCCAGGCCGGCCCCAGCGACGCCCTCTACCCGCGCCACGAGGCCTCGACGCACGCGGCGGGCCAGGACAAGGCCAAGATCCAGAGGGAGAACATCCAGGTCCTCCTCACGCTCGGTAAGGAGGGCGGAGAAGACAGCGGCGTCATAGCATAGGAAACATAATTGCTCTCTCACGC
>NC_051410.1:40380627-40380694 GCF_015228065.2 Penaeus monodon
TCGCCTAAACGTCCTCAACAACTCTGATCTTTTACACATTTTTAGAGAAAGAACATCCCCACGCCTC
>NC_051410.1:40380716-40381108 GCF_015228065.2 Penaeus monodon
TCACTCGCCTCAACATCCTAACCATAACCGCCTTCCCACACTTATAATTTTTTTTCTTAATTCAGTTAACTCATCCTTTATAACAATCACCCTCATACCAGCGATTACAAGAGCCCCCTCCTCCCTCCCCCCTCCCCCTCAGGTCGCGGAGAATTCGGCGAGGTCCAGCTGGCGCGACTTCGCACTTCGCCTGAGGACTCGGACGGCGAAGACACGCCCCCCGACCCCGATAAGCTGGTCATGGTGAAGGTAAGAGAGGGCTTGTGGGCGGAGCCTCGTCTGCCCGGGAAGGATTCAAGTGCAATATCTGGTCACTTTGCAAAGGGGAGGGATGGGAGATTGATTTGAAGCGGTTGTTGCAAGGATAAGGAATGGCGTTTGGCACCGTGGTG
>NC_051410.1:40381530-40381846 GCF_015228065.2 Penaeus monodon
GAAGAAGTCAAAGGTAATAGTGCTAACAACACAGAATCAAACAAGATGATAATACCAATAATCCAGGATACAGAACCAAGCCTCCGATCGCGGTTCCCTCCTCGATTCCCATTTCTTAGCACCCGATGCCGCCCTCTGTCGCCCTTCAGGTGGTGAGTACGAGGGACGAGCAGCTCCTGGCCGAGGTGTGTCGTGAGGCGGCCATGTTCAGTGGTCCTCCTCACCCGCACGTGGTCTCTGCTCTGGGGCTCTGCACTTCCCACGCGCCGCATCTGCTTGTCACGCAGTACACCGATTGGGTGAGTCTGGGTTTGAT
>NC_051410.1:40382187-40383824 GCF_015228065.2 Penaeus monodon
CTTTGGGGGTGTGGGGTATGGGGGTAGGTAGAGGTTTAGAGATATCTTTTATCTTTGTGGAGTAATTTTCCTTTTTTTCTAAATAAATGAGTATGGTGGATGAAATATACTGCTCGCTTGCATCGATATTGATTAATATATTAGTTAACATATCATTCTTCTTCATTTTTTTAAAGTTTAGAATGAATAAGCATAGTGTTATATGAATCATTCACTCCGATCCCTTGCATCGAAGAGAAGCATTTTAGAATCAGTGAAATGGACTAAAAGGCCTTTGCCTCCAGGGTGACCTGAAGCAGTTCCTGCTGGCCACGAGAAAGGAGTCCCCGCGTCCTCTGGGCAGCCTGCGTCCGCCGCCCTTGACCTACCAGCAGTGTCTCAGCTTATCTTTGCAGGTCAGCTTCTGCTCAGAAAGTGCCTGTACATAATTCCTGTCCTAGTGAAAGTTATCCGTCCCCGAAAACAAAAATATATCTATATTTCTTAAGTGATGATTGCCTTCGTGCTTTCAACAAGATTTATGCCCACAGAGCTAAAACTGTCCCCCTCTTCCCCTTCGTCAGGTCGCCGAGGCCCTGGAGTATCTGAGCGGGAGGCGACACACCCACAAGGACATCGCCGCGAGGAACTGCCTTATCACCTCCAAGCTGCAGGTGAAGCTAGCTGCTCCGGCCCTCACCAGGGATGCCTACCAGGCCGAGTACTGCACCTACAGGAACCAGGTAGGCGGATCTACGAAGTGAAGTCGGCTGGAGTTGAGAAGGAGTGAATGATGTGATGGAGTGAATGATGAGCGTATGAGGCATGATGAAAAGGTATGTATGATGGAAAGGAGTGGCTGACAGGAGAGAGTGGATGATACGACAAGCATCCGGACTTGGGTGACTGGCTGATGCGTATGCTCTCCACAGGTGCTGCCGGTGAGATGGCTGGCCCCCGAGGCTCTTCTCGAGGACGAGTACAGCATGAAGAGCTCCGTATTCTCGTGGGCGTGGCTCGCGTGGGAGATCCTCACGCAGGCGACTCTTCCGCACTCAACTATCACGGATCAGCAGGTGAGATGAGCGCACGTAGACAACAAAAAGGGGGAGAGAAAGATAAGAAGAGTTGAATGTATATGCGAAATCAGCAGTGGATTTTACCTCTAAACTTTAGCATGAACGAGACAAAATCTACCGGCAGTAAACACGAACTGATGTTAAAACTAGACAAATACAAGTCAGCTGTACCACCAATCAGCTAAAAAAGCGTCCAGACAAAGATTTACTTCACAGCCCTTACTAACACAGCCATGTTCTCCCTCGCAGGTGATGACAGCCGCCCAAAACGGGGACCTCCAGTGCGCGCCGCCTTCAGGGACGCCAGCGGACCTTGGGGACCTCCTCTCCTCGTGCTGGCAGCAGTCCCCGAAGGCTCGACCCGCCATCCAGTCCGTAGTCGAGACGCTGAAGACCCTTTCCTGAATCCTACAGGAGGGGGCGAAGGGGAAACGCGCAGACTGCCACGAACTGAGACAACTTCCTTCTATTGTGATCTTAGAAACTGCGGCCAAATGTCTTTATCTCAATGCTTTGCTCTACCAAAGGGACCAATGAAGTCTTGGCCACGGCGGTTATGAGATAAATTCACGCTCAGAG
>NC_051410.1:40384141-40384804 GCF_015228065.2 Penaeus monodon
GGGGGGGGGAGGAACAAATACTCCAGAATCGATCCAAGAAGTATCCACCGAAACTGGTCTAATTAGAAGCTAAAACAACTGAAAGTAGACATTAATTAACTCCTTCGCGACATCGCTAGAATTTCCGAACTGGGAGCAAAGGGGTGCAAAGTTCTCCGGTTTCGACTAATTTGCATATCACTGAATACCTTCGCAGCGAGAGAAGAAAACAAAGGGAAAAAACAAAGTTGGGAAAGAAATAAAAACAATTTCCTGGATTCTTTCTTGCTTAATCATGCTGATGAAATGGTCTTTTGTTTTGTGATATTCATAGGCTTAGTCATAGAATATGTACATAAAGATTTTAAACTGCCTTCGAACCAACCATAATGCCAGATGCTAGGCCTACTCTGTGCCTCCTCTGTTCCTTCTCTCAGTTTATAAATCCCTTGAAATGACGTACAGTAAAAGAGAAGAAAAATCTACCCAGTGATTTGAAAAAATGTTATCATTATATTTTCTATTGCTGTTCTAACTAGGGGCCAGAGCAGTTTTAGAGATGAAGATTGTTTATATTTCATTTCACCCGCATGTGACCTTGCATTGCTCAATACTACGTACTGTATACACGGTGATACGAATTCTTTTATCAATTCCATTTCGGAAATGGAAGAAAGATTTAGG
>NC_051410.1:40384848-40387761 GCF_015228065.2 Penaeus monodon
ACGTCATTTCCAAAATTGCTGCATCAAACATGTGAATTTGACTATTTTCTCCTTCAGATTTGGTTTCGCTTCACTGCATTGTGTTCCTGTCTGAACAATTTTCTTTTTTCCTCTTCAAAGCATTCTGACATTATTTGCTTATTTGTGCAGCTGTCGTTTTTTTTTTTTTCTCCAGAAGTTTGTGTATATATATGATCATTGTTCAAGGTACTATGCTTGTTACATGGACAAAGTCTGTAATGGCGAGACAGCCCGTGTGAAAATGTGTCTTTAAGCTCAATATTAAAAGTGTATTATATATTTTCGTTTGGCTTGCCATGTATATTTTTTACAATAAATTGTTTCTGTGTGATATTCGGGGAATGATTCTCTGTCCCGGCATGACACTGATTTCCGGAGCTGAAAAGTTATGTCCATTGCATACAACATGGCATTTATTAAGTTAATTTCTGCAAATGCAACATAGTCGATGTTATTATCACTCATGTCATCACAGGGTACTGATTTCTTCACTTATAGACAGCGTAATCAGCTTATCATCCGATACTTGCAATAAAAGTACATAAAACTATCACAGTTTATTTTATATTAGAATGTTATACAATAATTATTCTACTATACAGCTGTACAAGCACTTTGTTAGTCGTTATATAGCGGGCCTACAGTAGTTGGCAGACTCCAGTGACAAGGATAGTTAAAACAGAATGCCCGACGGCTGCAACTTATCCGTGGCACGGCAGAGTCTCGACCCGGATGCACAGTACCCAAGAAGACAACAGGAAACAGCATCGCTAAATGTCCAGGAAGTGCCGTTTATCCCTCTATCCTTTCGAAAGGCAAAGAGAAAACCAGATCATCCTCTGAAAAAAAAGTTGCTTCCTTTTCACCCTCTGACGGTGCTACCGGCTACGTTTCCCCTTCGCGAGTGGGCGGGGCACGTGGCCAGTCTGGACGCAACATGAGAAGCGGAGGCAACAGAAAAACAAAAGAGTCGACGCTGAGGAGTTCCTCAGAGTTGTACCATCACCCAAGTAGCAGTAAAAGAACAGTCAGTAATACATATCATATGCGAGTGATAAAATGATTAT
The DNA here is from genome assembly GCF_015228065.2 of Penaeus monodon. Lineage (NCBI taxonomy): Eukaryota > Metazoa > Arthropoda > Malacostraca > Decapoda > Penaeidae > Penaeus > Penaeus monodon. The sequence continues at coordinate 40,385,937 of NC_051410.1, forward strand.
AGATTATTCAATACAGTTAAAATCTTATCACTATAATAATGCAGAAAGTTTGGCGGACGTGAGCCAACAGGTGGTCTAGGACGGCCATACTGTGCTGTATGGCCAAGGCTGAGAAGAAGCAGAATCATATACAAAAAAAAAAGTTATCGAAGATGAGTATTCAAAAAAGATTTTCCAGATATTTAAAATGCAGAAGACTTGAGGATTATTCCTTAAATGAAGAGAAAACGCTCTTTTTTTTGCACTTAAAAGATTATGACACATCTTAGAAAATCCTTTGACGACACACTCACTCGTGGCACAAAATACGATGCGGTATCAAATTAAAATGATTATAACATGACAGCATTACTATTTGTCATTGGTGTATATATCTATTTCATCTGCAACTTCTATAGAACACCTCAAAATGCTAATGTAGGTACATCACTTTCTAGAAAAAAATAATTACTCCATTTCATAGGCCTGACTTGCAGACACCTAACATATACAATACAATACCTAATTCTTTTGGCAGAGGCGCACCAGACAACGTGGCGCACCCTAATTAATGAGCAATATTTTGATATAGCTGACAGTTTCTTAGGGACAATTGACGAATTTAAAGCTTCAACGGATTTCTTTCAAGAGCTCGCACACATCGTTTTTCTTTCTTCTTGAGTTTCAAAAAAAGTGACTTGGATCAACAGGAATCAAAGGGATCATTCCCACTTCGTCGTGTCGATCAGCGAACAAACATTTCTGTAGTTGACGGACGAAATCACACTAAATGCTGCGTGAGGACTTAGTGGTAGAAGAGGAGCAGGAAGGCGGACGCGACGGCGAAGAGGGCGCTTGGGACGTGCGTGTGGGCGGCGCTGAAGATGATGAAGCTCGGCTCGTCTCCTGAAGACTGGATCAGCAGCGGCTCCTCGGGCGCGGGGGCGGAGCTGCCCAGGGTCATGGCGCGTTCCAAGATCAGGCTCTCCTCCACGGACTCCCTGAGGGTCTTGAAGTGAGGGCCCTCGCTCGAAGTCTCGTTGAAGTCATCGCCCACCTTCAGGTACGCCATCATGGTCAATTCAAAGATCTTGTTGGGGTCGCTAGGTTGGCTGTCGATGTCTCGGCGACGACGTCCGTAGCCGAGCTGCCCGTTGCTGCACGCGATCTGGAACGACGGAGGGTCAGTGCACGGGTCTCGGGCTCCACCTGCCTCCGCGTCTAGAGCGAGGCAGGCGTCAGCAAATCAAGATAAAACAACAAAAACACATTTATAAACAGATAATAATAATACCAACTTCAGTAACAACGATAAAAAAAATCATAATACCAACTTCAGTAACAACGATAAAAAAAAAATACAAAAAAACAATTGAAATCATAAAATCATCTCATTTGACGAGGAACAGAAACCAGGTCCACCGTTGCTCCGACACTCACTCCTTGGCACTTGTCCAGACACACGTCGACGGTGCCACGGAAGAGGACGTAGCTCGTCTCTGGGAACTTGAAGGCCCGGAACTTGGCAGAGACAGAGTCGCCGCTCGTCGTTACGAAGTTGTCGAACAGAATGGGGTCTACGGAGCAGCTGGGGGAGGGGGGGAGGGGGGTTAGAGTCAAGCGGAAATTTCGGTCTTACAGTCTGCTCCTCGAGATTGTTAAAACTGAAAACACTTGATTTTTTATCGCTTATCAAGTGATACTAAGATGCTAACAGTATATACTACATATACATACATAAATACATGTATATACATTAATATATTCTCCATTATGTCTCATATCTTATGAAAATTACAGGGACTGCAAAGGAATTTCATAACTGTCCTTTGAAACATTTCTTGTC
>NC_051410.1:40387883-40388715 GCF_015228065.2 Penaeus monodon
AACACCACAGCATCACCACAATCGCCATCAATGAACAGAATAGAAAAAAAATACATACATTCAGAAAAAAACGAAAAACAAAACCCAGTGGACATCTCTGGCCCTCACCCATTGAAAATAATCGTCTCCCTCTTATCCTTGGCGTCGGTGACCTCCATGTGGCTCATGCGGATGCCGTAGGTGCCTGCGGATGTGTTGTCGAGGTACACCTGTCGAGAGAAAAGGTCACGGATGGGTTAATCAGGTTCCAATATTAGGTTCCATCGATTAGGTTCCAATATACACGGGAACGCGCCATGTACCGGATCCTTTATTGTTCGTCGTTATATAGCGGGTCTAAGGTGGTTCGCGGACTTGTTCCTCTATTGGGTTCCATTGACTAGGTTCTAATATACAGCTGTACAAGCACTTTGTTCGCCGTTATATAGCGGGCCTTAGGTAGTTGGCGGACTCCAGTGACAAGGATAGTTAAAACACAAAGCCCAAAGGCTGCAACTATCCGTAGCACGGCAGAGTCTCCACCAGGATGCACGAGATAACAGAAAAACAGCTGATGAAAGGGATAGGGAGTGTGTATTATTCGTAATGATTTTGAGGCATGAAGTTGGCATCGTGTTATCATGAGTAATAAATGTTCGTTTTATGATTTAGGAAAGGTATTCATTATACAGATCTATATCTCAGACTCCCTATAAAAAATGATGATACCTTTAAAATTTTTCACCTTCTTAGATAAATATACACGTTAAAATACTATGCATTTTCATAAACCTTCTCAGGATCCTTTATTTAAAAAATAATGTACAATAATATAATGTACACACACAATCTC
>NC_051410.1:40388786-40389015 GCF_015228065.2 Penaeus monodon
AACCTCCTTGGAATCCTTTCTTAAAGAAAATAATATTGCGATGTTATGTCTGTCAAGTAAAAAAATATAACGTACCTCCATTGTAAGGGGCGTCCCGGGTCTGACGTTGATCTCTCCGTCTACCAGATTGCCGTTCTGCCTCACGCCCACTCTCAGGATGGGGATGGGCGCCCTGCCGGTCACTTCGGAGGTGATCTCGATGTAACTGCCGGCATGGAATTAGCATGAG
>NC_051410.1:40389047-40389251 GCF_015228065.2 Penaeus monodon
GGGGGGGGGGGCTTGGGCAAGGGAGTGGAAAGAGAACAGAATATAGGGACTATATTTTCATACTATCTATAATACCTTATGGGAGTGGAAGTTTCATAATAACATTGATAATAATTTGAGTAATAATAGCAGAGAATGTCATGAATGAAAAAAAATTATGAACAAATCAATTAAAACAGACTGTTCGCAGATGTAAATTAACAG
>NC_051410.1:40389448-40389806 GCF_015228065.2 Penaeus monodon
CGCTAAAAATTCAGTGAATGGTAATCATAACAAAGAATATCATATCTGTACAAAAAAGGCATATCCATAAAAAAAAAAATCATAACAGCTAACAATACCACTAGCTTTAAAAAGCATCAACAAATCTATATATAAAAAAAAACCCTCCTCTCTCGCAGACTCACTCAGGCTCGGCAAACTCCGGCGGAAGAACATCCCTTTTCACGTATCTGTGGATCTCACGTTGCAGTCTCTTGGCGACGTTGCTGCACTTGGCCCGTGCGATGCAGGGCTCCTTGCCCGCTTCCGCCCACTGGACCATCACGGGGTACTCGGTCGCGATCTGAGGGGGCGGGGAGGGGGCGTGATCAGATCGAAG
>NC_051410.1:40390143-40390395 GCF_015228065.2 Penaeus monodon
TTTACCCGTAAATTTTAAAGTTTTCTAAGAACGATTACGTTTTCTATAATTCGAATATAAATATCTTTTCTAGTATTCTACAAATAATGCCGGTACGCAAATATAATCCACCTAATTTCAATTTTAACAATATGAGCAGAATTCAGATGTACCACAAAAAAAGGAATTATACATTCACGTGACGTAAAAGAATATTGGAAAAGTGATGTAGATAGAGATTATAGATAAAAGTTCATGGAAATGTTAAGTAGA
>NC_051410.1:40390491-40390911 GCF_015228065.2 Penaeus monodon
ACACGTATTCCATTTAAAAGTTTTAGGCACGCCAATCCGCAGCTTTCTCTAGGATTTAACTAATAATCTAAAACTTCTTAATAGTGATGGGCCAGAGGATATATTCGTAAACACTCGAGCCATAATTATTAACGAATTACTACTAGTATCCCGTCAGACCGCCTATTTTTTTTTCACTTTGAAAAATAATCTTGTAACAATAACCTTTTCTGCTCAAGACCGAATGGCCTTACGGCGTTGCCAGAGGTACGATGGTCCTCATGCATGTCACTATCGCAGAATTCCTAATTAATTACCTAAACTTTTTGGCTGTTTCAGTTTGAGACTTCGTTGAAAAAAGTTAGTTTACGGACTATCTTTCTTGTGCCTTCCGGTTTTTTTTATGCTACCCGTAATATGATTGAGTGAAACAGAACGATG
>NC_051410.1:40391704-40391939 GCF_015228065.2 Penaeus monodon
CACGAAGTTCCCACGAAACTTACGTCATTCTTGACTCCGCAATCGCGAAGATTTAAAGTCCATTCTCCCTTGTCCTTGGTGAAGATGCAGCCTCTCTCCTTCTCCAGCCAGAGGGACGTCGCCCCGGGTAGGTCCACTTTTAGTATGCCCTCGTGACATATACTTCTTGGCTTCTCTGCAATGGAAATGGTAATACTGCAATCTTCTGGTAACACTTGGTTTCTATGCAATATTT
>NC_051410.1:40392142-40392365 GCF_015228065.2 Penaeus monodon
GCAATCTTCTATTAACACTTCGTCTCGGACTTTCCTGCAGTAATGATAATACTGCAACCTTCTCTGCGTTCGCCGGGACACACGCGCAGACGCACGCACCTCGGACGCGAAATCGCCATCAGATCATCTCCCGGAACAGATTAAGGAGAGCCTGCAACTCTCTTTTAATACCAACCGTGATTTAATTTCAATATATTATTTTGGTCACGGCGTTTCACTTCAA
>NC_051410.1:40392720-40393631 GCF_015228065.2 Penaeus monodon
ATGTTATATGCACGACGTCGTACTGGTCAATTAGATCTTTGTCGAAATACCGTATAGAGAAACTTCCGCCGCCGTGTGCTTGCATGCACTATTATCAAGACGGTGTATACATATTCACTTTATGAAAGATACATAACGTGAATCAAGTTGAATCAAATGTATCTATCATCATCTAAAGTCTTCATTACTACCCACGAATGCGCATTACTTTCATAGCGACAGCGGGCGCAACACGCTGGAGAATTAATTAAAAACTCTTTTGGTTATTCATTTCTATTATTTTGGTTTGTAAGAAATCCATCGCGTGACACATAAATTTTAATTCAAGACATTCTTGTTCCCTTATTCACACGTTTTGGTTTTCAGAATGATTCCATATCATAACATATCCGAGAGTATCTAGCAACTGTGCCTCACTGCCATATCAGCATCCGTCATGTCGCCCCGACCACACATTGCAAGACAACAAGGAGTCCAGTCGAGCACTTTCACTCATGCCCGCCTTCCCTGGCAGCCGAGACCCACCTGCAACAAAACCATAACAAATCCATAACCTCTCCTTGGCGAACAACGAAACACCAGCTGCGTGCCACCTGCGTATCTCCATCGCCCCTTTTAAACTCCCAGATCGACGTCTCGAGAAGCGCCTGTTACCACCTACGGGCCGTGATTACAGCACCGTTACATGGACTACAAAAAAGGGCCTGGCGTGTCCCGGGTGGGTGGGTGGCTGGCGGGCCCCGAGAGGACGGCCGCTGGTGCTGAGGATTTTTCTCTCAGACGATTTAATATTCTCTCCTTGGGAAGTATCTCGTTAGTGATGCAGTTACTCGGACATCAGATTTTAGTCGTTGCTTATACAATTGCCTTTAGACGTTCACAGATGCCAAAATAACCGTGAATAAGTACAG
>NC_051410.1:40393693-40394460 GCF_015228065.2 Penaeus monodon
GTGCAAACTCGTATAAACTCGGGTAAGTAAGCATGACAAGGGTTCTACCAAGTCCTTGTCCACCGACGAACAGAAGAGACGCGTCCTAAAACAAAAGACGCGAGACGTGCGCCATAAGGAGTCCTCCAAAGATCCCCAGCAGGAGAGGCACCGCGGGTAATGACGGGCGCGTGTGAGGGAACCGGAGAAGCCATGTAGAAGGCGCCCGGATGGAGGTACGAAAGGTCGAGAACAATGCAGGAAGGAAGGTTAATAAGAGAGAGAGAAAAGAAGAAAAAGAAGATTAGGAAAACAGCTTCTTGCTGCGGTCTTCTATCGTATAAAATAAAACTCTTTCTCTGCGATTTATATACGTTTTTGTTTTATATTTTATGTTTTTTGTTATTGTGAGTACTCATATTTCTGGGTACGACAAATAGCGATTGGAGGGCAAGAGGCCTTAAATTATCATCAAATCTTCCGACTGAACAGCAAGGGAGGCCACGAAGCCAAAAGAAAGGCGCTCCTGTTAAACCATAGCGCGTCTTTTGTTTTAAACCATGTGACGGATTCTTGGTTACGGCGCTGCGTTGCGTCACATTTCAGAGGCTAGTCCGCGGAGGAGATGACGTAGACGTGTGTTGGAGATGGTTATGGTGGTGGAGGGGGGGGGAGTGGAGGAGTGTGTGGTACGTTAAGTGAAATGTCGTAATCAGCATACCTCTTGTAAACCTTTGGATGTGTATTCAAAAGTGGTAGTGTGATCTCTCATTAGACTGGCATAACTA
>NC_051410.1:40394575-40395085 GCF_015228065.2 Penaeus monodon
CCTAAAAGAAGAAACGAAATTAGTTTTCTTACGAGGTTGATGCTGGTAAAGTCGCCGCTCTGCCGTAATGACATCTATTACAGCAGCCACTCGTACGTCTGTCTGTCAGTCCGTTGATCTTCACCGGTGTAAAAATGTTATTATTACTGTTACTACCAAATCATTACAAAAGAATGAAGAGGGTTTTAGTTGTTTATGAGTAATGAAACTGTACTAACAGTGTTTTTATTGCGTACCTATTATTCTTAACAATACAAAAAGACGAAAACGGACGTGTGTGCATTGATATGAAAATATATTATTATTACGAAGCAGAAATGTATCAACATAGATATATTTCCGTATACACTGATCTGAGTAACTGAATCGTACTTAGACTGACGGACGCTTTGACCAGCATGCGCTAAGTGTCTCTCTCAGTGAATGCGGCCAAACCTGTATGGTATTACTCTTGAATGTCACTCCCTCTGATATAGCGTTATATAAGGACTTCCTTGCAACAGCCCTTCC
>NC_051410.1:40395128-40396384 GCF_015228065.2 Penaeus monodon
ACACCTTCATTTATCCACTTCAGGCTCCTCCCACCCCAACCTCTCCTCTTTCCATTTGGCAAAATTTGTATTACAATTCACCGGAACAATGACTATCCTCTGTCTCCCGAACTCTTCATCTCACTTAAAGAAATTCCGCGAAAGCACAGGGTGGAAGCGGCGCCGGATCCCATTTAACGGGTTTCCGACTCCACTCCAGAAGATAACACTGGCCCTTGTCGTGGCATTAGCCGTAATGGCGCACAATCAAGACCAGAGCGAGGAAGAACACGCGCGCTCCGGCTACTTTTCCCGACATTTTTATCCTCCTTATCACTGGTTTTACGAGACGAGGAATATTTTTGTATCTGGCTATTTTGTCTTCTGTTTCTCCTCCTTTTCTCCTTCATTTGTGGCCTTGAAGCCAAACGCGCTCTTTTGCGGTGTCGATAAAGCTGGAGGATATTGATGTTCAATTTGTTTTTGCAAGTTGCGCGAACTGCCGTTTTTGCAGAGTCACTGCCCTGATGGTCGTGTCGGGATCGTATACAATCCCGCCGTGACGCTCAGCCGTGTTCCAGGCTGCTCAAAAACGCCTCGGAATAGACCAGTGATAATTCTCTGAAGACGGAAGAGATGAAAGACTTCCCCGCATCGTCCAGGGGCCTCCCACCTGCGAAAGAAGTGCGAAGGGGACTTGGATTCAGTGCCGGAGGATCGTGAGAACCCGGAAATATGGCTTCCCCGAGAGCTGATGACCACCGCAAGGGCCTCTCGGATAACCATAGGCTCCCCCACGCTCTCCTCTTGTCGCGGGATATCTGTGATATTGGTCATCCCCGACCGCATTCGTCTCCTTTGGGAATTATCTCCTCGGCCGCAGGAAACACCTGTTGCCAAATCACACCACGGCTGCCATAATCATGCAATTTGTCAATTGTAATGGATTTCTTCCCCCTCCCCTATTTTTTTCTCTCTGTCTCTTCGAATAACTGTATGTTCTTCATGTCGTTGACTATTAATACGTAACCACGGTTGTTCCTCCTCCGTGAAGAACAGTAATTTGCTCTACTTTCCTACCCTCTTTAAGCCAAGAACCATGCTTTTTTTCCACCCTGAATTTCGCAAATGTTTTAATAAACCGTCTCCGTTTTCTGTGTCATGTCCCGCCCACCCCCCTGCCCTCCTTCGGGCGTCGTGGTTCAGTTTTTAGCCGATTTCCCCGAAGGCACGACCGACAGACCAACCCGGCTGTGCTTGGGTTAATTTCCTCTATG
>NC_051410.1:40396820-40396887 GCF_015228065.2 Penaeus monodon
ATTTGCTTCCTCTTCGGCCCTTCTTTAGCCAAGCAATCCGACACGACGAATCAGATCAGAATCAAAA
>NC_051410.1:40397014-40397111 GCF_015228065.2 Penaeus monodon
ATTTGCAAGTGCCTCCTTCCAGCGGTGATCGGGATGACATAACTCCCCAGTGGAACGGAGCGTCGCAAGTGGGTCGTGATGCCACTGTTGAAACTGT
>NC_051410.1:40397499-40397684 GCF_015228065.2 Penaeus monodon
TAGGCCGGAAAATCACAACACAGAACAGTGGTGAAATATGACTGAGTAATAGAGTCATATGATCCCCCCCCTTTCTTCCGAGATAAAAAGAAAATGCTTGGAACGTTAGATAAAAAAAAATACAATGGCCTGAGGCGACAGGATGAAGGTTGACCAGGATTCCTTGACAGACTTGACAGACCACG
>NC_051410.1:40397754-40398207 GCF_015228065.2 Penaeus monodon
TTATCAGTTACAGCGCCACGTGCATTACCTTCGATCAAAAGTCAAAACATGTTAATCGAACTGAAAGTTGAGCAATTATCTTCTGGTATTAATGTGGCTCCATTAATTTTTTTCTCCTTGTAAATTAGGTTAACAACCGACGCTGTTTTGGTTCTGTCAGTTCCAATACACCTCATGCATCCGCCATTTGCTTATTTCCCGTCGAGTTCTTCCGCGTATTTCCAGTGACATGTCTCCTTGAATAATGCGTTTCCGACCCATCCGCCGTTTCCGGTCGATCGCGTCGCGTGGCCGCCTCCCTTAGCCTCGAAACGGCCCCGATTGACCTGTGCGTCCTCCGGGATCCGATCCTGACACGGTTTCCGGTCAGGTGATCGCCGCCGGTGCTTCCCGGACGCTCGTAAATGGGCCGCCGCTCTAGTTTCGGACGCCGTCAGCTGCGGCTTGACCCTT
>NC_051410.1:40398276-40399336 GCF_015228065.2 Penaeus monodon
CCCCCCCTCCTTCTGCCGCGTGCTATGCCGAGGGTGGCGGTCGGTGCACGTCGCAAATCGGCATTCACGTGTGCGGTCGGGGCCTTGCTGTGCGTCCTCAACTTCGCGGCACAATTGCCCCGCAAAACCACCAACGACGGACTAAACTACGGGGTTGTTTACCAGGAAGGCAGGATGGCCCGACGCCCCTCAATCACGGGCTGGATCCGTCCGTGGGCGCCGGAGGAGGAAGGACAGACGCGACTCCAACTGAATGTTTATTGTCACGGTTAATAACACAGGAAAAGGAGGGAATGGCTTTAATGACACGTATATTTCGGCCTAACGGTCATCTGCGTCTGCTTAACGTCCGCTGTTTCCCATTATAAAAACCATGTCACTTTGAGAATTATTCAAATTACCTCGCGGAAATGCAAGTCAACCACACGATATTATAAGCCAATGTTGTGAACGAGTAAAAATCTTTATACATATCCACTAACTCATTTCACTTATTCCTCATTTTCATCGCATCTTTCATTGTGGATTTGGTCTCCAAATGTATAGGAGTCTTTCGCATGCCACCAGAGAGTGACTCGATCATCGTGTCTACGTACAAGTGTGTCACGGTCACGCTACAGTCACACTTGGTATTCAAGGCATCACGTTTGGACTTCTCTGACGTTTTTTCCATCGTGTTCTATCGTCGCAGCTTCTTATATTACTATACTCCGAAGAAATTTCCACACCATCTGCTTTTGGAATACTATTCTCAAACAGAAGAAAAAAAAATCACCGTTGTCCCCACACAGAAAGTAGATAAAAGAGGGGGAAGAAAATAAAGAAGGAACTAAGAAGGGAGAGACATACGCACACGCGGAGAAACAAAAGAGGTCAAAGGGTCAGGCTGGAATCGTAATGAATCCAGAGTGCACAATGTAACTCACCGCTGAGGGGGGAGATGCAGTTGCAAAAGCTCTTCGTGTTCGCTCACACACCTATGCATCGTAAGGAAAACAAAGAGGCGGAGATGACGACAGTAAGCTCGTAAATCTGGCAGGCGTCTACCTTTCTCTCTCAC
>NC_051410.1:40399501-40400070 GCF_015228065.2 Penaeus monodon
CCACAAACTCCCTTCTCCCCTCCCCAATATACTCAAATACATATTCTTTTCCTAAACATCCAAGTGAAAAAAGTGGCGTATCCTATGGGTGTCTCCTCGACGTCCCAGTGCCACGCCGGATCGGAGGCTGTGTGTGGGTGCGAATGTGGGCGTGAGAGTCGACAGTGTGGTTCCCGACGAAGGGGAGGTGGAGGCAGAGGAGGTGGACGGAGGTGGAGGGATGGGATGAAAGTGGGAGGACGTGGGTAGAGGCGGATAGGGTGGAGGTAGAGGGACGGAGGGACGAAGATGGTGGCGGTGGATAGAAGGGTTGGGTGGAGGTTGAGGGACGTGGATCCCGTAGGTGGACGAAGAGATTAGTTGGTGGAGGTTGAGTGATGAGGTTTGTGGGGTTGGACAGAGGCTGTAATCTGTCAGCAGAGGTGATGCTTAAGGAGGTGAGGCAGTCGACGGAGGTGAGAGCGCGACGGCAGGAGGAAGGCCACCCAATGGCGGACAAATAACTGTACAAGACCACAGTCCAGCAGCTCTCCCACGCCGAGAGAAGGAAAGGAGAGTGCCTGACTGTA
>NC_051410.1:40400218-40400373 GCF_015228065.2 Penaeus monodon
ATGTATGTTACCTTGACTAAGCTGTGTTTTATGTGTACGCTATAAACACTTTTTTTTCTTTTTTGCAAATACTCGGATTGCTGTGTGTTAGTTCGTAACTACTGTCTCTTTACTCCCTAATTATCTTTCTAATATAACAATCAGTACCCTGAGCA
>NC_051410.1:40401043-40401171 GCF_015228065.2 Penaeus monodon
TTGCTTCTCTGGTGATCATTATTTAATTCCTTTATTAACTTTGTAATATTAAAAAAAATGCTTTTATAACGATCGCCATTTTGATTGATAACATTTGATTCACTAAGATATTACGTAGTTCTTAATAT
>NC_051410.1:40401271-40401360 GCF_015228065.2 Penaeus monodon
TATTAATGAGTCTATTGATCCTTGAATTGCACTAACTAATATTATTAATATCTTTACATTGAAATCCACTGATTAAGTATTTAGAGCTA
>NC_051410.1:40401440-40401933 GCF_015228065.2 Penaeus monodon
GGTAAAATAAAAAAATACTTATGCAACTATTTCTGTAACGGTTATGCAACTATTTCGACGATTAATAATACGATCAGTCTTCTCTTTTGTTGAGAAATGAAAGCATCTGGATTCTTAAAAATACCTCTTAAATTTTATATATAAGACAAATCTTCGTTAGGAATACTCTCTATCTCCTATTCCAACTATCAAAAAATCATCAGATTATCTTTGGTCATGATGGCTGACGCAGCAGATACCAACAACATTATTGAAAAAAAAAACACCACAATTCATTCTCTTATACATATCCACACTCTCTCTTCTTCATCACAATTCTCCTTCTTCCTGGTTTCCGTCTCCTTGAAAAGCATAAAAGGAAATGACGTAATGATAAGTCCTTCAGATTAAAGTCCTGTCATTTCTCTAAACATCCTTAGAATGATGACAAAACTCTCCCTGTGTTATGTTTCTCAACCTCACTGCAATTGGTACTCTTCAAACACCTGTTGAA
>NC_051410.1:40402182-40402321 GCF_015228065.2 Penaeus monodon
CGGCTCTATCAAAATACCTCCACACCCACGCCAACACGCATGTACCTTGATAAGCAGGACACACCTGACTAACCACACCTACTAACGACCCGCGCTTCTGTACACGCACCATATGGCGCTGCACCGACCCTGGAGAAGA
>NC_051410.1:40402379-40402507 GCF_015228065.2 Penaeus monodon
ACGCGACTTACACACGGTATGGCATACAACACAATCATTCACTGTAACGAATGTGAATCAAAGAGTTGTCAAATACGTAACGCCCCCCCCCCCCCCCCTTCATCTGAGACTTTATGTGAGGTGCGTGT
>NC_051410.1:40402634-40402989 GCF_015228065.2 Penaeus monodon
CTTAGTTAAAAGGGAGATGAAGAAGAGGCAGATAAAACTATGAAAGATGGAAGATTTAAAAAGCGGTAAAATCCTTAGATTATTATCTTTTATCATCACTTATTCTTTTCTTCTTTTCGTTATGCATACTGTGGACCTAATGAGTGCACGCTACATACGTCGCTAAATCCACTAGGCAATGGATCTCTATAATTTGCATAAACTTACACCTCGTATCAATTCTTAAATATATTGAATATCACTAATAATTACAATCATCTACCTTACTTTTCATCCTTACCAATCTAGAAACTGAGAACCAAAACTGATCCAGTATGTTAATTATCGTGGAAATATATCTTTTCCCGAATATAAA
>NC_051410.1:40403283-40403394 GCF_015228065.2 Penaeus monodon
ACCAAATCGGCACGCGGAGCCATCGCCTTGGTCATCCAGTCATCAAAAGGTCTCACTTACCTTATGGCCCACTTTGGCACCGCGGATTCTCTGGCCCTTGCAAGGGGTCGC
>NC_051410.1:40403671-40403821 GCF_015228065.2 Penaeus monodon
ATGATATATCTGATATTCTTAAAAGGAAAACTTACTTGTCCTAGATCAGCGAAGTTCTGTCACAAGAGACGCAGCCTCATTATTTTTAACGAACACAACATTCATAAGGTGCTCAGCCTTTCTCGGTTTTGAAGTACCATTCGTAAACAA
>NC_051410.1:40404020-40404454 GCF_015228065.2 Penaeus monodon
ACACACCTATTTAGCAATCGGGTCGGAAGCACAGACGCAGCAAAATGCAATCAGGTCGGCACAGCATGCTACAGCAGTAATCCCTCCACGCTCTGCTTCCCATCAAGACATTGCTGCTTCGTCATTAGTCACGTTTGTGCCATTTATTCTGCATTATCGTCATTGTTGCTCGTCTCCCACTTCACACCTCGTAATTATCATTTGCCTCCGTCTGTCGTGGATTCGTGAATGTGATCAACTGTCTGCAAAGCTTCTATGCTCTTTGGAAAGTATCCTCTTTCATCATTCTCTCTGGTTCTGTTATTTGCTGTTTCTTCTCTTTGCCTCTCATTTCTTTTCCTTTCTACTTTTCTCTTCTATTTAATTGTAAACGTCTTATTCTCTTCTCTACGCGCTTTTTTCCCTTCTATTTTCGTTTCTTCTTCTTTCCTTTA
>NC_051410.1:40404680-40404833 GCF_015228065.2 Penaeus monodon
TCCCCAGTTCCCTTCTTCTATCTCTTTCCAATCAACCCTTTGTATTGATAGTTATCTTAATTACAATCATCATAGAATTATTATCGCATCGAGTGCATCGCTGTACAGAAATATTCCCGTACACCTTGTCATATAAAGCCTCGAGTCTCGTGC
>NC_051410.1:40404871-40405119 GCF_015228065.2 Penaeus monodon
AATGGCTATTAGATGATGTAGGTCTGTGTGTTTTTTATGAAATCCATTTACGGAAACTTGTTACGGATTTTTTTTTGGGGTGGGTGGGGGGGGGGGTCGACATCGTGTTAGTTCTGACGTCAAGCAATGGAGGTCAGAGAGCATTTTTGTTTTGTTTTGAGTCTGTTTTGGGTTAAGAAAAATGGATGCTTATGTTTAAAGTTTTTCTTTATGGCGTTCAGATATATCAAATACATTATATATCTATA
>NC_051410.1:40405550-40405659 GCF_015228065.2 Penaeus monodon
CACCTCATCAAATCCAATGGACCCCCCCCCCCTCTTCTGGCCAAGCGCCCCCTCCCACAGGAAACTTTTGCTGGAACTCGAGGAGTGAAATGAAGGTGTTCGTGTAACA
>NC_051410.1:40405801-40406378 GCF_015228065.2 Penaeus monodon
TTTTCTCCTTACGTAATTTTTGCCAACAGCTTGAATGAAAATGAGTGTCTGTAAATTTATGCATTCTTGCATAATATTCGCCAAATGAATATGTATACCTTTACGTGATTGTATTTACGTGTAATTTTGGCTTACATATATATAAGCGTTTGTAATGTGATGTGAGTGGGATAGAATTGCGGCTTTGATAGTAAAGAAAGAAAAAAGAAAACACTATATGACAGTGGATACGTGAAAGCGCCTGATCTGAGGATGATTATTGCAATGTGCTTTAAAGAAACAGCAGTTCGTCACGTTTACATCACGTGGGAAATTTTTAGGTATTTTTCATCGTCAGAGGGACCCCTAAGATTATTATTTTTTATTACGTTACTGGGTGTCCGAAGGTAATTTGTACGTACACTGGGAGGGAGAGGGAGTGGAAATCTCATTCTGTATCCGTTTTCTCTTTAAATTTGTTTTTCTGCTTCCAGTCTTCCAATTACCTCTTCTCATTTATTTTATTCCCTTTTTACTTTTTCTGGTTTGTGTGTCTCTCTTCATTACGTATCTTATCCCTTCTGTTCTTATGTCCCGC
>NC_051410.1:40406543-40406706 GCF_015228065.2 Penaeus monodon
TTACGCATGTTCGCTCCCTTCGAGGCTCTCTCATGCGCCGGATTAAAGGTTAATTACCTGGTTCGATTTGCTGTAATTAGGTGTTTATCGCCCTTTGTTGCCTTTGAGACACCTTCTTGGCCTCAGAAGAAAAGGGGAAGAAGAAGAGGGGGAAAAAAGGAAA
>NC_051410.1:40406878-40407118 GCF_015228065.2 Penaeus monodon
AATGTCCAATTTTTGGAATGAGAAGGCAATTTTTTCTCTCACTCTTTTTCTTAGCCTTCTTCCCCATCTATTTCGCTGCACACAAACGAGTCAAATTAGGCTTGGCAGAAAGGCCTTTTGAAAGTGAAATGGAAACCTCGGCGGTTCGTTAGTTGTCTCCCGTATACCGACTGAATGGATGCACTACGACGGTATTGCACTAACGAAAGAAAACAAGTGTCTGGCCACAATCTCTCGCCT
>NC_051410.1:40407707-40407839 GCF_015228065.2 Penaeus monodon
GATGGCTACAGATGACTTTGAATTGATCCTTAAGACCCTTGAGTTGAAAGTGCCATAAACAATTGACTCTTGTGTGTAGTTAAGTGTGCCGTAAACAGTTTCAGTAATCAGGTGTTGGTGAAGTCGGGTCAG
>NC_051410.1:40408332-40408618 GCF_015228065.2 Penaeus monodon
GGAGACTCGAAAGTTCATGGACCCCGAGTTTTCCCAAAGAAGATCCCGCAGTTTCCATGTCTCAGAACCATTAATCTCAGGATAATGAAATTTTCTTGCTAATCTCCATCCCTCCGGAGATCTCTTATCTACATTCAGACACGAGACAAGACCGACACGCTCGAAGGACGCCGGAAGAATGTCCTACAGGAATGGCAAGGACCCTGCTCGGCGCCACAGGGAAGACCTACATCACGCGATACAAGTTTCCCACACGATCGCAACATCTGGCAGCGTTGCTCTGGCC
>NC_051410.1:40409084-40409219 GCF_015228065.2 Penaeus monodon
ATCTAATAGTAGCATTCAAATTACAAAAAGAAAACACGTTTCTGCAGTAATTTGGAAAACAAGAACCATCAAACCATCACAATGCAAGCCAAACTTAAAATGAACCCAAACTCAGGAGCCGTGAATTTTTTTCAG
>NC_051410.1:40409687-40409942 GCF_015228065.2 Penaeus monodon
TCTGTTTGCCAATAAAAGATAGTTACGTAACTGCGAGATGTCTCAAGTAACAAAGGTTCTACATGAAGACGAACCGGAAAAATCAAACTGATTACGGCCGTAATTAACTCGAACATAAGGCGCGCGTGTGAAAAAATAACAAAGGGGAGACATATTTAAACCAGCGGTGGAGGGAGAGACCGAATTCCCACCAAACAATGGGTAGTTAAAGGTGCCTTAAAAGATGAAGGTGATGGCTGAAGATGAGTGAAGAAT
>NC_051410.1:40410219-40410336 GCF_015228065.2 Penaeus monodon
GTGATATAACAAATAAAACGATCACACAATTGCCGAACAGAGGAAGTCGAAGAGGTTAATCTTCTAAATGTTTCTCGGTCTGATTACACTCTTGATCTGTTTCCTTGTCTCTTTAAC
>NC_051410.1:40410507-40410995 GCF_015228065.2 Penaeus monodon
TTACCAAATGCACAACACTCTTCAACTCTGTCTGCGCGAGTAAACACCCTGGAATCCAAGCAAACAAACGTGACGCAGGTGTGGCCAGGCAGGTAATTAATGCAGGCGCTTGAATCATTGCTTACGCGAACGCTTTGTATCTGTTTCTCTCGTTAACCCCGTGAAGCCCCGTGGAAATGCAAGACAGGCAAGAGAAAAGCGGAGAAAGACCGGCGATGTCTCGGAAATACGTAACTTTCAAAAGTGACGTCACACTGGCTATGCGCCAAGTCCTGCTAAATCTCCCCCCCCCCCCCCCGGCATACGTTCATATGCCTATTGAATCGTCCCTTAAGACCTTCACCTACCTGGCGCGGGGGACGCTATCAGGCCTATTTTGATCTGCAGTTAATAGCCTACCTGTAATGAGTACCCACGAGGATTAAAACACTACATGATGCTTTGAAATGAGAGGAAGATAAACTGTTATAAAGTAATACCACAAACAT
>NC_051410.1:40411085-40411324 GCF_015228065.2 Penaeus monodon
GAGAAAAAAAAACTTTATGAACTGTATCACTGCCAACAATTTGTTTTTATTTTTCCTTTTCAGACCACAACTGCAAATCACCAGATATGTTTCAGTCTTTCGGCTGCCCCAAGAAATGATGCCCTGAGGTGTCCAAACAGCGGGGGCTACGACCGCTCTGTTGCAATTCTAATCCCTCTTAATGACATCAACAAGAAGAAGAGTGTTGGGGAATAACCATGTGTGTACGTGTGTGCGTG
>NC_051410.1:40411508-40412142 GCF_015228065.2 Penaeus monodon
CGAGACCCAGCACCGCCGCGGCCCCTCCATAGAAGCGACTCTCCGCGGCCAATGCACTCGAGGGAAGGCCGCACCTACCCGATCTCCTGCGGGCATCGAGCTGGACGGACGGGGAATCTCGAGCACTTCGCAGGAATCCGCTTGAGACCGAGGCCAAGCAGCACGAACATCCGGTTTCCTCTCAAAATAAGGCAAAAAACGAAGAACAAGAAAAAGATCCGATAGTTATTTTTGACGGAATCACCTCGGGTCCTCTCTTCATCCGTGTGTGATTCTGGAAGTCGACGTTCTAATGGGAGTACGAAGTAGACCCCTCCTATATGAAGGGAATTGCTGTAATGACTTAAGTAGCGGTCTCAGATTCAACTTTCTCCCCTTTGGTAGCACAGGAAGTTATAATATCATGTAGGAATTTAACCGCTGTCGTACCCACTATAGATGAAGTGGGTTTCAGGTTCGGAATTTTAAAGTTGCAAGATTCTTCTGCATTTTCTCTCTCTCTGCTTTCAGATTCGATGTCAAGTCGCTCTAAAACAATTGAAGATGACACTTCCTAAAAATACCAGATCTACGCCACAAAGAAAAGCACATTACCAATAAAAAGAATATGAAGATAATCATCCCCCTTTAAAAT
>NC_051410.1:40412256-40412409 GCF_015228065.2 Penaeus monodon
AATACACGTGAGACAAACTCCTCGCTCTGAATCGTACCCTAAAGATCCTCAAAGACAATGACGTTCGATTCTGCTAATGTCATCTCGCTAACTTGATAACTAATTTCGCCTTCCTCGAGAGCCGCGGGCAGTCGGCGGGGAATCGAAGTCCTT
>NC_051410.1:40412620-40412962 GCF_015228065.2 Penaeus monodon
TTTTGGAAACGGATGCGAATTCTCGGCAACAACCTCCAACCATCTCGTAAAAGCCTTGAAGGGACCTCAGTATCCCTACGAGTTCGGAGAAAGGCGAGTCCCGGGCACGAGCGGGAGGGAGAATGTCCTCGGCGATTCGGCTGTGGGCGGGAGACACCCTCTATATGGGCGTAGCGAGGTCAGACGTAGTTCGGTGGGCGTGGATATGGTCAGAGTGGCTGACGACTACAGAAAAACGACCTTGATTTAGGGGATTACGACTTTCGACAAATCAAAACAGGAATGGATAGAAAGAAGTTTAAGTAATCACTTACAAAAGATGCATGAATTACTTATTAAAAA
>NC_051410.1:40412993-40413392 GCF_015228065.2 Penaeus monodon
AAGTAACAAATAGAAAGAAATTAACAATGAGAGAATAAAAAAGGAAGAAAAAAAGAAAGAAAAAGAAAAGAGATGAAAAAGGAAAGACTGTAACTACTTACAGAAAAGCACAAACGTGTAAAGTATTCACTAACAAAAACGTGTAACTGTTTACTTAAAAAAGACAAAAAACAACCGTGTAGCTAATTATTTACGAAAATAATACAAATATGTACCTACTTACACACAAAAAAAAAGTAAAAATTTTCTCACAAAACTAGACAAACAAACATACAAACTATTTACTCACATATATTCCATCATTCATTCTTCTATCCACCCCCCCCCCCCTCCCGATTAGCTTTCGGACATCCCGCGCAAAACAAGCGCCGATCGCCATGCGGACTCGAAGCGGTTCGC
>NC_051410.1:40413418-40413499 GCF_015228065.2 Penaeus monodon
CAGTGCGGGAAAGGAAATAGTTTAGCACCGACTCTGCTAACGATCGAATAGCTGGATGGGTTTTGCTAATGGCATTCCTGA
>NC_051410.1:40413749-40414094 GCF_015228065.2 Penaeus monodon
GACTGGGAACTCTTGGCCAGAACCAACAGGACCCTATCTCCCCGCTGCAACATTCGCAACAACAGTAACTCTCGGTCTGCCTCCTGCGTGTTGCGGCAGAAAGGAAAGATCAGCTGATTATGCCACAGCTGTAAAACCTAGGCCGCCGGTCTTCCAGGGGTCCTCCTTGCGGTCACAAGTGTAAGTGGCATTCGGTGTCGATACGAGCCTTTTCACACGTACTTAAGCATGGAATGTAGGCTTTAACTATTTTGACTTGTTTGTCTCTGTTATAGGGAAGTGGTGTTTGTGTTACTGCCATTGGCTGACCGCGGTGTAAACACACACTCTCACACGTACTTATAC
>NC_051410.1:40414191-40414728 GCF_015228065.2 Penaeus monodon
CATCATACGCATTCATTACTGCAATTTCATAACGGCCATTGATATCAAGGTCTCCATATGGCGTTTATGAAGTACAGACAGACTCGCTTTTTCTCCATATCATCTCTCGTCTTCGCAAACAAATCTTCCCTGATAAACGCGATTGCCTATCATCTTCTTAGAAAGACTTTGACGCTTAATCAGTACTGTGACGTCATCATTTTCTGAAAGTGTGACGTCACAGTTGTTAAGTCGCCCTCTGACCTCACGAGATAGTATAAAACGTCATAGTCACATGATTTTGCGTCTTACCCACTCGTGGCGTTGCTAAAATGCCGCTGCTATAAATATCTGGCTAGTGATATCGACCCGAAGAGGTAATGACCATTTGACGAGGAACATTTGCTCTTAAGCCTTGAAAGATTGCTGTAATAACGGACGTCAAGTACACGTAAACACCCCAGAGATAAAGAGAGAGAATAAAGTGAGAATTCAAGGGGATCAAAAAAAAAAAGACACCTAAAACCGCAGCTTCGAATTACAAAAGATAGACTTTGT
>NC_051410.1:40414770-40415314 GCF_015228065.2 Penaeus monodon
GTCATAAAATAACTTTCATGTCTTTTGTCTCTCTCCGTCAAATTACTATTTTATAAAACCCCACGATTTACGTATATGTATGTTTTATCAGAGTTTATTTGGACATATCTCAGGAGATTTATTCATCTCATGATGATAATCGAAACTTTTTTTACGGTTTTTTTTTTAAACCAAAAATACGTCATGCGGGAATGTGTCTTTTGTCTCTATCATGCAAACTCCCTGGCGTGTGACTGTCAATACCCTTTTAAATGAAGGTTTAGTGAGAGAGAAAAAAAATAATTCTTTTCTTTTTCTTTCTCTCGGTAAAGGTTAATGGTTAATCAACATTAAGAAATGTGAGTGTATTTCCCTTCTTCTACACACCAATGAACTTTTAAGGGAAGGGCAGAGCGGGATCAGTATGTTTGTGCCTCGAGGGTGAAGGTCAGCGTTGCATTTGAGGTGGAAATGTCATGCAAGAGATTTCAAAGGGGGATCGATTTATCAAGGGCGAGACGTAGAGTGAGATATGTACGTGTGCTTTTATGTATATGTGTGTGTA
>NC_051410.1:40415678-40415974 GCF_015228065.2 Penaeus monodon
TTTCAGTGACTCGCTTTCTTCGCGCTGGCAAGTCCCCGCCAGTCATCAAATCACCCCGTCTAGGTCCTTATTAATTTCGAGTGTAACCTTGGTCCCGGCACTTAAGGGCCATTTCAGCGAGTATTCGAAATATCTTGGGTCATTTTTTTCAACTATGAAGTAAAAATGTCTATTTTTTAATTTCAAGGTGGCCCGATTCGAAATATTTTATATATTAACTTGAAATATTGATGTTTGCGGTTTATTAATGGATCATATGAAACGGTCTGATTCCGACGACATTTAAAAAAAAAAAC
>NC_051410.1:40416131-40416531 GCF_015228065.2 Penaeus monodon
CAGTTCTTATAAACCCTCCAAAATGTTACTCCATATTTCGAAACTCTCTCGATTCCTCGTCCCTGATTAAAAAAAAAGCTTCTGGTTTATATAAAAAAAAATCCATCCCATTCACCTAAGACTCACTTAATCTCACCTTTCATCACCTGTTCACGCCCTGTTGCACACCACAACATAAACACCGTCACTGAAATCGAATTACGCTGCATTATCCCAGCTATTACAGAGCCGCCCTTCCCTCCGCTACGCTCTAGATGCTGCCAGATCCGGGCTGTACCTCATCCATACAAATCTTATTATCCGAGACCTTCGTGGGTGTAGGGATCGGGGGGCGTAATAAGAGGCTGGAAGGTGGGGATTATCTCACGTCAGGCGAGACAAGTGGCCCTGCGATTAGATG
>NC_051410.1:40416946-40417144 GCF_015228065.2 Penaeus monodon
TGTTATTAACGTGACATAACGGGCCTCGAAGACTCCGGTCCCGACGCCTTAGTTTCTCCGCAGGAATCTTGAGGAGTTTGCAAGAAGCAAGAATAATATTGAACGGGATCTGGTGTCTCTGCCTGTTGATATTTGATGCGCGGAACCTTGTCTCTTACGGCTGCTTTGTGACATTTGGTACATGTAAAGTTCTTCTTC
>NC_051410.1:40417556-40417689 GCF_015228065.2 Penaeus monodon
AAAAACCGCCCAAACAAAGCTGCTTCCTCGCCCATTTACGCCCGACATTTCACACAAATCTGTATGTAGATCACAGGGTTCCTCCGCAGCACCTGACTCCGGCCGCGAGTAGTCACAAGGCCGTGTCCAAGAC
>NC_051410.1:40417842-40418310 GCF_015228065.2 Penaeus monodon
AACACACTTCCTCTTGGACTGTGAACTTTGACGTCCTCGCTCTAAGCATTTCCGGTACTTATGACATCGTGCGGAAAGGTGTCGACTTGCAACATACGCTCTACGGTGACAGATGTTGACGTGATGTTAGAAAAGGTAATGTGAAAACCCAGATCGAAGAGACGTGTGTCAAAGGAGTTCAGAGGTATGCAATGTGTCTGAATGCCAGGCAGAATGTTCCCCGTGTGTGCGTGTTTTTTTTTTTTTTACGTGTAAAACGGGGTTAGTTTAGCCACGAGGGAAATCTGACCTTCCTCTTGTAGGCGGCGTAACTCGGGAAAACGAGCTGTTTATCTGTTATCATTACCCATAAAACCTTGCCGTAAAAAATGACAACGACAAAGTGGCATTTGAGTCGCAACACCCACCTCACCGTTAGCGTGGCCAAGGCAGTAATACCAACCTTACCCTACGCCTGCCTGGCCATTG
>NC_051410.1:40418418-40418964 GCF_015228065.2 Penaeus monodon
TGACCGCTGCCGCCACGTGACCCGTCCTTACCGTTACAGCATTTACGAAGGTGATGATCCCGGGTCATGGATTTCCTGAATATGGCCGATTGGAACGACTTACTGCGTGGGAATTACGGGTTGAAGGGCCAGTTTTATTGCCTCTTTGTCGGGGGTTTACTGATTTTCCTTAGGGTCCTTCTGTCATTAGCTGCCTCGCCAGTCGCTCGTGTGAAAGACTATTTGCATACTTTCCCCCACCATAACTTTCCTACATAGCGATAAAGCGATACGCAAAACGCCATAAAACATGACAGATTATCACCACACTTCTAGCACTGAAAACTAGACCTAGATCAAACAAGATGAAATGCTAGAAAATTTCCTTTGAAAACTAAAACTTCCTTTTAGTCATGCGACCTCAGAGCTGCATGCATCGAACACCTTCCTACAAAGGAATGTCGACGTCGCGTTACTGGAAAATACCGTTTTGTCCCACGAGGAGGAAAACGTGCTGTGTGTGCCAACTGCCTACTCATGGTTGAAACAGGCACTGGAGAACCTGTA
>NC_051410.1:40419884-40420151 GCF_015228065.2 Penaeus monodon
ATCAGGTTACGAATGATAATCAGGTCACTTCAGGCAATCAGAACAGGGCGTATCTTTTCCGGTTTCTTACTTTCTTTGTCTTTTTATTGTTCTATTTCTCTTGTTCCTTGTCTGTTTTTTTTCTTTTTTATATTCCCTTTTTTCATTTTCTTTTGGATGTTCTTATTTCCTTCTCTTTATTCATCTTCCTCCTTGTTCCACAATTTTCTGTTACGTTTTCTTTTTTCTTTCTTCTCTCTTATTCCTTCGTTCCACCCCCCCACCCTT
>NC_051410.1:40420203-40420406 GCF_015228065.2 Penaeus monodon
CCACGAGAAACAAAAGAAAATCAAACATGATCTCGAAGCTCTATGATTTCAGGGCGTTTTCCTCCTGTGTGTGTTATGAGATAAAAAAAAAGTTATTTCTTAAATCCCAGCGCATCAGCATCATTACGGATAACGGCGAGAGCATAACGGCCTTAAAATCAAAACAACAATAATAGCGTATCTCCGGCGACCCTCCAAAAATG
>NC_051410.1:40420909-40421666 GCF_015228065.2 Penaeus monodon
AGTATCCCCCACCTCTCTCTCTCTCCATACACTACTCTACTCTCAGATCGTTTCGTGTTGAGTCTCGTGCTGCCGCTGCGTTGTCTCTAACTCAGGTCTGCGCCGTCCTCTCCTTCAGCAGAACCTCAGGTCCCCCACCGCCGTCCTCTTTCTACTCCGCGACGTCTACGTACGCAAACTGTAAGGGTTCTTTTCGCCTGCTCCGTCCATTCCCTCCCCCCATTACGTCCTCTTTCTCGCCCCCTCTCTCCCCACTCCTCTCCCAGAACCTGCCTACTGGCGATTCACATCCGACGTCCCGCGCGTGCGCCCATGTCTGCGTCTCCCGTTCTACGTTCTCAAATGGCTCGTTTCCTCGTCGACGGTAATACATGATACGATATCATCTTTACTCCCTCCCTCGATATTTCCACTTTACTTTCCTTCCTTCTAGTTATAGCTTGTATGGGGTTATTTCATACTGTCAAATGCTTACGCAATTATTTTCCTGCGATTAGAACCTCAGGTCCGGTTCACGGGTAGTTTGAAAATTGCGACACTGGTTGACGCGTATCTCATTATGACGAGTTCTTGTCTTGTAACACTCTACAGACATAATGATAAACAATTTACCATTTTCGTTTGCATGTTGTTATGGCTAGATTCTGAAACTGGCTTTTAAAGGAAATCAACGGAGTTAGGGAAATTTTTTCTGATTAGACATTAAGTATAGTATAACACAAAATAAGTAATATTAGATATATATTAGTAGAATTTG
>NC_051410.1:40422324-40422482 GCF_015228065.2 Penaeus monodon
TGTTCTCCCACTCAAGTCGTGATACTCAAAAATTCTATCTCCAAGCGAGTAATATTTTAGCGGTCTCATTTACCCCTTGCGTCACACACTCAACAGATGTACAAATATTTATAGACAAAACTGCCATGAGAAAGCTAAATTAATTGGATCTGATGATG
>NC_051410.1:40422961-40424776 GCF_015228065.2 Penaeus monodon
ACTCGCCCGCATCCGTGACTCCGTCTCACGCACAGACGTTCGCTTCCCACGTCTTTGTGTCGTGTGTCCCCAACATCCTCTCGCCAATCTCAGCAGAAAAATATTTTAAAAAAAAACCCTTCTATAAAGTAGGAATTCTGCTTTTCACTGGTTCGATCCCTACCTTTTTTCCCCCAGCTTATTTCGGATCAGTTCAGTTCGAGCTTTTTATTTCTCCTTGTTTGAATGTCGGTAAATATCGGCCGAGATTATTTTCAAAGAGCAAAAGGCAAAGGAGTTTCGAACCTCCTCTTCCATTTTTATTTACTTTTTTTTTCTTGAAACCTGAAACACACTTTAATTTCTAACTTCTTTACGATTACATCTTCTCTTTAACGCCTTCTATTACTCAATTCTGTTTTGTTTTTTCTCGTTTTACTGGGAAATGCGAGGAGAAAACCTTACTCGTTTCTTATCTCAAACGCGCTTCCCTTTCTAATTCTAACCTTCACGCATACAACGTCTCCTTTACTCCCATTTACTTATATTTTTTCTCACTCTTTATATACAAGGTCTCTTTAACTCCCTTTTATTTTTTTCTCTTCCCTTTTATATACAGCCTCGCCTTAACTCCCTTTATATCCAACCTCTCTTTAATTCCCATTTCCTTATTTTTTTCCCTCCCTTTATATACCTCTCCTTAACCCCCTCTATATACAACCACGCTAATACCCTTTTCGCATAAAACCTCGCTTTAATTCCCTTTACACACAACCACTCTTTAACTCTCCTTTTACTCAATTCACGTTTGTCTTTATTTTTCCTCTGTCGTCTTACTGATATACGCCAATGTAAAACGCGTTTCGTTTACCCTCGGAGTCATCAGTCGAGGGGAAGTAGGTCATTACGCGACCCTCTAGGTATAAACAATAGGTTATTTATCTCACGCCGTAATTGGCCATCTGGTTCGCTTATGCAAGAATCATATTAATGCCGCAAAAGTATTCTTTCGAAGGCAATTTAAACTGGTGTAATTCTGCCTTTTTTTTTTTTTAAGGCAATTTAACCAGTGCAGTTTTCGATTTTTATTTTTTTTTAAATGTTTTTTCTTTCGAAGGCAACTTTAACTAGTGTAGTTTTTTCCTTTTTTTATTATTCTTTTTCTCGAAGGCAACTTTAACAAGTGCATTTTTTCCTTTATTTTATTTATTTAATCTAATTCATGATTAATGGGCGAGTTGTGATGGCACAAATATTTTACTGTGAAATTAACCTTTTACCTCGACTTCTAGTTCCATTATTTAGATAGGTCATGACGCGAAGCAGAAGCCTTTGCCGTTTCAAAATGTCAGTTCATTGTTTTGAAATATCAGTATGAAATTTTGATTAAATGCGCTATCCTTTTTTTCTTTCTGAGCCTTACCAACTGCATCTTGATTTTGCCTAATCGATGAAAATTACTCATAGAGCAAAACGTCATGTAATCCAGCCACCTGTCATTTCCCTCTCCCCTTCTCCCTTCCCCTCTGGAAATCTCCCTCCCCCCCTCTCCCTTCCCCTCTGGAAATCTCCCTCCCCCTCTCCCTTCCCCTCTGGAAATCTCCCTCCCCCCCTCTCCCTTCCCCTCTGGAAATCTCCCTCCCCCCTCCAGACCTTCGCTTTAGAGCATCTTCCTTTCTGGAACATTACGTCACCCTCCCGACATCTCCCGCCGATGACGTAGGAGGTCGCGTCAAGAAACGCCGTAAAACACGCATCCGGTGCTGTGTGTGTCAGTGTCAAGGTTCCCGCGTCATTAGCCTCGAGTTAGCGCTTCACGGCCCCTCGCATCCCGTG
>NC_051410.1:40424819-40425357 GCF_015228065.2 Penaeus monodon
CTAAAGCGAGCCTAATTAGCGAAGCTTAGGGGTGACTCAAGCAGGACGTTTTTTTTTTAGAGGGATATAAAAGAGGTAATTAGCCTCATGGGTTCAATTAGGCCGGGGCAGGAGGAACTGGCTCTTGGCTGTGGTAGGCTGCGCCGAGTCGTGAGGAGGAGCCACCGGGAGCGCCCCTTCGGCAACTCGTTAACATAATTAAACCAAAAGAAATGACTAAAAGACGATCATTCCGCCATGACTCCCAATGCGATAATAAGCATATGAAAACACACATAATCAAATGCAAGTAACAAAATGGGGGGAAAAAACTGAATTTCGAGTTTCATACATCAAAAGAATTTAAGTCAATGGGTGTTCCTCTCCGCCCTTCCTGTGTACGTGGAAAACAGGAGGTGTAATGTGGCCTCACAGGATCAAAGTCTCGTGTGGGCGAAGCGCTTTCGCAATGGCGGCTGTTGGCAACTCTGCTGGCTAGTTGCTTGATACTGTTTTGTGTCAATAAAAAATGTGGTTATTATTAACCTGAATAAAAGAA
>NC_051410.1:40426070-40427553 GCF_015228065.2 Penaeus monodon
GTGCCAGCCACAGGGCCGCGGGAGAGCATGGCGCTGAACAGAATTAGTTAATCCGTCGGCCACTGAAGCCGCCATCAGCGCCTGCAGGAGAGCGTGACGATTTGTTTCCCGCCTCTTGCTCGTTTCCATCTGTTTGAGTAGCGTTTACGTCAGCCGAGTTTGATGACGAGGCTCACAGACACCCAAGTCCATCGTTATTACCTTGCCTCTTCCTTTTAACTTGGTGATTTTTTTTTTTAGTGCTGCATTGTAGGGCGAGAACGCCTGCCTTTTCGGAGCGCCGCCTTCCGGAACAGCCAAGTGAGTGTGACATCGCCGCGTCCGCGAGAGGAAAATGTCTCACCGCGGAACCGTAGCAGAGTTGCGCGCTGTGGATTATCTCGGCTATTTTCTTTCCTCCCAATCAGAGGAGGAAGTAGCGAGTGCTAATTGTCCAGACGCGGCCGAATTCGCAGAGGTAGCAGAGCGTCGCGCGCCTGCCTTCGGTCAGCATTTCGTTGTCACTTGTTTCCTGATGGCGGCGGCGCCAGAATCACGCTCGTCCCGTCATCCATCTTCCTGGCGGAGGTCACGACTCCTCGCCTCGCACCGAGGGCGGTACCGTTGCGACGAGCTCTTGGCCAAAGAAATGTATATATTTTCCACTGAAATTTTCCCGCGAGGAGGAGAGGGGCAGGGAGGGGGCGCAGGGCAGCCCCATACGCCCCGCTTGATCGCTCGAGTGACGTGCGCGATCGTGACAAGCTGGAGACCGTCGCCTCGCCGCCGTTTTGCTGTGGTATCCAGCCCGTTCTCGGAAGGAGCCTGGGGCCGTGGCCATTACGGCCCGTCCCCTGGGGGAAAGAAACTACGATTCGCCCAAGGTGAAGCACACTTTCCCTGTCGTTGCAATGGGGAGGCAGACGGCAGGGCCTCGCTCGCTCGCTCGACCAGTGTGGAATTTTGTGGGAGAACTATGAAGTAATGAGAAAGCTTTGGGCAATAAACACCACGCAGAAAACCTATCATCTACACACCTATTAAAATTTCTACCTCGAGAGTAACTACATCTTCGTCCGCCCTTTGCATTACGCACCGGAGTCACTCAGGGCGAGCAGCCTTTTTATTAATGGAATTACACTCTCCCCCTCGAGCCCAGCGGAGTGTAAAGGCTTGCAGGAAGTGTGGCCGGGATGCCTGGGCTTATCCGAGGCTTGACGGTGTGGGTGAACTATGCGCACGCTAAAAACCTTTCCATACGGGGATATTTTACAACGTTCGCGAGTGAGGGGCTTGAACCGGGGAGCTTAAGGGTGGTGGTTCGAGAAGGAAAAAAGGGAGGGAAAGAACACCGTGGTTTTGGCCTTGACTTAAACGGCGTGCTTCCTCCTTGCAGCCTTGGGGCGTTTTTGTCTCAGGATTATGTCGTTGCCTTCAAGAAGCCTTCTTGGTCGAGGGCGGACGAGCGGACGGATGCGGCGCCGTCGCGTCTCACGGGAACACC
>NC_051410.1:40427898-40428312 GCF_015228065.2 Penaeus monodon
AGAGGCCCTCGCCGGGCGCCTCCGCCAGCCACCGCCTCGAGCGAATCCCGCAGGAGGAGCGTCCTCGGCATCGCGTCCGCTCTGATTCTCCTCCCTTGCGGTACTGCTGCAGGAGACGCCGCGAGCCCAGTGGGCGGCACACTGCGACGCAACTGCTGGAGGATGGAGAAGCACCTCCTTCACGCGCGTAGAATAACGGCGGGTGACGGAGCAACGGAGAGCGAGTGACGGATGCCACGAGTGGCAGAAAGGCCGACAACAGGCGAGGATGGAGTGTCGTCGTGGCGGAACAGCAACCTAGATCATGCACAGCCATGCCTCCGGGTTCCTGTCTCTGCGCCTTCGTCAGCAGTAAACCGATTCCGAGAAGAACGTCTGTCGTGGTCAACGTGCAGTCAGGCGAGGTAGAGGTCG
>NC_051410.1:40428793-40429102 GCF_015228065.2 Penaeus monodon
TTTTAATTAGGTGAAGGTACTTAAAGGAACACTAAATTAGCATTTGAAATATTTGAAAATATTAAAATACCACCATAAATCGGATGAAACAATACACGAAACCTTATATCATATGGAAACACTAGAAATTTGTAGAGGCCATTAAGTTAACTTTCTAAATTAAATGGAAACACCAAAGTAGCATTTAAAATTAGGAGGGGAAAAAAACATAGGCGAAAGCACTAAAATAACACTTTCCCTACACTAAACCTAGCACTTATCATAAACTCTGTAAAACGGTTTAGTGAAGTGCAAAAGTCCAGACCCGGA
>NC_051410.1:40429132-40429200 GCF_015228065.2 Penaeus monodon
CTGAAACGGTCGCGTAAACCCAATACTTGAACAAACGATTTTATTTACGATGCACGCACAAAAGTGAT
>NC_051410.1:40429359-40429941 GCF_015228065.2 Penaeus monodon
TTAATGAGGACCAAAGGAAACAAGCAAAGGCTAATATGTATCACATCTCTTCCAGCTGGCTTCGTTAGTCACACAGATGGAAAGTGATCTAGACAGCCAATGACATGCGAAATCTTACCCTAGACAGCATTACCAGCCTGACCTAACGTGACCTGTCATTTATAATTGCTTCTTGGAGGAGTAATGTTATCTGTGACTTTTGTGATCTTTTGTCAGGTATGTTTCTATTATATAATCAGAGAGAGAGGTGGATTTGTTGATTATACAGTAACCTCCTTTTTTTACACGTACTGAGATGGTCTCCCATGCATATTCATTGCAATAAAACGAGGAAACTTTTCTTTCTCTTTCTTTTCGGATTTACCGTTATATAAACCTTAGAACTGGTATGTTCGACAGTATGGCCACCCGACGGAACAAAGTCAAAGGAGATATGCAATCTCCCGTTGCAACGATGAGAAGTCAAAATCGTCACACGAATTCCCGGTGCGAGGAAAGGGATCGACATGGAAACGACATTTATTTCGGTTCGACAAAAGGAGCGAAGTACGATCGATCGATTACTAAGACAGAACCACTTCT
>NC_051410.1:40429977-40430209 GCF_015228065.2 Penaeus monodon
TCCTGCTCACAATCCTCCGAGATCTACCAAATTTAGATCCTCAACGGCAGGATCCATCAACCTGCTTTCCATCTCTCGCCATCCTATCTGGCGAATACCGAATCTCCTCACGTGCAGAAAAGCACAAACAACTTTTCTCTCTTTTTTTATTATCCCTCAACAAGGACATTCGAAAACCATAAACAAAGCCTCGTCATCGGATCCGAACAGGTAATGATATCGACGCCCGTTA
>NC_051410.1:40430265-40430782 GCF_015228065.2 Penaeus monodon
ACACTCACTTTCTCCAACGTGACGTGTCGTTCAGATCCAGTGGCTCGTGGCTGCCCCAAGGTTATCCCGCCCACCGACGTCCCTCCTTGCACGCCCACATGACCTCCTCGCTGTGAGTAGGCTTGGAAAATCGGGAAGTCTTATCTATATCTGTATTCTCCTCTTATATGATTTTTTTTTCTTATCTGTTCCCTTCGATTTGAAGTCCTCGTGTAGCTTACTTCTCCTCTTTCTCCCCTTTTCTCCCTTCTCCTCTTTCTCCCTTTTCATCCTCTTTTCTGGTTATCTTGCGATTATTTTGATCTTGACAATTTACCTTAACGTCTACTTAAATTCGCTGCAATTGAGCCACAGGGTCTAGTTTGCTCCATCTACTACCTCTTCAGGTTTAGCTCTTCATCTCTTAAATATGTTGCTTTACAGGCGCAAGCATTTCAACACCCACGACCTGTCCTTCAGGCTTTCTCTTCTCCTGCATATCCTCTTTACTTCTCTCTCCATGCATTTCGTGCATTCA
>NC_051410.1:40430951-40431104 GCF_015228065.2 Penaeus monodon
CATCAACACATAAGGAAACAAAAAAGCAAAGGCCTCATAAACCACGCCATCCCTCCCTCCCTCTCACCTTCTGTCACCTTTCCTCCTTGACTTCCTTTTAGGGCTGTAGTTTCCCCGATTACTTTGCTTCAGCCTCAACAACGAATAGACAGT
>NC_051410.1:40431856-40434127 GCF_015228065.2 Penaeus monodon
GAAAAAAATACCGTAGCATGAAGACAAAGACAAAAGGATACACAGTATACGTGCGTGCGTTGGTGAACTCGTGTGATTACTTCCAGTGAATGCAATTTAACCAACGACCACCTTTGTGCGACCACGAGGCTCTATCCACCCCCTCCCCGCCCCCCTCCATTATCATGACCTCTCCCTTCTCCACTTTTCTCCCTCGTTCCTTCCCCACGTTTGCTGAATCTTTTTCCCTCAAAGCTCTTGATAATAATCCAGTTAATGGCTGGCTGATGGACACCTTAACTTTCCCCCTCCTTTTCATGACGCAAGGACGGCCCCCTCTCATGCCTCGCTCTTTGTGTCGACCCGAGGAATTTCCTCTTGAAAAAATCCTCCCTTTCGTCCCTTGCTTTCCGCCAACGCCTCTTTAAGTCCTTTGTCTTTAGCGGCTGCTTTGTTGGCAGGTTATCGTGTACTTTTTCCATTTATATTTTCTCCTCAGGCTTTATTTTCTCCTCTCGTGGTTATATCTTAGTTATCGTATTTCCTCTTCTCTCCTTCTCCCAAGCGAAACTCTTCTTTCAATCGATTCCCTTATCGTGACTTATCCTAACACAGGGGACAGGATGTTTATCCCAACACGTAACTGCTAAAAGTATCACAAGGTGAAGGTTCACCCGCTTCCAGGTACCCCGCTGAAGGTCGCTCTAATCCCAGTGAAAGTCCTCTCTGAGTGAATTCGGAACAGGGAAGCGAAAGCGAAAGGGAAAGTATCATCATCTGTTTCTCTCCCGTGGCGGCATCTCGCTGTACCGGGGATGAGGGATCCCATTATCTTGAACCTGAGACGCTTTTGCTGTAGCCTAAGGTGTAAATAGTTTCGTTCGTTGATTCTGTTGCCTAAGATGGAGGCGAGGAATATTCTGAGTTAGAGTTGAATATGAAAGTTTGATCGACTCGTGAAAAAAGGTTGGAGTCAGGCACCGTGGAGAAACCTTGTGACATGGGAACTGAATATATACCTAAGAAACGCCCAGGATGAAATGGAAATTCGGAGTCTTCGTCCAAGGATATTGCTGAAGTCTCTCAACAAGACAGGGAAGTTTATATGACTTCATCCACGGATTATCGTCACGTTTAAGGAAAACTGGTTCGTGCAGTAATTCAATGCCAGAAAAGACCTTTTCTCTTGGATGAAGTCCGGCATCTTACGTCTTTCGAATGAACTCAAATGCGTCAAAATGATCACCAACAAAACACACCTGGTGAAGTCCTAGTCTTCTGACCCGGCTTAAAAGGGGACAACAGTAATCTGAACCCAGTTACCCCAGCTATATAGACAAAGCCGTTGGTGTAAGATGAGAAATGATTCTGGGCTTCTCTTGATCAACCGCGGGCAGTGACTCATACCTTGTTTGGCTCGCTCGGGAGAACTCACGAGTCAGGGTATGGCCTCATTGGTCGTTTCGCTGTGTGAGCTAATAAACAGGATTTTCTCTAATTCGAATTGTCGTAATATTTCCAGTGCCAGTGCTTCAGTTATGGGCAGCATACGGCAGAATACGGAAGTTTTCGTAAACGATCGATCTAAAAGGGACCATATACTTGATTGCATTTTAAAACTTAAACGATATACATCAAGAAAGACAACTAACTACACGCATTTCCACAACAGACCAAGCCCATCCAAACAGCAAGCGAATCGAACGAGACCCAGGTCCGAGCGGAAAGCATATAAAACACAACCCTCAACGTGACGAAACATTTCGAAAGTCTGCGGGACGGTTAATAGACTCGACGACGGACCGGAAGCGATAAGCTCAGAGCCGGAGCACAAACCGTTTCCAAAACAAACAGCGGACCTTGTAACAATTTCCTCCACTGACTGGGGCCGGAATCCCTCTCAGCCTTTCTCTCTGTCGGAAAGGAGACATGAATATCGCCGGCCCGCGTTTCGCAACCTCGACGGCCGCCGTGCTTTGTCGTCCGCTAGGCGAGGGACCGCACCTCCGCCATCATGCTACTTGCGGACAGATGAGAGCGAGTGAAGGGAAGGGTCGTGACTGATAGATGAAGGATGATTGAGTAATAGAGGATGGTAAGTGGGTCGATTAAAATGATCTGATCCGCTGTGAAGAGCGAGATACGAAGGATATTTCGAGAGGCACCCCCCCCCCCCGCTCGCCGCCTCCGCAGTTCTGCCGATCTGAAACCAGTCGATTTTGATTTTGTCAAACTGTGGTTCAAGCCTTACCCATTCTTCGCCGGATTGTAGGATGATAAAGATCTCTTAGA
>NC_051410.1:40434183-40435820 GCF_015228065.2 Penaeus monodon
CCTCCTTACAAGCAAAATGAGTTGTGTTTAGCCATGTCATCTGCTTCCCCATTGTCAGTCTTCCCTGGCCAGAGAATAGGCAGCGGCCAAGTCGACACAAAGAATGCCCCGCCCTCCCGCCTGTCTGTCTGTCTTGGTGAGATACCGCGTCCCTCAGGGCCAGGATCTGCCGAGGGCGGGCCAGAACCAGGGACACTGGGGATGGTTATAAGAGATTCCAGAGGCTTACACTTCAAGGATGATAATTATCATGAGAGGTTTGTTAATGAGGGTGCTGACGAGTGCATGCATTCATGATGATAATTCAGGGATGGATTAATCCGAGTGCTAATGTATGTCTACCTGCTTGAATGCGCGCCTCTCTTGTGAGTGCATTCTCTCTCTTTAGCATGACGCTACAACATATATTTAATGCACACGTCAACTGCATGCAAGCTGAGAGCACGCACACAAAACGATGTTTGATCAGGAGAGCTACTCAGGGCTACCAACCCCCGCCGTCAAGGTGGCTGCTGCCTCGCCATCTCACTCCACACGCCGTCATGGCTGCACTCGCCTCGTTGCTGAACATCATACCTTCAAACAATTATCAATTAATATCCTGAGGAAGGGGCTGAACGCAATTACTCTCTTATATTACACGGAACTAACGACTTTTAATTTCCCGGACCGACAGATGTTGGCATCAGCGCCTCACCCCAGCCCGGCGCCCAACCTCGGTCCGAAGAGACGAGTTTTGAAAGTATGCCAACAGAGGGCGCGGGGCTCATATGCCCAAAGGCCTGGAGGATTTACTGAATAATTATCCTGTCAGAATTTGGGGGGAGTCTGAATGCTGGCAAATACTCGGTGACGATTAGATTTCTTTAAACGTTGACAATAATACAATCATACAATCTACAGTAAGTGATTTTGAAATTAAGGGCATAAGAAGTGTCGATTGCATTGTCATTTTTTTATAAAACATTTAATTGTCCAATAATTATTTATGATCAGGATGGTAATTCAGATGATGACGGTGAAGGTGACGAATATGACGTAGTTGTAATAACTGTGTTATGATAAGATAGTACTTTCAAAAATGAAAGGAGTGATGAAACTG
The DNA here is from genome assembly GCF_015228065.2 of Penaeus monodon. Classification (NCBI taxonomy): domain Eukaryota; kingdom Metazoa; phylum Arthropoda; class Malacostraca; order Decapoda; family Penaeidae; genus Penaeus; species Penaeus monodon. The sequence goes on from NC_051410.1 coordinate 40,435,286, forward strand.
ATGATAAAAGTGATGATAATGATAATACCTTGATCATTATTGCCATCAGAACTATCAACACGGCATTTTTTTAATGAAATGTGGTCATTAGGTTTATTACCTTCGATGTTTTTATTAAGCTATATTACCACCATTACGTGCAACATCGCTACCAAACACTTCAACGACAAGACTAAAAAGAAAAAAAAATCGTTCCAAGAAAATGAAAAGAAAAGAAGAAAAAAAAAATGACGTCAGATAATGAAGGACTTAACGAAACGGCGATGATTCCCAGAAACGAGTGAAAAAAAAGTCCTTGGCAAATGCATCTCTCCTCCAAGGCCCTTCAGGAATCGCACTCAGGCACTCGAGGGCGTGCAAGGGGCGGCGTCTGAACTCGGGGACGCAAACAGCGCTCCCCCTTCGGCGGGTTAAAGGGAATGACCTCCGCTCCCCGGTCCACGCGGCGCCCTTTCGTCTCCCTGGCGGAGGCTACGTCGAGGGGTTTTCCCTCTCTTTCTTCTTCAGTTCTCTTCTCTGTCTTTCGCGCTTTCTT
>NC_051410.1:40436007-40438162 GCF_015228065.2 Penaeus monodon
ATCTTCCTCTTAGCTCAGTACAGACTTCATACCAAACCTCCGTTTCTCCTGCACCTCTGATATGCTACAGTAACACGCTTTATTACGCATTAGATCATCCCGTTGCGAGACAGAATCGTGACATAAAAATGCAGGTGAATTATGACACGCTGTTATTTTACAAATGTCTTTGACATTCATCTACACGCGATTATGATTCGTTTGAGAAAATAGTCGCATATAAATTTCATTAATGCGAGTGTAATTATGACATTTTAATTAACTTATTGAAATTCCTCTACACGAGATAATGCTTTGCATTTTTACTTGTTCCTTTTTTCGTAGAATAAGTAGATGTAGAAAAAAATATTTTGAATTCAAAATGAATACCTCAACAGCGCAAAAGATGTATGTAATGTGCTTACACCTTAGCTTTCATTACGTAGAGTATGACAGAAAAAATGTAAAAAAGTGTGATTGAAAATGATTATTCACGGCAAGACATGTATATAAAGCATTTCGATTACATCTTCAGTAGAATTTCTCACCCCGGCAGTAGAAGACTTAGCATAGACAAAGGACACATATTTTTTTTCTTTGGAGTGGGCCGCGCCCTGGAGGACACGCCCACTCGCTCCTCTGTCTTGAAAATATACGTCTCAAGGTTCTTTTTTCTCTTTGTGCATTTCGATTCGTTTTTTTTTTTTTTTTGAACTTCTGAAGTTTTTGTTTTCATTCATGCGACGACCCATTTACATATATTTAATGAGGTTCTGTATATCCCCTGGCTCTTAAACGAGGTCGGTCCACTTACCATGAATCAGTAACCGTGTGAATGCATTTGATTTAGGCTTATCTGTGTTTAGGCCTAGGCGTATGCTTATATGAATGCTTTGGTGCTTCTGCCTCCATGTATGTCGCATTAAATATGCACTACATCTGGGTGTTACGGAGTTAATGCTATATAGACCGATATCATCGTATTTATGTGTCATATAACATAAATATGTTGATTTTTCGTTGAATTAAACTTTATATTCTTCTCTGTTTCATACAAATAGTCATAAAATGCATTGGTTTCTGTATCATTTGACTGCTTTGTCGCCTCTCATACACACAATTGGCCATAAAATGTAAAGACAGTCATCAAAGGGAAACAAGAGCCACTGACTGTATTGTATGTCGAGTCGTCTACAGTTATATATTTCGTTTTATGCTTCTTCCTTTTTTGCGACGAATTCCTTCCGGAGCAATAAAGTCATTACGAACTCTTAAGTCATTTGCAGCTTTATCGTTACAGCCTCGTCACGGCGCGACGGCACAGCCCCACGGAAGGAGTAATGGAAGCAGTATGTCACGGATTTTGCGTTTTGCATGTCTTTGTTTTTGCTGCCAGTGCTTCTGATTATGATTATTAATAACAGCGCCGCTTGAAAATGTCATATCGATAATAACAGCACCGAGATTGCGCAATTTGCAATGATAGCGGCGGGCGTGGTGTTAATATCGCCGCGCTCGACATCGTCACAATGCAGCGCTTTTCCGCGTTCGGAGCCCCACGAAGCGTTTCCGTGAGACAAAACACATGCGGGTCACAGTGTCAGGCCACAAGGCGGGCCGGGACTCGCTCTGACCCGCACGAGACCCGGTACGGTACCTCGAACCGCCCCGGGCTGACGCGACCCCTCAGCCGGGGCCCCGATCCAGGGCACGGCTGGCAGGACTGGCAGAAGGCTAAAGGGCTAAATGCTTGCCTCGCGTTTCTTTTGAAATTCGAAATGGCAAGTTCCTGTTCTCGTTCACGCTGAGGGTTATATGTTGAGCCGTGAACGGTCTTGTTTTGCCTCGCTTTCCGATAAAAACAAAGAGGTTTCCGTACTCGTTCTCGCCGAGGCTCAAATGCTACGTAAATATTAACGTTTTCAAGTTTACGTACGCAGGGTTTCCAAGATGCAGTGAGATAAGCACCAATTTCGCCGGTTGCATGCGCTGCTCATGGGAGAAAATACACCGCATGACCAACCCCCCTGGACAGACACGAACCGCAGTTACCAAGAGCGCCTCCCGCACCTGCCAGTAGGATGCGGCCTCTTAAAAGCCTTGTCCTTGAGGATCCTGAAGACAATCCTGAGTCTGTCCTGAAGTCCCGAGTATTTGTCCGAGTTCAAAGGTACGT
>NC_051410.1:40438938-40439115 GCF_015228065.2 Penaeus monodon
CGTGTGTGTGTTGAGGAGTGGGCGAGTGTGTTTTGTTTTGATGTGTTCTGTGCACGCGCGCTGAGTCATGGCGAGGGAATAAAGCAGTGTATTTGCGTAGAACCGTCTTCGTGTTGGTGTGAAGAGTTACGTGTCTTTATTATCTCATTTTTTCTTGTTTGCTTCCTCCCCACCCTC
>NC_051410.1:40439206-40439663 GCF_015228065.2 Penaeus monodon
GTATATTTCCCCTCTTTCTCCACCATCGTCGTACTTCCCTTTTCAGTCTTCTGTGCCCATTTTCTCCCCTTTGCCAATCTATACATCTTCCAGGATAAAGACATGGCAAAGCTTCCGAAAAATTGACTTCCTGAAAAACCACAATATTGCAAGATATTGCAAGATCACTTATTATTTGCATAGTTTGATAATATTCTGTCATGTCAGTTGCACAATATTTTCCCATGCGTGACACTTTTTTTTTTGTCTGTTGGCACATTCGGCAATAGAACTCGATTGCATGCGTCCGGGATTGGCTCGATCGTGGGAACGACGCCAGACTGGGAATATTTATGGTTTCATGGCAGTGGGACGTCTGTGATGGTCACTGACATCAATTAATATGAAATATATCAAATGCCGTGCTTGTGGTTTAATACATAAGGAGGGAGAGGGAGAGAGGGAAGAGGCGAGGGAT
>NC_051410.1:40439748-40440695 GCF_015228065.2 Penaeus monodon
AAAGACGGAGATTCAGACGAGATAGACAGAATGAATGACAGGCAGAGGAAGCGACCGACCGAGACGGAGATCCCGAGAGCCCCCGACGGGAGGCCGCCGCCCGAGGGCTTCGTCTGACCATCGGAAACGAGCCACGCGCGATCGACGCCGGAAGAAATCATTACGAAGACCTTCCGACCTTTTCCCTGTCGCCGTGGACCTTCCTGCCCCCTCGCTGCTCCTGGCCAAGGTCCCTCCCGCACCCCGCCTTGACCCTGAGACCCTGAATAAGCCCTGGAGTCTTCGTTATCGTCGGGGCGCCTGCAAGCACGTCTGGCGGGCGGCCAAAAGGCATTTCGAGGGACAAACACCCACCTTACCCTAGACAGACGCCCTTAGTCGAGGCTTTATCGCTCTATCTGAAGGAATTCGAGCGAGAAGTTCCTTTCAAGAGAGGACACCCGACCGCGAGTCCCGAGAGATTCTAATCATTGTTTGCCCTGACTGGCGCGGCGGTCGTGAACGAAAGGCCCCAGCGGGACGTGACGTCATGCCTTCTCATTCTTGTTAATCTGCCTCTTCATTACCCTTTTCTCTTCACGATTAACCGATCTCGTAGCCTTTCTGTTCTTCACGCAAGACACGAACTGTACATCTCGTGGCCGGACAGAACTATCCCCAGTGACAAGAACCCTCTATAGCAAGACGTAAACCACATATATATAAAACAAATCAAAGGTCATTTCCCGCCGCCGAGACGAAAACAACGAAGGACCGAATCAACTCTCCACCTCACTGGACTCATCCGGACCCCCAGTCGCATACATCGGCCAAGCAACCCATTCACTGATCCGATTTCAGCGCCGCGAACGAGATGGGAAATCAGCCTTTCGTGAAATGAGATCCTCGCCGCCTTGCCCACTGCTCTCACCCCCCCCCTCCCCCCTCCCCGTCCACTATAAGAGGTA
>NC_051410.1:40440765-40441017 GCF_015228065.2 Penaeus monodon
CGTCCACTGCAGGAGTCACCTCCTCCCCCCTCCCCGTCCACTGCTGGAGTAACACCTCCCCCCTTCCCCCTCGCAGCTCACTTCTGCCCGAAACGCCTCCGGCCACGACGCTCCTCTACACGCATAATTTCTCCCTTCGTTGGGAAAGGAAGGAGGAGGAGAAGGGGGGGGGGATAAGACAGTTAATCTAACAAACGCTCTTCCTTTTTACTCTTTTATTTACTTGTGCTAGAGAAGGGGAGAGAGAAAATG
>NC_051410.1:40441882-40442044 GCF_015228065.2 Penaeus monodon
TCCATTCCCCCCTACTGTATCCGACCTAGGGCGTCGCTCTATCGCGGGCAAGAGGGTAACTGTAAGCCCCGGGTCGGGCGTGTGAGGGAATCCATATATGGAAGGGCGGGACGGCCAGCAGAGCCGCTGTTTCTCGGCACCTGTTCGTGTGCGGCCGGAATA
>NC_051410.1:40442730-40442821 GCF_015228065.2 Penaeus monodon
ACGGATAACAAAAACTCTGATAAGAATCCGCACGAGAAAACGCTGGGCTTTGCAGCGCCCGGAAAGGTCACGAGGGTCACTCCGCCGCTGC
>NC_051410.1:40443232-40443468 GCF_015228065.2 Penaeus monodon
CAAAGGCACCTGGCACCCGAAGGAAACAACGCCCACGCCCATAACTCGTGTCTCCAGAAACGCAATGTCACATCAGACGCGAGGCTTAGGAAGGTACCAAATGACGCCTCGTGGGGCAGATGTTCCCGGCGCCTCCGCATCGCCTTGAGAATTCGGAAAAGGAGAAGGAGAGGGAGGTTGGCAGAGTCAATGGCCTCCTATGACAGGAGGGGGGAGGAGGCTCTTAGGATAGCTAG
>NC_051410.1:40443638-40444133 GCF_015228065.2 Penaeus monodon
GGGGGGGCGAGGTTAGATGAGACAGTTAAGTCCTTGTGAATGCTAATGGAAAACTTTCGTGTTGTGTTGCTCATGACTTCATTACTCGTCATGTAATGGTCATAAACAGCCTTCGTGCGAGTGTACTTGATGTCATCAGCCTGGAATGACTTCGGTTATGATCGCCCGCCGACGTCACGTGGTATTAAATAGAGTGATCCTCTCCTAGCGGGTCTGAATTTTGACATTCTAACAGAGTTTGATATAAAAGGAATAATCTCCTGTCTTTATTTTACACCTAAAGTCAAGTCAAGTTAACTGTACTTACAGAAAAAAAAGCCCGTTAACATGACAAAGACGAAATCCATGTTATTTGTGAGGTGATCCGATACATTTACAGCGTGTGACGAACATATGGCCAAAGTTTATCAGAGTGCGATTGAACACCGGGAGATTGCAGCACATGCAGATGGTCAAGATATGTGATTAATCAACCAAGAAGTAACGGTAATGAAA
>NC_051410.1:40444237-40445091 GCF_015228065.2 Penaeus monodon
TCGATAATGATAGTCATGCTAACAACGTCTTCAGAGGATAAGAAATCAGGCGAACGAGATAGCACATTAGCAACAAGAGTTAATCTCCATAAGATCGGTACTTGCGGGCTCATTGAAGTCTCCTTTCGCCGACAGACCGAGAAAGTTGAAAGTTGAGTCGAGTCACTAAATCAGTGCCGTTGGGAAACCGACGCATGTTGCTGCGAGGGAAGACGGACACTAATCACTGTAATAACTAATAGCTATGACTTGGTTAGTGGAATAAGTGTCGTTGTTGGCGATTTAAGTCCCGCAGGAGTCTGGCCCAACCTTTGGCGAGAGATAGGGCTGGCAAGACCGCGCGCTCTCGTGTCTCGGGGAAGCAGATGACCGCTGCCGAGGTCATACCCTCACACCCATACCCCTCTCCGCCTCTCTCGCCCCCCCCTCCCACTCCCTTTCCTCCTCCCTCTCCACCTCCTTCCCTCCCTCCCTCTCCGCCTCTTTCCCTCCCTCCCTCTCCGCCTCCCTTCCTTCCCTCTCCGCCTCCTTCCCTCCCTCCCTCTCCATCTCCTTCCCTCCTCCAGTTCCGATACCGCCCCGCCTCATTCCGTCGCCGGCCTGGTCCGCGAGCATCGTTCTTTTTTCTCATTTGAGTCCCTGGGCGACCCGTGTGGTCCGTAGGCCTAGCGAGCGAGAGGCACAATGGAGGACGCACTTTACGGGCTCTTGGGTGTCTTCCCGCCCGTGATTTACGAGTCTCGGGGTATTGCCTTTGTTGGCCGATAAAGGATTTGGCTGAAAAATGAAGCTTCTTCTTTGTTGGGAAGAAAGTGAAGATTCTCTGGCGAATTTTCTGTTGCATTATGTTGGCA
>NC_051410.1:40445687-40445858 GCF_015228065.2 Penaeus monodon
CGAACCGAAGGAAGAAGGCGAAAACAAAGAAAGGGGAAACACAATCAAGAATGGAAGATGCAAAGAACATCGCCAGTTGTCTTGAAAAAAATATATATTAAAGAAAATAATATACAAAAAAGTAGTTGATCATGGTAATAACGTTAATAATGATAAATAATTGATAAAAAA
>NC_051410.1:40446043-40446267 GCF_015228065.2 Penaeus monodon
AAAAGGGATGTAAAGATAAGAATTAAGTTGATACTGAGGTCATAGTAAGAATTATAACCTAATAACATCATCCTTACGATGAAAATAAATACATAAAGGCTTTCTGCGGGCACAAAGCAAAGTATATCAAAGACAACCATGAAAAAGGAAAAAGAGAAACGTAATATTAATTTCCGCAGACTAGCACCTACAAAACGGGATCAGACATATGAACAAACACAAAA
>NC_051410.1:40446397-40446898 GCF_015228065.2 Penaeus monodon
ACACACACACACACACACACACAAAACCTCCTCCCCCCCACAAAACCTACCCTTTCCATACACACATAAAGCCTCCCCCCACACGAAGCCTCCCCCCACCCCACAAAACCTCCACCCCCCCCCCCCACACAAAACCTCCCCACACACTCACATAAACAAACACATACACACATAAACAAACACATACACACATGAACAAACACACAAACACACAAAAGCAAACCCATACACAACCCCAGTAAGGAACCGATAACCCCACATATACCAATACACCCAGACACACACGCAGAGGAGAACCCACGCCCACGGTACAACAAAGGTCGGTGGGTGACCTCAGGGAAGGTGCTACGCCCACAAGAGACACTCGGCGGTCTACAGCAGGATATGTAGGGGGAGGGGGGAGAGTAGGAGGCGGAAGGACCTCTGTAGGACTGACGATTCTCTCCTTCGTAAAATGCATATTATACATTATATTTTGAGCGTGAACGTGTGAAGGATGCG
>NC_051410.1:40447351-40447540 GCF_015228065.2 Penaeus monodon
GACGTAAAAAACGAAAAGCAAGAAATGGCCAATGATTTTGCAACATTCAATAAATCTTGAAGGTAAACAAATTAAACAGGAACAGGAAAAGCTAAAATATAACGTGACGTCATATCCTGTTAAATTATAGTGGCTTGTTATGAGGGCAAAGGGGGACAAAGGATATTTCGAAGACGTGTCATTTATGTT
>NC_051410.1:40447878-40449372 GCF_015228065.2 Penaeus monodon
ATGATTGAGTGTGTTTTTTACTTCCACTGTGGGCTAAAAATTGATATGTGTGTATATTGATACATTATTCGTTAGACATGGGATAGAAAGAAATTATAAGATATAATCGAATCTTAAACACATTACGACTCACGACACGGAATATACACAGATCATAAATTTTTGTACGGATACACCCACGGCAGGACCAGGACCGAACACACAGAGCTGTCCTGGATCCGCCCGTAGTGGTTACGTGTTGCAAAAAAGTGACCTTTTTATGGAGGAGGAAGTGGGGGCCTTTTAGGACGGTACAGCGAAATGGGCGGAGGTTTTGCTACTGTTCTTTAGCGAAATGAGAACGAGAGCATGGGCACCGCAGAGGCCTCACGGGCGTGGGTGATGGCCGAAGGGACGGCGGGTCTACATTCACTCTCGGGAGTGTGGGCGGAGGCTGACCTTCCCCGCCCGTGACGTCAGCCAGAAACCCCGGACCTGTGGCTGCCTTGTCGCCTGCCACAGTGTCTCGCCGCTTCCCCCAAGGGCGACGGAATCTCGAGGGGCATCAGGGCAAGCACTTGGAACTCGAGTTGCAACATTGCCGTTGCTGTCACACCACTATGCGGGGTATCTTGCTACCCTGTCTAGGATGACCTGAACACCACTGACACACTACGGGTATCAATCATTCCGATTATTCCCTAGGGCAAGGCATAACCTGAAGACTTTATGAGGCCATGGGGTAGCACATGACCTGCTGCCCAGAGAACACTGTCTGTTCTGGGATTGTGTGGGAGCTTACCTGCGCAGAACTTCCTGGACGCCGCTGTTGCCGCTAGCAGGAGCAAAATCCATCCCTGCGGACCCATGGTGAGGATGCACAGTCTTCCGCGTACCCACTGGTCTCCCTTGATACTCCCGGGGCTATCTGTCCCCCAGCACACAACACTACTGGAGCTACAAATTCCGCGGCTCGAAACGGTACAACCAGACCCTCATGAGACCCAGAGGACACTGAGTGGGTAACCCGCTGGAACACTCGCCTAAGCACACACACACACTCGCTCACTCTCCTGCGCATGCGCGTTGGCTCAGCTCATGGTCGTACAGCCCCGCTCGGAAGCCTTCTCCGTCAACATTATTGGAAGAATTTTCGTTAAGCGGTGATTTCCTGCTGTCATTCTCCCGAAAATCATAATTTCTCTTGGGGGATTGGCTGTCTCCAAGTGTATCATCGAAAATAACACGACGCTAATCATGAAAGTGGCAGCAATGACGAAACTTCCTACCTCATGCTGAAGTCATGCCTCCTCCTCTTCTGTTTCAGGTCGAGGCTGATTCCCCGATCGTAGCTGTTTCGTGAGTGCGATATTAACTTTTCCGGAATTATATCCGTTATGATAAACCGCATGCGACCCTTGCTACGGTTCGCACGGCGCCCGCGGACGGCTTGGTACGCCCGCGAGGACGCCCATTATCGCTGGCGCTGTGCAAAATGCTTCATAAGTTGGTCTG
>NC_051410.1:40453090-40453517 GCF_015228065.2 Penaeus monodon
ACTTTACTTGGGCAAAGCACAAAATCTAGTGAACGGACGACCTGTTTCACGAGGCGCTGCGTGGCGAACAGGGCGAGGGGCTGGGGGTAGTTCGTTTCGCCTCGCGGCCGTTTGGAAACGATCAAAATGGATGCTAATTTAGAGCCTCAAATGTACATCTGTCTGAACTGCAACATATATTTCTTTTTATCTTTCCATCTTTGTTAGTCATCAATGCGTGTGTGATATACGAAGTCGTGTACATGGGTTTCGAGCCCCTATTACAGTCTCAATTACAAAAGCGATTCATCTCTCTCGCGACATGTCTCAATGGCAAGGGCAGTTTGTTTACGGTAATCAGCCGAGCGAAACCGTTCCCTCTGAGCGGTTTGGGCGAAGCGCACCGTGTAGAAAAGCTCAAAGTGAACGCAAGGGTTATTTTTTTCAC
>NC_051410.1:40455388-40455767 GCF_015228065.2 Penaeus monodon
TACATATTCACACCTGTGTGATGTGTGTGCATATAGATATGTAAGGAATAAAAGTATGTTGGTATATATTTTTCTGTACTTATCTATAAGCATATAATGTATTTACACGTGGCTTCAAAGGTCCGCACGGAGGCTTGTCCTTGCGCCGCCTTGTAAGGACCTCTCCTCTCACCCGACCTTGAAACACACTGGGAGGAAGGAGCCGATTTAGTCCCTGTGAGATTCTGAAAATTTAATCCCAAAATTTGCAGTCGTGAACTCGCGCGGCTTCCGGTAAACAAGTGAGCGAAATAGAATGATAATGGTGATCATGATAACGAGCGAGGAGATTTATTCTGGCCGGAGGGAGGGCGGAGGATCCTGGAATATGTGGAATTCC
>NC_051410.1:40456119-40456967 GCF_015228065.2 Penaeus monodon
CTCAATTTCTTGCAATCGTTGAGAAGAGAAGCCCTGCATCCTGTACACTATAAATACCATTGATCCTGTTCCCATTGCAAAGGTCAAGGTTGCATGACAATATGTTGTATTTCAAACTGTTGAAATTGCGGATATTGTTGCTGTATTAAAGAATATAGGGAGATATGCATTTTATCCGCTTTTATTTTCGTATGAATGACTTTTGATTTTTTTACATGAAATGAAAAGTTTTTATATACATTTTTATATTGAATATGCAGTCACAAATTTACTATTAAGTAGATACAATAAGCTATTCAAATGCTATAACAACGTACTTTGAATAATAAAAATACTTTCTCTAAAAAGTGTTTTAGTTTCGTATTAATAAGTGTAGGGCTCCCAACATCACTGTTGTACGCCCATCTAGGGGTAACCTTCCTGTATACACTTTAATGTCTATATTTCTCGTTCGATTAGTTTTTGAATATCAACGAGTATTTCACCTGTCTAACCATCTGTCCCTTCATCTGTATGTTATGTAACCTGTCCACATACTTATCTTCCTAATTACACATTTCATTATCTATACTGATTCATAAGATTCTCATTTGCATGTTTATCTATTGTCCAAGTATGTATGCACGTATGTGCGTCTGCATGCCATTTATTCTGTAACTGAATCTTCCTGTATTTCCATTTCTGTCTAGATATCTATCTGTAACTGTCTCTCTATATGTCATGCGTATCTATAGTATACGCACTTATTGCACTTGAATATTAATTTAAATCTTCAGTATGCTCTGACTGTCTATCTGTTATTTGCCTGCCCCCCTCTCTCTGGCACATGCATACACTCGCATGCACCA
>NC_051410.1:40457264-40457669 GCF_015228065.2 Penaeus monodon
CAGACGGTTTTTCTATTAAATATAACTTTGCTGTATCTGGAAATGCATTTTATTTCTCATAACCAATCCCTTGGGCCAAAATGTAACGCGTCCTAATTAGCGTCACGTAATCAGCTCGCAAATAAGATAATGCCGCTAATGACTAACCCGAGAAAACCCTTTACGTCTTTGTCTCTACGATATGTGCTCTGGAGTTCAATATTTCAAGGCGAGGGGCGAGAGGGTCGCCAACGATCTGCTACCATTACGCCCCACATCTACCTCACTGTCAGGCGTGACCTTCCAGCGGAGGTCAAGGCTGCGGCGCCAGGTAATAGCAGGCAATAAGGACGCCCTCGGGATCAGGGGCCGAGCTCGAAGCCCCTTGTCCGCTACGTGGGACGCCGCCGATCGCCCGCTATTGTT
>NC_051410.1:40458653-40459139 GCF_015228065.2 Penaeus monodon
AGTATACTATGCTTAGGGTTATAACATTTTCTGCTAAAAAAACAAAGAGAAAGCCATATCCATCCCGTTGATTCCTTCCTTCTGCTGCTTGTGGTCCACACCAGAGAATCCTGCGTCGCCCACCTTTCTCGTCGAGGGAAATTCCGTCAAGGAGTTAGACATACTGTGTTGTCATGAGGAGCAGCAGCGTTTGGCTTCATATTCCATGCGTGTGAATGTCGAAAGGAAAGCTTTACACGTATTTTTTCATTCCTTTTTATGATTATTGTTTATATCTTTGAATGATTTTGCAAGAATATAATCAGATAAGTCAATCAGTGAATACAGACAGTCAAGAATGCAGTTGTTAGCGATGATGTGTTAGGATAAATAAGAACACGATGGTTTTATTTATCCAAATATATCATCACTAACAACAGTTCCAACAGAAGCAACACATAACGTAATCAATATCAACTTTATCCGATCACAGGATAATAATTTCGT
>NC_051410.1:40459156-40459387 GCF_015228065.2 Penaeus monodon
TACGCATCAACTTTATCTAACCACATACTTATTTCGTAAAAAAGAAATACGTCAATTCTTAAGGCTTATTCCACCATGTTGCGCAGAAAATTCACGGCCATGGTTCTTTTATTTTTCTTGCAGTGGAAACTCCGCTCGTGTGAACTTGGTGTTTGTTGGCGGTCGCCTCTGGGATGCAGCCTTGGCCGCTTGGGGTTGGGATGCGAGGGACGAAGAAATGATCAAGGAGTG
>NC_051410.1:40459602-40459738 GCF_015228065.2 Penaeus monodon
CCTGCCACGGTACACTAAACACAGGACCACAAATCGCAGTCAGTCATTAACCTCCAACATCAGGGAGATGGAACGAAATGCTAGTTACAGGCGAAGACGTGTAAGGGGAGACCTTTAAGAAATCATTCCCTGCCTT
>NC_051410.1:40460159-40460443 GCF_015228065.2 Penaeus monodon
CAAAACTGATCTCCACAAGATCACGCAATCTTTCTAACCGTCTGCGTTCAAGACAAATCATCGACAAAGACACACTAGTAAAGAACAGACAGACAAAGACAACACGGCAGGAGCATAAACATCTCGGGAGATAATTAAGTATAATAATCCTGTGAAGTTTACCAAGACCTTGACGAGGACTGTGTTTCTTGGTCGCGTCGCATCGTCGACCAGAAAGCATTTGCTGATGATGGAGATGAAGGCCCGAGTGTGTGGGGGTGCTCATGGCTGTGTGCGTGTGAAAT
>NC_051410.1:40460792-40461041 GCF_015228065.2 Penaeus monodon
CCAATTCGCGTGAAAGCCTTATCCTCTCCCATTCAGCCAGAGAAATCTACGACACGCGAGTTTTATCAAACACCGACCCTCGCTATTCTGATCATACTAATTAGAAACATTAAGAATATAAAAAGGGTATTGAGTGAGAGAGTTATTTAGTATGGAAACTAAGAAAGGAAGAACGTATTGTGTAACATAACTTTGGAAAGTTTAGAAAGGTTTGGAAATGCATTGGAATTAATACGAAATGAATGGTGT
>NC_051410.1:40461884-40462219 GCF_015228065.2 Penaeus monodon
ACTGAGCAAAGAAGAAAAAAAAGTCTATATGAAGTAACTGCTTTCTTCTTCACATGATTTAAGTTTACGGAAATGCACTTGTTCCCTAGGATCTATTCAGCTCTAACGTCTTATAACATGGTTTTGTCCTTCGGAAGGATGGAGTGAAAAAATGAATATCTGCACCGAGACAGAACTTTATTCATTCATATACTTCCGACATTAATTTCACATTTTGGCACATTTATGATACATGATTTGCATAACAGTCTTTGATTGTAATAACGTAAATGCTGTCAGGAAAGTTGTATACATAAGAGATGAGAAGCGCATTGAGGAAGATAATTTTGTGATTG
>NC_051410.1:40462250-40463463 GCF_015228065.2 Penaeus monodon
TCATTAATCAACAACATAGTACGCTTATTCACGAAAATTTGCAATAAAGGACCTTGTGATTTACAATGCAGATGTCCTTAAAGTTGTGGTTAGCTAATGATTTGTTTGTAGACGACCATCTCCATTTCCTAATCGGCGCCGTTTCCAGTACAGCCGCCGAGAATCTTAAACAGGCTTTGTGCATGATATTGTATATATTTATGTAATCTTCTCGTTGTGAATTTCTAGTAATCGTTATGAGTATTTTGTCTTTGTCGTTTTTATGCATGATTTTTTTTACGTTTCGATTTTTAAAAATAATTGATATATTTTTTTTTTGCACAGTCATTTCATACAACTCTTTATGATTACAAACGTGACTTTAGACATGTTTGTAGAAGGGGGATTCTTATCAACATACATCTCCGTAGGCAGTTATAGTATAGCTTTATAACAAGCTATGGAGCACGAACTTCCAACATAGCGTGGTGTTGCATAGCGTCACCGCCCACACAAAGAAACCCTTTGCGCGGAATATGGACAGGAATCACAATAAAAGCGGGAAAAGCGAGTCGAAATACCGCGAACCCCAAGTCTCGAAGCAGGATTCGCAATACACAGAGGGGCAATGGGTGACTGTGGCTTTGGATCGTGATCTCGGTCCAGTACGTTTAACGTCTGAAGCGAAGAATACCGAATCTCCGCTCTGATTCTTCGTTGAGTTTATTCATTTCCCACTCGCTTGGAGTGGAGTGAGCGCGTGGAGCAATGTGGATCGTTCGAGGGTGGCCCCAGGAGCGAAGGGCCGGCAACTCGAGCGAGACAAACGCAGCTACAGCGCTAGCCTTATCTGAAGCAACTGAACTAACCCGACCTACAATTACTTGAACTTAACAGCACCATTGGTCCTAGCACACTGCTCGCCTTACACTTCGCGTCGATTCCGATGGATCTCAGAAATTAGAGATAAATTCCAAGAAAATGGGGATTTTTCTCGTAATGCTTTTTTCTTTTTATAACAGAACTTTTTCTCCGCAGCGTTAACATGCGATGTGACTCGACCCTTCCGGTGACCTACAGCGCGGTCGATCGAGGAGCAGTTTTTGGTCTCGACGCCAGGCCTTCCCGAGGAGTTACTCCCCTCCTAAAGCCTTCCGTTCATCTTGGGGCTGGACGAGCTCCCTAGCGCCCCTTGCTTGGAGGAGGAGGAGTCGCAAGCGCAGTGGTATGCGTT
>NC_051410.1:40463524-40463718 GCF_015228065.2 Penaeus monodon
TTGCAGCAGGAGCTCTGCTGGTCCGGGAGGGGCGAGGTGCTGGGCGAGCGCTGAGGGGACCGCCGCTCCTTCTCCGACTTCTCGGATATGCGCGACGGTGACGTCCCCTTCAGACGCAGGGTCGTGTTCCAGTTGCGAAACCTGAGGAGGGCGAAGGCGTCAGGGAGGTGGCGCGCGCGCTCGAAAGGGATTTG
>NC_051410.1:40463931-40464127 GCF_015228065.2 Penaeus monodon
AGAAAAACACTTCTAATCATATATAACCAACATATAGTTTTTCATGACTTCACAGATGAACAGAATAGGTTGATTCACAACAGTTCTTATTCAATACACTGAGAGTAAGAATGTAATTGACTTCATATTTTGACATCAGTGACATACATTTATTTTTCCCACAAATTACTATCTACCTACTTATCTATAAATATTC
>NC_051410.1:40465033-40465301 GCF_015228065.2 Penaeus monodon
CAGATGAAGTAAACCCTCCTCTCATGCACCGCACATTGATCATCCCTTGACACCTAGGGGCGCTCTGGCAAAAACCAACCTGACGGGGAGTGCAGGTTCGTCCACAAGGTCATCGAACACCCCTTGCAGGAGGAAAGCTAGTGGCCACGATATCCAAGACGATCTGCAACACAGGACCTGGAAGTTATTTGATCTTAATACTGAAAGAAGTCGAGGCGCTGGTGAGGGGACGTGGAACAGCTCGGTTTTTATCGTTTTATGGTTTTTG
>NC_051410.1:40465600-40465675 GCF_015228065.2 Penaeus monodon
CATTTAATTTTTTTTTCTTTGAGAAATATCTTTTTTAGTATTATTATTTTTCGAAGTATAAATTATAATGGGGAA
>NC_051410.1:40465728-40466038 GCF_015228065.2 Penaeus monodon
ACTTTTTTATTTTTATTATTATTTTTTAAGTAAAAATTATGGCGCAGGATTTTCTGTGATGGCATGTGACCCAAAACAGTTATTCTTGAAATATTAAGTTCCAGTATTGATCAATTTGCAGGAACCGCTGCAACCGCTACAAGGCAACGGTAGTCTTTTGCATGCAGTCAGTACCTTGAGCACGACATTCATAGATTATAATGATTTTGCAAATTTTCACATTAATACTTACGTTCATATCACAGTTGTTTCTTTAGAGAGTCTCCTCGTGACATATATTGCGGATATCACGGCTAGATTAATTCATTTT
>NC_051410.1:40466463-40466804 GCF_015228065.2 Penaeus monodon
TTCGAACCATACAAATGAATAACCCAAAGCCACCAGTAAATGCACCGCTGTCCCCAAGACCGAACGCCTTCCCATGACTCATGACTGTGACAATAATTCCCCATAACTGTAATGACTTCTCACCAGTGAAACAGGTGGGCGTCGCCTTCCCAAGGAAACTTATCTCCCCGTCCTCGGCAGCAGCTGACATTGGCGTCCCACTTACCTGGACTCCCCTGAGTAGGCAATGCGGGGGAAGGGCCGCGCGAACATCCCGAGTGATTTCAGAACGGAAATCTTGGTTATGCATTTTGTGATCAGTCGGTGAGGCTTTTATGCACTCGCGTGATGAAACGGTAAAG
>NC_051410.1:40467036-40467125 GCF_015228065.2 Penaeus monodon
TGTATCATCATAGTTGATTTATCAAGTGATATCATGGATTTCATTCTAACATATACAGCAAAAGCGAAATACAAATGAACTAAAATCAG
>NC_051410.1:40467310-40468116 GCF_015228065.2 Penaeus monodon
TAAATGTATAACTATAGATACCATGAATCACAGACATAAGTGCCATGAATCACCAACCGCTAAACGCATTCGAATCCCCATGGCCATCTGAGAACAGACCTTGAGTGAGGGAAGGACTGAGGAAATGATAAACAGAAATATAATGATATAAACAGAACGACAACCGTAGAATAATAGCTAAAGGTGAAATAGTAAATACATAGAAAATTCAGTCTATGAAATTTCAGTGTAGGTGAATGGTAAATAGTAGGAAAAATAATAATGAAAAAGGAGAAACGGGGAGGAGGAGGGAGGAACGAAGGGTGAATGGGAACGAACTCAAAACAAATTCCTCACAAGAAACGGAGCAATGTAAATTTTCCTTTCACACAAATTGGTAAACAAAAGCAAAGATAACTCCCCATACATTCATAAAACGAGGAGAGTCCTGAGTTAATAGAAGTGGCAGCGTGGCTGATAGGATACGAAATATTATTACTTTTTTCCCCTTTTATTAGACGAGAAGACGAGAGGCGGTTTCTTATACTACCACCATGTCTCCGTTATGCCCACGTGTTGGCTGCTGTTGGGAATGAATCTGCAACTTACTTAAACCCAAGTGTGTGATATTAACTTTGTATGTTTATAATTAGCTGACATAAAGACACTTAATCTAACTGATGCAGATATTCGTGCGCGCGTAAAAGGTAGCTTAAACGTAGGCTATCCGAGCGAACAAAATCACACCTCTAAGCGTTTAGTCGATAATCATACGAGTACATCTACATCTATTAATTTATCTATCTGTATATCAACACGCGTACATG
>NC_051410.1:40470079-40470164 GCF_015228065.2 Penaeus monodon
ACTCTAGTACTCTACTTGTATGGAAGGTCACAAGGTCTAATTGACTAGCAGAGCCATCTATGTGCATATTTCATAAATAATTTTA
>NC_051410.1:40470478-40470605 GCF_015228065.2 Penaeus monodon
AACACATATACATGCTGGTTATATGAATGAAAAAAGCTCTAACAATAAAAGTTAAACGAAGCTCAATCTTGCTCCTTAGATCCGAGAAGCAGCTGAATTGTACCTTTCACTCGAGTCGAAGTAATAG
>NC_051410.1:40470913-40471079 GCF_015228065.2 Penaeus monodon
GTTTCTATAAACCTTTAGATATGAAATTGTTAACCCTTAAAAATCCTTTGTTACATTTCGTTTTCTATGAGCCCGATAAAAGAAAATGAAATCTTTGAGACCATGACTAGGATATATTTCCATTTTCTATAAAATACAACAAACACCAATAATCAATCATATCCAA
>NC_051410.1:40471297-40471408 GCF_015228065.2 Penaeus monodon
CATCATCAAATCAACAACGTATCTACAACTATCTTACCTTCCTAACCCCCCCCCACCCCTGGACCCCTTCCCCGGGGTATTTTCCTAACTATGCGTCGGAATGCCGAATAC
>NC_051410.1:40472085-40472406 GCF_015228065.2 Penaeus monodon
GACTATTATTCTAAAAAGCAAATGCGAAACTATGTGTCGAACTTGTATTAAAAAATATCCAAAAAAATTCAACCTGCTGTCGTTTACAAACGCAAACTGCCTTGCAATAGTTGTTAGGTCAAATAAGTCTGTTATTTCTTTGCGGGCGTGTAGAAGCATTACATTGTTCAATCTTTGCTGTGTCATGGTTGAACTCAAGTAATTTTTCACACGTCGGAGCATAGAAAATGACCGTTCAGCTGTTGCGGTTGATATTGGTACTGTTAAAAACAGTTTTAGCAGTTTCTGGACCTCGGTAAACGTTGCAACTGTGTTTTGTTG
>NC_051410.1:40472604-40472829 GCF_015228065.2 Penaeus monodon
TCTCGCCCCTCCTGTTTTCATTCGGGGGGGAAGGGGGTGCTCGCCCCTCTCTCTCCCTGCTTCCGACGCCTATGTATACCTATATATTCATAGGTAAATGTTTAGATATGAAATTTGTTTACCATCAAAATTCATGTTACATTTCGTTTTCTATGAGTTAGATAAAAGAAAATGAAATCTTTGAGACCATGACTATGATATATTTCCAGTTATGTTTATAAAAAT
>NC_051410.1:40473212-40473518 GCF_015228065.2 Penaeus monodon
CTGTCTTAATAAAAATGAACAATTTACTTCATCACCCTTCGCATATTGCTAATGAAATCATCCCGCACGCACCCTCAGCTACATCAAACCTCATAATGAAAACCCTATGACCACCTTCCTTCTCGCCTTTAATTGGATTTCCGACCGAAAAGCTACTGTCATGATATACGAGCGAACATGCCGCCTTCTGTACTAAAAACTCCTGGCGATATCATTAACCTAAATCTTGTTACCGATCGACTGATACTTAGGTGCGCGTTAGGAGGTTAATGTTTATGTAGAGGAAAAGATCTCCGTTTGTATGCA
>NC_051410.1:40474464-40474908 GCF_015228065.2 Penaeus monodon
TCCCATGTACCTGTTCCGTGCTCTTTGGAGTGTTAGTTTATAAAATGAAATATCTTACATTTTGATTGAGGATACGTTTTTGATTTCGGTTATTTATGAGTTATGAAAGTGCATCCAATATTGGTTTTCAAATTGGCCGCGCGAATTTTCGAAACGGCTGTTAAGAGGGCGCGAGGACAAACAGGGTGAGAGATGCCGAGGTCAAAGTTGGATGGGTAAGGATTTCTGGAGATAAATTAGGTTTTGCCACTAGTGATCTGCTCATTTCATTTGACAAAGTGTAGTCATTTAATCAGGGATATTTGAGCGAAATACGTGTTAATTTTGCGTCGGTTATTGGCAAAGCGATAGGGAACTCCCAGAGTGCTTAGTTATCATATCAAGCATCCTACCGTTTCAAAATGTTTTGATTCTAAGGCTGTATAGAATATTAAATACCTAGAT
>NC_051410.1:40475185-40475319 GCF_015228065.2 Penaeus monodon
ATAATTGATTTCAAACGTTTCCTTTTCTTTTTGTCTGGAGAGAATAACATACTTATGGTTGAGCAACTTATCGATGTGAAGAAAATTAGTACATTCATATAGAAATCTTCGTATTTCATATCAATGTCGAGATG
>NC_051410.1:40477637-40478012 GCF_015228065.2 Penaeus monodon
GTATATTTTTGTCGTGTCTGACGATTTTAGTTGAGGAATATATATAACAGCTAGCGTATTTTTTCGTAGGTTGTAAACGATTATTTATCTTGATAAATGTATTTTATTAGAAAGAAAAACTCACGATATACAATAAACTTTATAAAACTCCTTACACACTATATCTAAATATCACAAAAATATAAAAGTTCTACCAAATTCCAATCACAACATTTTCTGTCAATACGTCTGTTTCTGTTCACACAAATACTTAATCATTAACTGCCCCGAGAATACCTAATACTTCAGACGAAAGATGCCTTTGTTGCATGTGAGGGTGGCTGGAATCCGTAGAAGGAAATTAAATAATATGTAAACACGTAAAATAAAGATGAA
>NC_051410.1:40478326-40478649 GCF_015228065.2 Penaeus monodon
ACTTGGTTTTATACTTTTTGGAGAGCGAGCGATGACGTGGTTGACTGATGTGCTTTTAATTAGATCAGTGGACTTATTCCGGGGATGATATTACTAAATACTATGAAACTGTAACGATGCAATGATATATAAGTCGTTGCAAAGTAAACCGTAGGGATACAGCTTTGATTTATGCAAAATTATATGCAAATACATGTACTGGAATTCAACAGAGAAGGATCTTTGCGACGCCTGGATTTCTCTGTATGAACCAACTTGCTCAACATAACAAGTGCTATGGTCTTAATGCTTTGCTTTTTCTGTTTTTATCTAGCTGATTATCT
>NC_051410.1:40478847-40479413 GCF_015228065.2 Penaeus monodon
TCACTGCCTCTGCTGGCCTTCGTTCTGGCACTGAAGCTTGTGATTGATCGCGAGTCTCTCCGAGAGGTCGCTTACGGCCTTGGTGAGGAACTTCATCCTCGTTTCCTTGTCTGCAAAAACTTCGTCGAGGTTGACATCTTCCAGCATCTGCGTCACGGCTTTCTCGTCACTGCGGCGAGCATGCAACACGTCAACAAAGCACAACGGCAAAATAATGCAGCCTTGCATCTTAGGCAGGCTTTTTAAGAAAATTAGATTGTAACGTAAAGATGAAAGCAAAACTAAAAAAAATTGGCTTTCCATGCTATTACTAGAGGTAATTTTAAAGTCTTTTTTTTCTAAAATGAACTATGATATTCGTAAAGAAAAAAAGAAATATGCACAGGAATTTTAAAGGAAGTTTAAAAGTTGCTAAAAGAAAACTACATTTATGTATATATAGCAAAACAAAAATAAGAAACACATTTACGATTGAGTAAATAAATAATAATTCCAATCAGGAACTCCACATCCGTTAATGATAAGATATCATAAGATTAACAACAATCAATTTAATGTAATGACCA
>NC_051410.1:40479464-40480966 GCF_015228065.2 Penaeus monodon
GAAGGCCGGACTGCTAACAGAGTAAAAGCCAATGCAAATCACGCATGCAACATGAGCTTGCATGAGTCAACGAAACTTACATGGTAGGAGCAGGAGTATTGAAAGTCTGGTTGTCGGGTTCGGAGTCCGTGGTATGTCGCCTCGGGCCGTTGGCTGAAAGAGGCAGGTTAAAGCCAGGTAAATACTCTGTGCATACGTAATTATCAACAGTGCTTCGCGGAAGAGCAAAGATCAGCTGGGAGATCAGCCTATTCAGGGTATTTCAATCAGCGATAATGTTGTTTTTATCATTTCTGCATTAAGCTGTTATCTCCCGAGCTATATTACTGTTGTTATCATTATCCTCGCTTATCTTTAGCGTCACGTTGTTACTATCTTTATCAATGCCATCCATTAATTTTTTTAACAAATTACTATCTTATCCCTACTATAATCATGCATTATCATAATCATCATGTAACTATCTTTTACCGTTATCATTCATTATCTGCGTCATTACATTAACACCTCTTACCATTATTATCCATTATCTTCCTCATAGCATTACCATATTTCCCTACAATCATCCATTATCCTTATCCTCACATTTTCATCTTTTACCACTGTTATCCCTCACCTTCCTCATCCTACTCATCCTTATAGCCAACTTCTAGGCCTTCTAAGCCTCTTCGGATTTTTTTTTCATCACCCCTTATCTCCCTCATTACATCAACTTTTATCATCATCACCCCTTATCTCCCTCATTGCGTTAGCAACTTTTATCATCACCACCCCTTATCTCCCTCAATGCATTACATTTATCATTATCGCCCTCATCTAACGCATCATTAAAACCAGTCTATTTCTATATAATAATATAGTGATATGATTCCGATAACCAATCAGGAAAATTCCAAGTCTCTTCGATCTTTTATCATTATGACCCCTTATCTTCCTCGTAATATTACTATCCTTAATCACTATCATCCCTTACCTTCATCATTACCTTACCATCTTTGACCACTATCAGTCCTTATCTTTTAGGTCTTTGACCACTATCAGCCCTTATCTTTTGGATCTTTGACCAGTATCAGGCCTTATCTTCCTCATCCCACACACTCTCAAGACTTCTGCCGATTTTCGGGTTGTAGATCTGCATCTTTGTCATCCCTACAATCAATCATTATCTACCTAATAATATACAGTAGATAGTGATTAATTGTATAATGATATCATACTATAATCCCTATAACAAATCCCTTTAATTCCCAAGCTATAATTCCCAACCGAATCTCTATAAATCTCAAGCTATAATCCCTATAACGAATACCTGTAATTCCCCAAGCTATAATCCCTTTAATTCCCAAGCGTCCTCCGATCTGCCAGACTTACGAGGAAGACTTCTGACGATCTTCGGGTTGTAGATCTTGGGGTCGGACACCATGCGGACGAAGAAGGAGCGCTTGTACCGGAGGCTCTTCTTGTTCTTGCGGTCGAGCATCTGGAACACCTCTTCTGTGCCT
>NC_051410.1:40481024-40481107 GCF_015228065.2 Penaeus monodon
GTAGGGGAAAGGGAGAGAGGAGGAGAGAGGGGAAATTAATACGTTTCGTGAGATAAGGTGAAATAATGAGTTCGAAGGGAAGT
>NC_051410.1:40481207-40482322 GCF_015228065.2 Penaeus monodon
AGCTTATTTGTCTGTTTGTCGCAACCTTTGTGTTTTTAAAAGATGAGTTTTAAATGTACAACTAATGGGTTTCCTTACTTTCTCCTTGTTTTCCAATTCCTCTGCCATAATGACTTTCATATCAGCAGCAAACTGTGTAATAACCTCCCATGCATAGTCTGTAGAGAGAAAAAGATAACTCAAATCAGTGTCTAGAATGATATATTTTTCATCAAAATATGTAAAACCAGGTGTCTGATTTAAACACACTTTATTGAACACGATTTTCGTTCAGCCATTTAAATCGGTTTCTAAAATAATACAATATCAGTGCTTTCAATCATACGAACTCAAAAAAAACACGATCTTCCTCGAATCATACAAACTCCCTGTCTAAAGTGACACAATCCTCACCAAACCACACGCCATGCCAACACAGCACACAGTAGTTTCCTTATCCTGACACCTAATGACCTCATACTCTTACCGATATCAGCGTCGGTGGCGTTCTGGGCGCAGACACAGAATCGGATGACGTATCTGTCGTTGAGGGAAGCAGGGACCATGTGTAGTTTCCCGGAGGCGTTGATGGAGGACAGCAGCTTCTGGTTGATCAGGTTCGTTCCTTTCAGTCTAATGAGGGGGATTAGGTCGTTAGGTTATACAGTGATTTGTCCTTAATATTGGGGATGGTTATTGTCAGTCTTGTTACGGTTATCATGAAGATTCATTATCTTATTATTCATTACAATGATAACGATTATTGTCAGTATTATTGAGATTATCTCCTTCTTCTTGTTGGCTTATCAATATTTTTTTCTTTTTTTCTTTATCTTTCCTTAATGGCCTACCATCGCTCTTTGGCAAAGTCGCGTGAGTACCCACCTGAAGCAGACCAAGCCGAGGCCGACGGGGCTGGCGAACCTCGAAGCTGGAGTCCTTCCTGACGTGGGCCTCGAACCTCTTGGCGAGACGGCAGTGCTCGCGGATGTACTTCTGCAGGCCCTCCACGCCGAAGGAGCGGATCACGAACCACAGCTTCAGGGCGCGGAACCGGCGACTGAGCGGGATGCCCCAGTGCTGCGGGGTGCGTGAGGGCGTAGTTAGCGTTGTGGTTAGGATTCTTACATTTTTTC
>NC_051410.1:40482630-40482851 GCF_015228065.2 Penaeus monodon
AGCCTCCTTTCTCACAAGCAAGTAATCCACAAAAAACGACCTCCATTACGGACCGAAAAACAGACCGCCCCAAACAGAGGTCTGGCGGCGGAAGCTTACCCTGTAGTCGATAGACTTCTCAGAATACGAGTGTTGCAGATACAGAGGATCCACCACCAGGGCCTGCGTCAGTCGGAAGCGGTCCTTCACCCTAGAATTAAGGAAGACATTAGCACATACGG
>NC_051410.1:40483168-40483406 GCF_015228065.2 Penaeus monodon
AGGATAAACTTACACTTATTCAGCCTGCAGTGAATTAGTAATTTATAAATGGAACCGATTTAAAGGACTCTTATTATTACAGATTGCATTGTTATTTATTGAAAGTATTTCCCACGAGCAAATAACTTACCACATGAGAGAACAGTCGAAGTTCGTCAGCATGAACTTATTTGGGTTGAAGTTGAACGACGAAGCATACTGAGAAGGAAAAGAAAATGCGTTGAAAAGGAGGTTCTCT
>NC_051410.1:40483447-40484401 GCF_015228065.2 Penaeus monodon
TACATACCTGTACAGTCTGTACTATAAGGGTTAGTTTAGTAAGAATGGGACCAATAAATCACATCTGATAGTCTGTGTAGATCATGCAATTGGGTTTCCAAAATATATAATGTTTTAATCACGTTACAGATGGATTATAAGTCCAACCACTATGATATCCAGGATAGAAGAAAATTCTTAATGGCTTCCCATTCATCTAAGAAGTTCGCTCATAAAGTTTGATTTAGAGGAATTCCTCAGCCGCCGCCGCGAGAGAGAGAGAGAGACGACTGGAGAAACATCTCACAAGTCATTCAAGACGTAAATATCGCGGGGAAATAACGAGAGAAAAAACTGACCCTCAATCAGGTAACCTGTCAGAGCATATATATAGAACCTCCCCTCCCCCCGGCCGACGAAGGCAACTGCAGGAGAGACTCACCTCAATGCCTTTCATGGGACCTCGCAACTCCGGGCAGATGAATGAGTTGCCTGCATAGGCACCGTCGACGTGTAACCACGCCCCGTATTCCTCGCACACGGGGCCTATACGGACGGAGAAAATAAGTTAATTATCGAGCACATCCTCCGTGATTAATCAGATATGTGATTAATACAAACAGCCTTGGAATAGTTCAGCGCATATTCGGTGAATATTTCAAAAGGCTGTCGTCAGGAAAGTCGCCACAAAGAAAGAGGCATTGATCTGCACACAAAGGGCAGAAGGAGGAGACGCCCCGCTTACCGATCTCCGCGAGGTTGTCGAAGGAGCAGCAGGAGGTGGTGCCGAGGGTCGCCTCCACGTAGAAGGGGATGAGGCCCATGGCGCGGTCCTCCTCCATCACCTGAAGGGGAATGGACTCTTACACACCAGGATATGATAAGGAATCATACCAAAAATTATTATAGCAAGGGAGTTCCGTTGGGATATAGGACTGTGAATTGTGAAGAGAGAGTCTTTTTTGCTGTGTGTGT
>NC_051410.1:40484706-40484992 GCF_015228065.2 Penaeus monodon
ATAGGTATATGTGAAAGGACGGGCGTCTCCCCCAGCAGGAGGCTCACCTGCTGCAGCGTGGATCCCCGGAGGCTCTGGTTCTCGTCGGGCTCCAAGATCCTCATCTTGACGAAGGCCATCATGGCCGCCTTCTCGACGCACGAGTGGGCCTCCTTGCTGCAGTAGGCCATCATCTTGGACAGCAGCACGCCCTCCTCCACGAACGGGTGCTGCTTCTTCAGCTGGCGGATCTTGTGGGCGCGGGCGGCCAGGAGGGACACCAGGACACACTCGGACGCCGATCCCT
>NC_051410.1:40485027-40485247 GCF_015228065.2 Penaeus monodon
GTCAAGGATGCATCTTCTCATCTATCTGAGTCGTTTTTCAACAATCTATCTTGATCAGAGCTTCACTTGATCTATTCATAATCAGTTATCTTAATTATGCATCTTTTATCTTGCCTTTGTTATGTACAATTTATCTTATCTTAGTTATGCACCTTTTATCTTATCTTATGCGCCTTCTTATCTAACTGTTAACACGCTTATCAGGTTACTTGTCCATCTG
>NC_051410.1:40485311-40485516 GCF_015228065.2 Penaeus monodon
TGACAATTATGTTTTTTTTTCATTCTTTTGTGTGTGTGTGACTTCTGTTCAATAAACAAAGCTCATTCGAGTAACCTTTCAGAACTCGCTCGCTTTCTATTCATGAGACGACCTAAGGGGGTCACTCAGATTCCAAAGATTGCTGTAAAACTTTATCCTAAATATAAACTTTTATTGCCGTGTAGTAGTAGAAATAAACCCCAAG
>NC_051410.1:40485639-40485958 GCF_015228065.2 Penaeus monodon
TCTGACGTTGCTTGTATTTTATAGTAAAAATAACCTAAGTTGTGAAAAATGACTAAAAAAAGACGAAGAAATGACCTCACGATAAGCAGATCAGACCATGATGAAGCGGCCTCCGTATAGACAAATGCGTATTGTTGAGAGAATTTCTCATTTTGAGACGAAGTAAAGCTATTTCGAGAAGGAAAAAAAAACGACTGAAATAAACAAGATCAGATGACTTTTGCGATCGGGAGGCCGGAAGCACAAAAATAGGCAGAGAGGATAAATGATTCAGCTCTCCCTCTCCTAAGCTAATCGGCCTCCCACGCGCACACAGCCA
>NC_051410.1:40486288-40487803 GCF_015228065.2 Penaeus monodon
GACCTCTCCCACATTTTTTCCCCTCGGCCTGAGAATAATTTCGGCTTCAAAGACCAAATGGCTGTCTCTTGGTGGCCGCTTCCTTTTCGAAGAACAGGTAGGAGAGACTTCGCTACCGCCTCGTTTAACAAATCCTCGACAGTGTTAAAGAAGAAGAAAAAAAAGGATGAGAGAGAGAATAAAAAAAAATGTGTGAATGGTTCTCTTCTCCCCCCCAAAAAAGAAGTTTTAGCGGTGGACCCAAGCTATTGTGGTGGGTAATAGCCACATCGATTTCTTGTGCCGCCCGAGCGAGAGAATCTCTCCTCCTCTCCCCCTCCCCTTCCCTCTCCCTCCTCTGGTCTCTTCTCCCTTTCCTTCTCCTCCACCTCGCCCTCCGTCCCTCCCCTCCCCTCCCCTCGTCCTCTCTCTCCCACCCCTTCTTCCTTTTCCTTGTCCCCTTCCACCCTCCCTCTCCCCCTTCCTCCCCTCCCTCGTCCTCCTCTTTTCACTTCCCTCCCTCCCTTCCTCCCCTTCTTCTACCCTCCCACCCTCCCTTCCCACCTCCTTCTCCTCCTCTCTCCTTCCCCTTCTTTTACCCTCCCCCCTCCCCCTCCCCACGCTCGCCCACAAACTTTCCCATTCATCACCAAGTTTCAGCGCCAGGCAGCTACACGACGGAGGGTGGGGGGCGGTGCATGAGGGGAGGGGGGGGGCGCAGGGTGGATGTGGAGTTATGTGTGGAGGGAGGGACGGGAGGATATGGCGGTGGAGGCAGGGGGGAGGTGGATATTTCTGGCGAGGGGGACGGGAGGGAGGGGGTGCGTGTGGATAGGTGTGTGAGAATGTGTTGGGGTGTGTTAGCAATGCCTGATAGCCTGGAGAAGGGGGAGGGGGGGGGGGGTGAAGATAATTCATATGGAATCATATATGTGGAGAATGTGGCTTCATGTGGTTGGAAATGATATGCGGGGAAGGATATGTGGCTAAAAATAAGTCCCTCATCAGCGCGGATTTTTTTTTCTTTGCATCAAACGGGGAGATTATATCAGGCGACGATATGATAATTTCGGAGGATAAGAACGACCAAGGAAGATCCCGAATTCTCCTACGAAACGCTAATAAGCAATCTAATCACATGTGAAGACGATCGGTGACAGCTTAAGAAGGGGGAGGAAAGGAAAGGTTTCTACGTTTATGATTTTCTTCCTGTCTTATAAGGGATTCAAGTATGTATTCGAGTAGCTTTAAGTCGATTTATGGCAAGCTGTCTCACCTGTATGACTCCTCCGCCTTTGCTGTTCTCGGTAAAGGAGAGGAAATCTTCCGGCAGTCCCACCATTTTCCCTGAAACGCAAAAATAAACAAAAGCCTGTCACTCAGAACAAAGATTCGTGAATATATAGAAAATTGAAAATTGAGGCTTTAATAATAATAAATATGAGCAATTTATTATATTACAGGATTTGAAGATCCGCAGAAAGAACAAATATTGAATCAACTCGAGACACTAGAGCATCAAGGCACTCGACCTGT
>NC_051410.1:40488166-40488351 GCF_015228065.2 Penaeus monodon
TCCCCCTTCCTTACCAATCCAGTCGAGTACAATCGTCTCCAACTCCGTGCAGGCTGGAGACGCCGCCCACGAGAACCCGATGCAGCCGATGCCGTCGCTGAGCATGTCGCCCAGGATGCTTGGGTAGGAGTTACCTGAGGGGAAGTAGGCATGGAACCGCGGGTGCTGCCAGTGGGTCACCTGCG
>NC_051410.1:40488374-40489040 GCF_015228065.2 Penaeus monodon
CTCTTAGACTTAGAGTTCTTAGACGGTGGGTAATGTTAGGGAGACATTGGAAAGACGAGGAGGCTTTGGGCGAAGAGCCTAGCAGGGAGGTACGGGAGATATGACAGAATGTATGGTTATGTGGTGTATTTAGATTAGATGACCTTACGCGAGGTAATAGATGGTGATAAACATAGCCAGATGGCAAGATATGAATCTAACGATTTCAAGACAGCGAACGAATCAAGGGAAAAGGGGCCAGCGAGAAGGCCAGCTTACCCCGGGCATGATCTTATCCTCGACGTCCTTCATGATGTCGTCCCAGTCCTCGCCCTTCTGAGGAGCCTCGAGGGGGACCATGTCCTTCAGGTACCCGGGCTCGATCGCGGGCGTCACTCGCCGGTTCTCGATGGTGTCCATGTAGTTGGCGATGTAATCCACCATCTCTTTGCCTCGCTTCCGGAACTCTTCGGAATTCATGGCTGCGGCTGGGCTCAGGGGAACGGCTGCTGCTCAGGCGAGGGGCGTGCGGTGTCTGCGGCTGCGGGCGTTGCGGGAGGCGCTGGCGGCGGTCACTTTTGTCTCCTGCTGGGGGAGGGGGAGGCGTGGTTACGAGGGGAGGGGGAGACTGCGGGATTCAGGCCGGTTATGGAGCTTAGAGGAATATGAAGTGGGGAATCAGCGCGA
>NC_051410.1:40489311-40489543 GCF_015228065.2 Penaeus monodon
CCCTAGGTACGGGCCCAGTAATGATCAGTTTCCGTCATATTCACTCTACCTAAACGCCGATGAATTTGATCGCCCACAAAACGATCCCCGAAGCCACATGGCGCACGCCCATCCCGCCCATTAGGCCGCGATAAAGCCGTAACGAGAGTTAAGGCTAAGCATAATAGTCACCAATTACACGCGAGCGCCCGCCAAAGGCGCCGCGCGACTCCGTGATGGAACTGCGTGGGAG
>NC_051410.1:40489873-40490796 GCF_015228065.2 Penaeus monodon
CAAGAAAGTCATCCGTACGCAGAGCGACGTCATCCTCGCCAGGCCAGGCACGAAGACCCGGCCTCCAGGAGACACTTCGAGGGGAGAGGGGATAAGGGAAAAAAGAGATGAGGGGAAAAAAAGAAGAGAAGAGGGGAAAGGGAAGCGAAGAGGAGGAAAAAGGAGGGAAGAAGGGAGGAAAAGAGACACGGGGGGGAAAAGGAAAAGAAAAGGGGAGAAAGAAAAGGGAGAAAAAAAGGGACAAACTAGAGAAGAGGGGGAAAAGAGAAGAGGAAGACGGGCGAAAAGAGAGAAGAGGAGAGAAAAAAAGAGAGAAGAGGAGAGAGAGGAGAGAAGAAGGGAGAAAAGAGAGGGCAAGAGGAGGAAAAGAAGGGAGGAGAAGAGAGGAGAGATAGGGAATGGAGGAGAAGAAAGGGAGATTGGAGAAAGGGGACGAAAGGCGAGAAGGGGAAAAGAGAAGGAGGAAAAGGGGAGAAACGAAGAAGAAGAGACGGGAAAGGTGAGAGGCGAAAGAAAATGGGAGAGAGGAGAAGAAGAGGAGAGGGGAGAGGCGAAAGAAAAAGGAGAGGAGAGATGAAGAGGAGAGGGGAGACGAGAAAGAAAAGGGAGAGGGGAGATGGAGAGGAGAGGGGAGAGGCGAGAGAAAAAAGAGAGGGGAGATGAAGAGGAGAGGGGAGAGGCGAAAGAAAAGGGAGAGGGGAGATGAAGAGGAGGGGGGGAGAAGCGAAAGAAAAGGGAGAGGGGAGAAGAAGAAGAGACGGAAGAGGGGAGAGGAGGAGGAGGAGGAAGGGGAGACAAGTGGGAGGCGAACCCTGCGTCACATTCTGGCGTGTGGCCGCCGCCGACAATGAGAGGCTGCGATGCGTGCTTGGCATTCCCTCTCGCCTGGAATTCTCAGTCCTGTATAAGATATGGAGTCTCGC
>NC_051410.1:40491040-40491224 GCF_015228065.2 Penaeus monodon
TCGGACCTCATAAAATCACTCTTTCAAAGCACCGAGATTAATCCCACATCACCTCAACCCGATTTGCGCGCAGTAATCCGGCTTTCTATGTATCGCAAATCCCTTCGGAATCTGACCGAATAAGCGAACATTCCGGCTGAAATGGAGATTTTTTTTCCCTTCTTTTCCTGTAGGTGAAACCCCG
>NC_051410.1:40491259-40491466 GCF_015228065.2 Penaeus monodon
AGATGCCCCTGGAGGCTGGCGGCGCAGGAGGCCAAAAATGTTATGGAAGATGGTCCGTATCTTTCATCATCGCTAAATTGATTTTCATTGTGGTAAAAAACGTAGCTTGCATTTCCATCTCCCGCGAGGCCGGGCGTTCCACCCAAAGTGGATCCGGTGCAAATTGTGGTTGAAATATTGTACCTCCGTGATGATCTGCGTGGGTGA
>NC_051410.1:40491775-40491840 GCF_015228065.2 Penaeus monodon
TCAGATCTACTGACACACCTATACTTGCGTGCCATACAAACTTGATCTTAAAGTTAACCTGCCAT
>NC_051410.1:40492065-40492245 GCF_015228065.2 Penaeus monodon
GAGAATGCCTCGCATGATCCCAATTCCCCTCACAATGAGAAGCTGGGCGAGGGGAGGCCGGGGCGAGAGAGAGGGGAAAAAGAGGATAAGGAGTAACCAGGGGGCTCCGTGATACTTAACGAGGGCGCGACAAATGCAGAAAAAGGCTCGGAGAAACACGTTAAAAAGCTAGGGAGAAAA
>NC_051410.1:40492515-40492662 GCF_015228065.2 Penaeus monodon
GAAGTCATTAGCGCAGCAGAAAATGCCGAGGAGGATGCCGCGTGCTTTATTACTTAGGAATTTGATTGACAATAAAAGTAATGGAAAGGCTCTTGAAAACGGGACGAGGGAGGAGGGTTTGAGAGATATGAGAAGTTCATTCACTTT
>NC_051410.1:40493038-40493565 GCF_015228065.2 Penaeus monodon
ATGCAAAATTCAACTCCAATTTCTATATCGTCTGAAGCAACAAGTCATAGAAAACGTGGCGACCCGAGTACAAGACCTGTTGCTTGTAGAAGTGATAACAGGACTAGGGGGGGGGGGGGGTATTCAGGAGACCTCAGTAGGATAGAGAGGGTTGAGTCTTATGCTAATGGACCTCGTAAGCGCGTGTGGGCGTGCGGGCGTGGGGCTTGTGTAAGAGTGAAGGGAGAAGACGAGCGGCCTCGGTTCGTGATCTGCCTTGGCCGGCCAGCGCCCCACCCCGCCTCTCTGTAATGAGTCTGTCACCGGCAGACTGACTGCGCCCTTGCCTCTTTGAAGCCTCCCGCGTCTTTATTTCTCGCCCAGGAACTCCGCTCGTCTGCCGCCCTCCAGCTGCGTCGCGATGGCGAATCAGGAGGAAGGGGACCGGGCCGGGATTCCATGGCTAGTTTCGTATTTTGGGATTTGCACACGACAGGTCCTGGATATTCTGTCTGTCTCTGCCCAAGTCCCTCTCTATTTCTCTTTCT
>NC_051410.1:40493672-40493955 GCF_015228065.2 Penaeus monodon
CACACACACACTCGTACTCATGCATGTATTCACACACATTTACATTTCTTCCTTCCGTCCAGGATCCCACAGTCTTTTACTAAGCCTACTCCCAGCTCCCTCATCCCATCATCGGGCAAATGAAGACGTTGATGGCGGTCAAACACTCATTTCCACGCTCACGGGGGTTAGCACTTTATAGCCCCACGAACCCCTCTGCGATGCCTGAAGGTTAATGATCTAGCTATTACACAAACCCTAATCCCACGTCATGCTTCTCCCTAGTCGTGTTTTCTTCATCCCC
>NC_051410.1:40494145-40494343 GCF_015228065.2 Penaeus monodon
AGACTGTGCATTCCCCTCCCCCGTGCCTTTATTAATATCGGCAGCAAGGGGAAAGGCCCCAAAAACTCCCAAATGGATATGGTTCTTGAGGGGAAGGCCTTTGGTGCGTGCATATACTACGTCTCGAGAACCCTGTAGCACGGCGCACGCAACTGGGTCTTTTTCGCATTTTGTTCATCGTTGTTGTTTGTGTTTTAG
>NC_051410.1:40494522-40494676 GCF_015228065.2 Penaeus monodon
TTTTTTCTGCAATCCCCTCTCTCTCTCTACATGAATTTAAAGGTCACTGCTTTTTTTTTTTGTAAGAGCGCGATGTGAATTATAAAAATGCAAAACAAAGGAAGTCTCTGGTACTCGTATCGGCTCTACTGTCTTCCGTAACATGACTCACGAA
>NC_051410.1:40494817-40495062 GCF_015228065.2 Penaeus monodon
GACGGCTGCGTGTCTCGAGGCGTTACAGAACATTCATAGAACTTCATTCAAATGGTCTAGAATCAACACGGCCACTGACAGGTGTCGTCAATCGAGTTTGCAACGTCACACTTTTCCCTCATAATGCAAATTCTTGTATTATGCCACACCCCTCCCCCCTCCTCGCGGAATTCCATCGGATGTTCTCTCTCTCATATGAAAGTCAAACTCGTCGGTTGGAGAAGCAGATTAGAAGAGACGACCGG
>NC_051410.1:40495102-40495464 GCF_015228065.2 Penaeus monodon
ATTAAAGAAAGATGATGAGGACGTTTACAATCATATTTCATATCCCCTTCCCCCCCTTAGAAAAAAAAAGATAGGTACAGTCAACTCGTTAACTCTCCAGTATTCAGAAACCGGATCACCATGTATCACAGATGAAAATAAGAAGCATAATATGAACTGACGTGAAACTAGAATGGAGGACGCTCTCATTAGCATACGGTTGGACGCCCTGTATCCAGCGAGGACCACAGCGGGGGAGAAGGACGCGTGTACGATGTTCTCAAGTCAGATCTGCGGAGACCTGTCATAGCCTTGGGTCTCCTTGATGACTTATTACAGCCGCCACAGCCTTCCCTCAGGGCCAATCAGGGAAAGGGACAAGG
>NC_051410.1:40495501-40495604 GCF_015228065.2 Penaeus monodon
CAATCTTCTCTTCATTTCTCCCTCAGTGATTACAAGTTTGTGAACACAAGTGAGGAAACGCGCATATATACATACGTCCTTGCGCGTACGTTCAAGTGTTCAA
>NC_051410.1:40496162-40496619 GCF_015228065.2 Penaeus monodon
CTAACCCCGGATCACAGACGCCCTCTCACCCTGGTTCGCTCGCCCCAACTTTTACTTCCGACCCAGCAAGTATAAATCTTATCGCCATAGAGGGAGGACGTGGCGGTGTACAACCATGAACTTGAGGATTCTTTGGCAGACTGAGGGATCGGCGGTGAAGGAAGGGGGGGGAGGGGATAAGGGGGGGAGGGAGGCCTTTCTCAGGCTCTGGATTGGAAAGGGATCGACTTTTTTTTCCCCTTTTTCCCCTGCTTCTCCCCTAAAGGAAGGACGGTATTCATACATGCACTTTTATTTTTCCCCCGTTGATTCCCTTTTCCCTCCCGTTTTTCCCCTAAAAGACGGTGTTTATACATACACTTTTAGATTTTTCCCGATGATCGAGGTAGGGAATGGAGGGGGGGGGATGTTTCCATAAAGCTTATAGACTAAGATAAAAAAAAAAGGAGGAAATACC
>NC_051410.1:40496854-40497400 GCF_015228065.2 Penaeus monodon
TCAGAGGAAATTTTTAAAGATTATTCAGTGAGGCCACAAAAACAAACAAGAAAAGGGATCGATAGTGAAAAAATATATCTAAAAAAAAAGGTTACTCCATTGAAAAACTCCTCCTTAATGAAGAACAAAACGCCAAGAAACCCGAAAAGGAGAACAGACGAGGCAAACGCAAGGCCCACGCCAAGAGAACACAAACGCGAGCCTTTGGGAAGCAGGAAAGAAAGGATCTGCAAGAGATCCCGAAACGAGGATGTTCTGATAACAGCCTCGGGAACATCACGGGGAGTGAGGCTTGGAGACGAGGAGATAAGGCGCGTGAGTGTAATCAAGAAGCGTGATATAATCAAGGAAATCACTTCAAGGCCGGCCAAGGAGAAAGGAAAAGGAGGTTTCAAGGAGGAGCGTGGATGGGCGGAGAGCGAGAGACAACGGCTAAGAAAATCAAACGGTTCTAATAGGATTAAAAAAAGGGGGAATGAAGAAATGAGAATGATTTCAGAAAATGAAGGTATGAGATTGATAAGAAAATGAAGATAAGAGATTGAT
>NC_051410.1:40497431-40497701 GCF_015228065.2 Penaeus monodon
TCCATATATGAGAGGTGTATGGATATCCATAGATCTAATTGATATTCGCATTTGTAATGGAAGAGATAAGGAAAAGGTATAGAAATGGTGCATTAACAAAAGTAATAGCAGTTATAATCAATTTGATAAATGTATGAATATATATCAAAAAAAATACTAAAACAGATCATTATAAGTCATAATGAGGCTAATACATTCACAACACTAACGAACAACTATAATAAGATAAAGCGATAATCTACAAACGCCACAAGCCGCCGCCCCCCCCCT
>NC_051410.1:40497755-40498048 GCF_015228065.2 Penaeus monodon
CTTCGGAATCGAGACCAAATCAATAAACTGGATAATTAGAGACAAGTCAGACATGCGACGTCTCACCGGGGCTATAAACCGGAACAAACAAGACCCTTTTCCCTAGCAGAACGCCGACTGAAGCGGGGAGGCCGGCTGCTGAGGTAAACGAACGAGGGATAGGGAGGAGCCCGCCATAAACCAAGCGAGTGTCTCATTGTCTCAACCAGCAAGCGGACGCGATTTGGGACGTTCAAGGCCGGTGAGGTACGTACGCATTAGCAAACATTTTTTTTCTTCTTTTTTTGAGTTTC
>NC_051410.1:40498090-40498159 GCF_015228065.2 Penaeus monodon
ATTTTTTAAGGAGGGTGTGGGTGGTATTTGAGAATCCGGTGTTGTCTTCTTTGGCCGAGTGGCGTTAGG
>NC_051410.1:40498250-40499153 GCF_015228065.2 Penaeus monodon
CTTTAGTAGTCTGGTGAACGTGTTATTATAAATCGCGTCCCGAGAGAGATTAAAACGAACTGACAGACAACAAACAAATTAATGCTACGAGGCGTACAACCGACAACGAAAACCAGAGAACAAAATAAATGAAACCAGACACGAAAGCGACCACAGAACGATGACGTAAGGAGGACTGAATGCCCGAGGAAGGCCAGGCGCTCGAACCAACAGGTGTCTGACCGGCGACGCGAATCCGCTTGGCACCCGCGGCTGAGGTGGCACTATGTAACACCGGCAAGGACGCGCGGGTTAATTGCGGTGGAATTCCGTGCTGTGTGATAGTGCGTGAGGGGGATGTACTGGTGTTAGTTTACTGTTAATGATGACTGTATTGTCTGGTCGATTATTTCTTGTTTGTAATAGATAGGATGACTATGATGACATCGTGTGTTGGTCGTGACAGAACGTAGCATAATGAAAGAACACAGTACAGTAATGATATTGATCTAAATTTTAAAAAGAAGAAAATGATTAATGCTGATGCCTATAAAGGATGAAACTAACATCACTAAACTACACTTAAAGAATCCAATTGCAAACGCAATTCCCATCATCAGCATCCGATTCTCCTCACGAACTTCTGACGAATATCCAATGCCACGACGATTTGGGAAGGCAAGCAACTATCCCAATACCTTAAATACCAGTTACACATCACACACACAATCACTTCCGTCCCGTATTTGTCCTCGACTGGAGATTTAATCGAGTTACGTGAAGCGAACAATGGGGAGGGACACGGGACATACAGCTCCGTGTTAGCAGTGGGATTGCCCCCTTTCACGTTCGCATAATGACGTGCACGGTTAATCCGGCATCCGCGTGACGTCACAGAAGGGAGATAAGACCGGCCTCGGGGCA
>NC_051410.1:40499489-40500082 GCF_015228065.2 Penaeus monodon
AATATTACGACTTACGAAACTAAGCCAGTGCGACATTTATCTCTGTACGTCAGAAGGGGGGACCCTGTTATACTGCTCGATTCCTCTAAGACATTCGTCAGATAATGTCACGAGACCAGTTTCTCTGAATGATTAACACAGGGATGGGGTGTCACTCCGACTTGCGTAGCAGGTTCTAAGAAAACAAGATGAATTGATTGGGGTGAGAACAAAAGCTCGTGATCACTCTCTCAGGCTATTTCGGGAGCCCCTAACCTTTCGACACAGCCTCGTCTCCCAAATTACAAACACGTTGATAAGGCGCAACGATTTCTTCTCAGCTGACCGAAATTGGGGTCATCTCAGAGGTCACGTGATTACCCGATGTCATTTTCCTCCATCGATCGGCGGAGGTGAGGAATGGCATCGGTGTCTGCTAAATCGTGGCACCTTCACTGTGACGTCACGCAGGATATCAGAACATTAAAAATTAAACACACGAGATCACACTTTAGCAGTGATTTCACCTTACGTATCGATACCTTGTGAGATGTCTAAGCATAAATGCATACTTATATGTATGTATGTCTGTACCTACGTTCATATAAAACAAA
>NC_051410.1:40500467-40500589 GCF_015228065.2 Penaeus monodon
AAAATAGTAAAACCATAATGTTTTCCCGCATATGAAATGAAAGATTGTCACAGCAGGAGTAAAAAAAGACTATGTCTGTCTATCAGTCATGGTTAAAAAAATCTTACTTTACCATGTTTTTT
>NC_051410.1:40502859-40503341 GCF_015228065.2 Penaeus monodon
CTTCCTTCTTCCCCTCAAGTCGGCGCCCGAGGGGCAGCCTCCCCTGGCAAATGCTCGGCGCAGCAGGTGACACCAGAAAGACAGGCCATTCACTACTCACCCAAGTTAACGATCCACTCCGGACAAGTATAAACAAAGTTCGTGCACAAGTTAATAAGTCCACGGAATTAGTTCCCGAGAGGCGAGCGGGGAGAGGGAGGGAGGCGTGCACCGAAGGGACTTCTCGACAGTGGAAGCCACTGACGAAGACTGCGGTCAGGCCTCGTCGCGCCGCCTTTATGTAAGGACCGTCGACTTCCGAAGATGCGCAAGTGACGATCGGATTTGCTGTGGAAATACCCTGGGCGCGAGACGAGGAGGAAACGCGCCGCGCGGCCGTACTTTACGTACGCGCGTCTGCGCTCGCCATGCGCGAGTGTGCGCGCAGCTGCTGTTTTCGGAATGTCTTGGAAGCAGGTGATTCCGGACTGATTTGGTGTAAG
>NC_051410.1:40504184-40504543 GCF_015228065.2 Penaeus monodon
GCTAAGGTATTGCTTCAACATATCACTTAATTGCATAATATCATTAAAGCTTGTAATTATCGCAAACAATGAACGATAATGCGATGACCTTTTGACAGATAAAAGGAAAACCTTGCGTGTGATTCAAAGAAATGGTCTTCTATTTCTCATTTCGAAATTAGCTTTCCTATATTTGGGCAAAGTCCGACCTTACGCAACTGGTTCCGGCGGCAAGGCAGTAGCTGGAAAGCTCTCACGCGGCTCAAAGGGAGAAAGAAACGGGAAAAACGAGTGAACGAGCGACGAAGAAAACGAGTGAAAACGCTCAACACAAATGCGATGGAATAGAAGATGGAAAACACACTTCCGGAAAGCTATGG
>NC_051410.1:40504759-40504913 GCF_015228065.2 Penaeus monodon
GTCTATGCAGAAAAACTATAAACCACTCTGCTTCCTATATTATTTTCCTTTTTATTAATACTTTCCTACTTCGGCACAAGGTATTTGGGTTTCCCTCGTCTCTCGCCTGTCCTTTCCTTGAGCATACGCGAGTGGTTGGCATTTTATCGGTTCT
>NC_051410.1:40505431-40505524 GCF_015228065.2 Penaeus monodon
CGCGGTGGGTGGGTGGGTTAAGCAGGAGGAGGAGGGAATTGGGGGGGGGGGGCGGGTGAGCTTAAGTGGAAGGAAAGTTTAAAGAAGATTTGG
>NC_051410.1:40505824-40506076 GCF_015228065.2 Penaeus monodon
AGCTCCTTAAAGCACAGCAAAGGCCCTTTCACACTATCTTGCACGCGACGCCCGCACCACCGCCCTTCGAGCTTCATTCGAGTTTGCAATCGTTGCAAACCGGCTAGTCGGCGTCGGG
Source organism: Penaeus monodon (assembly GCF_015228065.2). NCBI lineage: Eukaryota > Metazoa > Arthropoda > Malacostraca > Decapoda > Penaeidae > Penaeus > Penaeus monodon. The sequence continues at coordinate 40,505,943 of NC_051410.1, forward strand.
GAAGTCCTTGCAAAGAGAGTGCTGACTAATGAGTCTGCAAAGTGGACGATGAATAAACGTAACGCTTTTTTCGCGTAGTCCTTGGTGTGGCCAAGGACTTTGTAGAGATCGGGCGAGAGGCCTTTAGATAACGT
>NC_051410.1:40506280-40506599 GCF_015228065.2 Penaeus monodon
ACAATCTCGATGATCATTCAGCTATAGTGCAAGATTTGTTTAGCTTTCGTTTAAGGTCAGACAGATGCAAGACAGCTGTCAGGCGAAACGCTCACCTGAACGAGAGCGACACAAGTACTACCCACGAGGCGTCACCCTCTGCGTCAGCTTGTGAATCTTGAAAAGGAGGGCGTCTAGTCTCGCCTGCTCTACACGCACGCCCTTTAAAAAAAGTTCAAGGTAGGCTGATCTGGCTGCTAGTTTTATGCTCGAAGATCTTGCCATTAAGATGTCTCCATGGTTGAGTTGCAATGCGAATCTTGTACTGGGCCTAGGAAGT
>NC_051410.1:40506636-40506800 GCF_015228065.2 Penaeus monodon
TCTACATTGCCGTGGTTCTGTGCCTTCCGGAAGAGGGACAGCTTCGAAGTCCTTCTGTCATTCGTCCAGCAACTGATCACCGCTGGTCTGGAGAATCAGGGTGTGTACATTTTGTTGTCGGGGACCAGTCGGACAGGAACCGTCTCGCGATGATTAAATTCAGG
>NC_051410.1:40507592-40508125 GCF_015228065.2 Penaeus monodon
GATCCTTATCATGAAAAATTCCAACGGTCTTCATTATGAGAAGATCATACGATCCTCATGACGAAAAGTTCCTATAAGATCCCCATTATGAAAAGTTTCTACGATCTTCATTATGCAGAGTTCCAGTGATCCTCATTTCGAAAAGTTCCAACGATCTTCAATGTGAAAAGTTTCTACGATCCTCATTATGAAAAGTTCATACGATCCTCATAACGAAAAGTTTCTACGATCTTCATTATGAAGTTTCTACGATGAAAAGTTCCAACGATTTTCATTATGAAAAGATCATACAATCCTCATAACGAAAAGTTCCTATACCATCCTTAATATGAATTCTCAAGAAAAAAAGGGCTTATGAATTAGCATTAGGATACAGAAATGCAAGGAATTAAAGTGATGATCACAGGACGACGAGCGAGGTTGCTGCAGGTTTGGTGGATCGAAAGTTGTCTCTATAATAATTTGTGTTCATGTTAAAGGGTGATTTGTGGTTAAGAGGTAGAAAAAAAAAAGATTGCTAAATGAATTTACTA
>NC_051410.1:40509038-40509335 GCF_015228065.2 Penaeus monodon
GGCTGCTTCAACAAAAGCCTCAGCAGCGGAAGTTACAGAAACGCGAACTTGAATCCCACGGACATCTTGCAACCCTCACTTGACATCAAATATTTACTCCCAAACATTGACATCTTCTCGGGTGAAACAGCAAGAGCGGTAATGTACGTCACGCTTTCGAGCGCGGGAGAAAGCTTGAGCTGTGATTCATCCCGTGTCGTTTAATGCCACGGCCACCGTCAGGCTGTTGGCTGACACAAGGCTCCGGGAGTGAAGATGAGTTTGTGAAATGGCCGAATCTTCTCTCTTCCGCGCTGC
>NC_051410.1:40509625-40509956 GCF_015228065.2 Penaeus monodon
AGCAAGTTATATAACTCAGGAACGTCATTCATTGAGTTTGAGTGACCTTCCTCGGGGCAATAAACACCACGCTGGTATTAAGAGTCTCTGTCCTCGCCGCGAAACAGCTTTAGTGTATATATCTAACGTCCATTTTTCTCTCAGCTCCCATGGCCCTCCATCTCCAAAGACCAAATAGTGGCTTTAGAAGACAGAAGGAATAATCAAGGAGTAAATGAAGATAGATTTTAAAAAAGAAAAGCTAATGAATTGCAAGTTCCTTCTCCCTCGCTCGACCTTTTAGTCTGTTTCCTTCCGCCTTTCACCATACATCGTCCGGCTCGAGTTACGT
>NC_051410.1:40510683-40510835 GCF_015228065.2 Penaeus monodon
TATGATTCATAGACATAGAAAAGTCAAGGAGAGAGAATCGACATACGTTTGTAGTCGTGAAAGAAAGATTATTCTGAAGGGATGTTCGTCCAAAAATATACTTCAGTAATTCCCTCGTCGATTAAGAACATAAAAAATCAAAACAACAACAG
>NC_051410.1:40510864-40512087 GCF_015228065.2 Penaeus monodon
AAGGAAGAAACAATACACAATATAAAAGACAATGAAGCGAAAATAATGACATGCAAAAGAAAAGGAATATTTACTTTTCACTCCTTCACATTTCCTGACATGCAAAGGATAATGTGTGTGAAGTTAAAAATGTCTCGTCTTAAATATTCTTTACATATTCGAGGTAACTGTTCTCCTGAGCCCATTATAGGAAGAACTTATCAATATTATAATTAATAGACTTATCATTTCACTAAAAAATCAAAATAGGGTTCAGAAAATCAGGACCATAGACATTTGCATAAAATTAATTCCTCTTTGGCAAGCAAGTTCCATAAAATCCTTATCTACTCACTTTATCGAAGCCTTCAAGGATACTGTGTATGTTTTTATCCCTTTCCTGAACGGCAGAACAAGGGAACCACAACGGCGAAGATGAAACACAAGATAATTTCTTAATCTGGATGTTCAGGTTCAAGATAATCTTAGAACGAGCGAAGCGAGAGGAAACAGTGTTCCTGATCCTCAACACAGAGCACGTCGCTTAAGTTGCGTTCACCCACGCGAGCGATGAGACACTGTTCCTGGCTTCCATGAAACTTCACTATACTCGTTTTTCGTGGTTCATAGTCATTAATTAATGCTGGATTTAATGCCAGTGTGTGTAGGTGAGGAAGGCCAGTTGCAGTGGAGAATCGGAGGGAACATAACAGACCGATTTACACAGCAAAATCAACTTTCACTTTCATATGAGGTATGTACTAATTCGATCACCTTAGCACTTAACTACAACTCTGGAACTCTTCTATCATACTAGTCATGGTAAAGATGGTAGTCCTCTTCATTTCATTTTTGGTTCTTTTTTTTTGTTTATACGGCATCTCACCACAGGTAATGGACGGCGCGGCTCCCAAAACCCGGTCAAACCAGATTTTCGCTCCCGTCGTGACGTCCAATTTTCACTTTACGAATTTCAAAATCGTACTCCAAGGCTAATTTTCATCCAGATATAAGCAGAAAAAAATGGAAAATGATTATAGTAGTCTCGAGAGAAAAAAAAAATGAAAATCACAGCGGACTTAAAGGAGGAAGGAGTGATGCCAGGAAGCCTTGCATCATTTTGCAATCACGCTGACCTCGGCGTGGCAGTCGGGGAGCTTTCTCCTCTTGCGTATGGGCCGCAGGGAGCGGGGCGGCGTAAGCGACGCGACCGGAAGATTTGGGATACGAGATGCAGGTGGAAC
>NC_051410.1:40513803-40514039 GCF_015228065.2 Penaeus monodon
TTGAAGCTAGACAAACAGACATTACCAAAGAGAAAATATAGAAAAAAAATGTCTCTTTGAAACAAATCTCTTCACCTAAATTCGACTTCATCTTTAGTAACGATTTTTTTTTTATACCTATTTTTACGTGTAATGTTGGGTCATGACCTTTCCTGCCACTGGACGGCCTCGCTCCTTCCATTACAACCGCGACTTGAGGCCTCTGACGCAAGATTCCCACGCGGCCGCAGACCCTG
>NC_051410.1:40515002-40515220 GCF_015228065.2 Penaeus monodon
CTGGAAAGCACAGTCTATCCACGTGCACACTAAAGCCAAGACAACTTTGAGTCTCTACGCAAAACTTGAAGCGGTTCTAAGTTTTCAACACAAGTTCCCCATAAAATATATATCTAAAATTCTGTATTCGAGTTATCTAGTCTTTGTATCATGTTATGGATTATAAGTTAGATTTAAAATTTCAGAACATGTTAAGGTGGTGTATTACACAGAGAGGC
>NC_051410.1:40517051-40517126 GCF_015228065.2 Penaeus monodon
ACGAGTACCAAAGACTTGCTCACACCGTGCTCTTACAAAAAAAGCAGTGACCTAAAGATTCATGTAGCCTTAAAT
>NC_051410.1:40517427-40517610 GCF_015228065.2 Penaeus monodon
AAGTCTTATTTTCACTCATCAAATACATGTTACTACCATTAGGGTAAAGAAAATAAATGAATATGATGCTCTTTTGATGACATTTACGTATCTATAAGTAAAAGGAAATAGTTCTGCCATATACTGTAGTGGGTTTAATCTCAGGGTAATCTATTTCACTGTCTCTATTAGAATTTGTTCTCC
>NC_051410.1:40518046-40518226 GCF_015228065.2 Penaeus monodon
TAATTTGGCTCTCCAAGTTACTACACTTTTTAATGTAGTTTCAATGATGGAATATTATTTGAATGTTAGTTTCGAACATAAATCATTGTTGTATAACTGTCTATATACATTTATAATATGAAATAAATGATATTCCAAACCGCTTGTGCAAATCGTGCGTGTGCGTTAGTAAGTATGCAT
>NC_051410.1:40518255-40518438 GCF_015228065.2 Penaeus monodon
TTTTAAAATGCTACAAAGAAACGTTATGGACATTTTCAAAGTCTTTCTCTGCCTTTTCCTTTTTCTGCCTTTTCGACAAAGTTCTTTATGCATACCTCATATTACTCTCTTGGGCATCCGCTGACCGGCACAGCTTCAATTTTCCCGTAGACTAAGCTTCAAGGCAGAGAGTGCGCGGTCGAA
>NC_051410.1:40519642-40520228 GCF_015228065.2 Penaeus monodon
TTTTCCCGCCTTCTTTATGCAAGAAATTATTTCTAGTTTGGGCCTTTCCTATTTCTCCCCCCCCCCCCTCTCCTCTCTTTCATGTACTCTGAAGTCAATATCTCAACGAAACAATAAAATTATACACTTTACTGAGTATATATATATCTTTCATCTCTTTATACTCACAAATTTCCACTAACTTTCTAAAGTTTTTAATAATATCTCCCACGGTATATAATTATAGGGCTTATGTAAATGAGAGCATATGATTTCCGAGAAGAGCAACTGTGGCGATTGTTGCCCAAAGATCAATACGTGAATGGCCTTCCTCGACCTGCAACAAAGGCTTCCGGGGATTTGCAATGAGTCAATGAGTCAATGAGTCAATCGTATGTCAGTTTTCTGGTCTTTCCTTTCTTCGTTAAAAAAAAAAAAGGGTAAATGAGAGAAAGAAAGAAGGTTCGTGTGAATCTTAGTCCCCTGTTGTTACATGTAATGGAGTTTTATAGTAAATTATCTGATCGTTATATCCACTTACGGGAAATCCAGGATTGGATGCCCGGGGAGCGAGGAGAAGGGAAGCCCTCAGGTTCAGGGCCTCGGG
>NC_051410.1:40521681-40521945 GCF_015228065.2 Penaeus monodon
AACAGAACGTCTGCTTGCTTACGCCCCGCCAGCCTATACTTTCTGGTTGCAAATGTTGATCAACTGCTCGTCCCGCACCGCCTCCTTCAGCCTCCCCCGGACTCGCGCTCAGGGACTGAAGGGGCGAGAGGCTCAGGCATTGCGAGGGACTGACTGTTCGTTCAAGGGTCGAGGGTCTCATCTTGGCCACTGTCTTTTTGGCTTGGGAAAGCGAAATAGAAGTTCCTCATGGATGTTTTAGTAGCAAAGGCTACGAAAACATTT
>NC_051410.1:40522683-40522987 GCF_015228065.2 Penaeus monodon
GAAAATATTATCAACGAACACCTTCCTCTTTTTTCTTTGCCTCGGCTTTACATGCATGTTCGTGAACAGTACGTCTGCTTGCTTACGCCCCGCCAGCCTATACTTTCTGGTTGCAAATGTTGATCAACTGCTCGTCCCGCACCGCCTCCTTCAGCCTCCCCCGGGACTCGCGCTCAGGGACTGAAGGGGCGAGAGGCTCAGGCATTGCGAGGGACTGACTGTTCGTTCAAGGGTCGAGGGTCTCATCTTGGCCACTGTCTTTTTGGCTTGGGAAAGCGAAATAGAAGTTCCTCATGGATGTTTT
>NC_051410.1:40523646-40523715 GCF_015228065.2 Penaeus monodon
AGACAAGGACAACATATACTACTTTCTTCTTTTACATGAGAGAAGACATTTATACTTCTGTAACCAGAA
>NC_051410.1:40523810-40524050 GCF_015228065.2 Penaeus monodon
GAAAATATTATCAACGAACACCTTCCTCTTTTTTCAAGTACCACATGTCACTCTCTTTCCTCGCAGCAGCTTATCAGCGAATCATTTCTAATCTTTAAGGGAACAGCTGGACGGATCGAGCTGCATCACATCTCCATATCAGTCAATTAAATGTCATGGTCTCATTAAATATGCAAATCGTAATTAGGCCGTTGGGGGGGGGGGGGCATTAACGTTCGAGTCCGAGGTGGAGGTTGATAG
>NC_051410.1:40524618-40524782 GCF_015228065.2 Penaeus monodon
CCCCGGGCAGCCTGTGGTATCTAGTTAGGGGAAAGTTCCACAATGTTTCGGCGGAATTCCCGTCTCAATATATGCGTAGATGTGGTTAAGATTAGAAAAAAAAGAGTAAGGATGACAACACAGACAAACAAACGTATATCCTTTCAGTAAAAAAAAGAAAAAAA
>NC_051410.1:40524812-40524974 GCF_015228065.2 Penaeus monodon
CCTGCTCTATCGTAGAAGAAGAAGAAAGAGTTTATACAATAATTATATCATGAGAGGAGGAGAAAATTATTTTCCTATTGCCTCAGAACCAAGGGGTCTTACAGACTGCTTGGCGTCAAGATCGGGTTCTGAATTAATGAATTGTAGCTTTGAGTTTGTGTT
>NC_051410.1:40526451-40527171 GCF_015228065.2 Penaeus monodon
TAGGGTGAGGGGGAAGCCCTCAGCCGCCGTCCTCGCTCAGCACCGCAGCAGCACAAAGGGATTCACAGGAACGCATCCCCTCTGACTTTAACCCCAACGAAAAAAAAAGGTCTTCAAAATTGAATACGAAAGTTAAAGGAGGGAGAATGTAAGTCTCTATTTATCTTTGTTGAAGGAATGCTTACTATAAGAAAGAATTATTGTGTCATTTATATGTGTTTTTATTTTCTTCGTCTTCTGTGTCTGTGCGTATCGTGTTTGTAAACTGCCTTGAAAGTGTTTTTGTTCTGAATACTCTACTTTGCGCTACGTAAAGTGTCTTACAATAGTAATAAACACCCACGCACACTTACAGTATATGCACGTTTCCGCTTCTCTCTCCTTTCTGTTTTTCTTTGTATAATCATAACCTTGTGGAAATAAAGAAACACGAAATACTTTCCAAAAAGTGAATCCAAACTTGTTACGTCACGCCTTTCCTTGTTCGCTCCATGACGTCATCAGTTTCTGGTTCTTGTGACGTCATTAACTTCTACAGTCTAAATATCGTCACACTGTTGCAATGATGAATTTTCTTTGAGAGTATTATCATCATGTTCATTGTCATTTCTGTCAACATTAAAAAATACAGTATACGATTACGTAATTTCTTTTCATTATGGTTTCTATGAACACTATCATTGGTAACGCTAATGCGATTATCATCATATGATCTGAAAT
>NC_051410.1:40528070-40528671 GCF_015228065.2 Penaeus monodon
GCCGGGAAACCCCAGCCGCCTTAGGCAAGGGTTTTGATAGGCTTCCAGTGTCCATATAGAGAGGGCCTTACGCAGAGTGTGGGCAGTGCTTGTCAAACACTATTTTCTGAATTTCTTAAGACTGGGATCGCTAGGTATTTTCTCAATATGTCTTTTGTAACCCTTCCTGATTATTCCAAATGGTCTGATAATTATTGCGACTTTATTTCTTTTCGTTTGCTCAATTTTTCCCACTCTGTTTGTGGGAATCTGGATTTGTAGAGATTGCATATTTCTGTGATTGCATATTTTTACCTATTCTATCGTGGCGATTTTCTGTGTACTTATTTGATGCTAAAACTGAGCAATCTGCAATAAGGTAACCAACTCTATAAATTTGCGAATTTGCCACAGAAACTACATTTAGCTTCAGCACCGCTCTGAAGGGACATTTGCTTCTTAATTTCGAGTGAATAAGCCTCGATCTTGAACAGCTAATATGAACCTTTCAGTCTCTGTCTCCAGTTCAGAGCTCCTTAGCCACAGATGCCTCGCTTCTTGGCCTAAATCAGCGTTTGGACTTCTTGTTCATCTCTTCTTGTTTATCTCTGGTTGAAGGATA
>NC_051410.1:40528741-40528975 GCF_015228065.2 Penaeus monodon
TATTCTTCTGTAGCATATTCTTCTGAGGATATGTCTTCTGAGGTATTCTTCCTGAATTATTCTTGTATGGATTTCTTATAATGTATTTTTTCGAGGATATTTTCTAGATTAGTGATGCTGTGTTCAGTCAGAGGTTCTCCCTTATTTTTCTAGATTAGTGATGCTGTGTTCAGTCAGAGGTTCTCCCTTGAATTTCTGGTGATTAAATTTGATCATCATTATTTTTATCATCCC
>NC_051410.1:40529028-40529204 GCF_015228065.2 Penaeus monodon
CTATAATCATCATCCTTCTAAAAGTTAATTACTGATGATTATTATTAATTCCCATAATTAACTTTTAGAAGGACTTTGATGCTCATAAATCAAAGATATCAACATGAACCAGTTATAACAATTACAGTGATTAATTCTGTTTTGTATTGTATCATAAGAAGAGATAATTGACGATA
>NC_051410.1:40529230-40529807 GCF_015228065.2 Penaeus monodon
GCAGAAACTGAGAAAGAGAAAAATATAGGTAAGAAGAGGGGAGGAAGGGAAGAAGGAGAGAGGAATGGGGAGAAAGAGAGGAAGAGAGAGAAGGAGAGGTAGGAGAACTAGGAGGAGATGGATAGAAAGAATGAGGAAAAGGAGACGGAGAGAAAGAGAGAGAAGGAATAAGGAATAAGTAGGAGGGGGATAAAGAAGGGGGAAGGGAGAGGGGAGGGAAGGAAGGAGAAGAGGATAGAGTAGAAAGACAGGAATAAGGAGGAGGGAGGAATGATAGATAGGGAGATGAGGAGGAGAAAAGAATATCGGAGGGAGGGAGGGAGAGAGGAAATGGAAGCAGAAAAGGAGAGAAAGGATAGGAGGAAGAAGGAGGAGGAGAGGCAGAAGGAAGAAGAATGAACATGAAGAAGAGAAGGAGAGAGATATATAAATCCCTTAGTTACTCGCAAAACGAAATGCATTTTTTTACCACAGTCTCCTTCCTTATCGCCTTTCTCCTTTCTTATCATCCCATCTGTCCTACCAGTATATAGACGCATATATTTAAAAGTTGAGAGTATTGATCAAAAATTAGTTT
>NC_051410.1:40529877-40530154 GCF_015228065.2 Penaeus monodon
TGAATTGACGTTTACGTTAACGTTTGTATTAATCTCATGACTTCTCGCTAAAAAAATAATAACAAATTATTGGTCAGTTGCTCATGTCCAGGGATACGTTGATCAGAAAGGGATGATAAAGAACCATGATTTAACCGAAGGATTCGCTGCTAATGCAAATCAGTTTATAAAAAGGGGGTCTGGCTGTATATTGATTTTTTTAAAAACATTGTGACAGATTTGCATTCTAAAAATATAATAATTATGGAAGCTGGTGGATGTTCAGTATTTTCTAGTA
>NC_051410.1:40530290-40530578 GCF_015228065.2 Penaeus monodon
GGACACCAACAGGAAAAGTTTCCTGAAGAATGCAATCCAGAGGGGGAAATGGATGACAAAGATAAGTCAAACAAGGATGAGGATAGAGATATGACAGAGAGAGATAAGATATAAAGAAATGCCAGACAATGACTAATATGACAGACACAGATAAGATATAAAGATGTGACAGACAATGATATGACAGACAAAGATAAAAATAAGGATATAACAGACAAAGAAAGTATATAAGTTTCCTGTTCAAATTCCCGAGGAAGGTAATCCGAGGCCTTGCGTAATGAACAGTCC
>NC_051410.1:40532272-40532504 GCF_015228065.2 Penaeus monodon
AGACCGCGCGAGCACCTTCGGCCAAAGTTCTCCTGACTCGTAGCGCAAGACGCGTCGGGATGAGGCTGTGGTCGTGACGGTCATGCACAAGAGGTCGATGTCCTCTCTCCCCTCCCCCCCCCCCCATATCCTTCCTTCCCCCTTTTCCTGCCTTTACCCTTTTCGTTCTTACTCTCACCCCCCCCCGTCTAGGCCTATTATCCTCTCCCCTATATCCTTTTCCTTCCTCAGA
>NC_051410.1:40532748-40532861 GCF_015228065.2 Penaeus monodon
AAATCCGAATCGACGATCCGGCATTCTAATCCAGGAATCCCAAAGGATATTTAAGTCTATTGCTAATTCTTACAAAATATATATGCATTTTTTTCCCACAACCGGAAAATGTG
>NC_051410.1:40533710-40534043 GCF_015228065.2 Penaeus monodon
AAAGAAAAAGAAAAAGAAAAATACAAAAAAAAAGGTAAAACGAAACAACGAAAAATTCGAAACACGAAAAAAAAACAATAAAACGAAAAAAAATAAACACACAAAAGCAAAAAAAAAATAAACAAATAAATAAAAAGAAAAAGAAATAAATAAATAAAAAATAAAACGAAAAAAATAAACACACAAAAGCAAAAAAACGAAACAAAAACAAACAAACAAAAACGAAAAAACACACACACAAAAAAAAAAAAAACGGAGTCACATCCGAGACAGAACAGATTTCTGTCACGTTGCAACATCGTGTTTTAACGCGTCGACATCCAGAAATAAACA
>NC_051410.1:40534223-40534414 GCF_015228065.2 Penaeus monodon
ATCGGAAGTGGGAGCAGTGGTCGCAATAAGTCGTTTCAAAAGTTAAGACTCACGATAACCGCAATTCTACGTCAGCGCGGGAAAAGCCAGGGAGGGATAAGGACCTAAACATATTTTTGAAAGATTAAGGCATTTTGAAAATCACCATTATGATGATATTCTATATATATTTTGTCTGATCCGCTTTTCGC
>NC_051410.1:40535922-40536055 GCF_015228065.2 Penaeus monodon
TGTCAATTAACCTATCCGCTCAAGTTTAATTCATATCTTACCTTACGTCATTTTTCTCCTTCTGAATCATGTCCTGAGCCTTCATCCGTTGGGCAGAGATAACACACAGAGATAGAAAGGAAACCCAGCGTCA
>NC_051410.1:40536212-40536282 GCF_015228065.2 Penaeus monodon
TACCTTCCTATACATCCTGTGACGTCACGAGGATAGCGTTTTGGGTATCCCGTCTCTCGCTCTTCGTCTC
>NC_051410.1:40536725-40537063 GCF_015228065.2 Penaeus monodon
CTCTTCGCCTTCCTCCTCGCCCCCTCTTCTCCTTGAACCCTCTGACGTCACAGTGCCAAAGGTCAGTGCCAAGGCAGCGAACTCAAGCAAGAGGCGTGGTCTCAGCACTTCAAGCAGGTGACTGAATGAATCGCTTCCGGAAGTACACGTGCTTTGTAGACCGGATGTTCGACGTCTGCTTGTTTGTCTGTTTATGCCCTCTCTCCCTCTTTTCTGCTTTGTCTCTATTTTCTCGCTGCGATTCGTGTTTGCTCGTAGTTGCTTTCTTTGTTTTCTGTTTACTTTTTTTTTTTATGTTTGTTTTCTTTCGTCTCTTTTCATACATGCTTGCGCTCACG
>NC_051410.1:40537126-40537229 GCF_015228065.2 Penaeus monodon
GCAGACAAGCACACAAACATATAAATGATTTGACGACAAATGAATAAAAACATCCCGCCACGTGAGTATCCGGAAACGCAAGTACTAAGCACTTTGTATGAAC
>NC_051410.1:40537864-40538193 GCF_015228065.2 Penaeus monodon
GTTAATCAGGCAAAGAAATCTGCAGCTGAATCATCCTTTCAAGCACAATATCAATACCTCTCCATAATTACAACTCTTATTGATCTTTTGATGGCCAGCGAATAGGAAAGAAGCAATAAACGGGGAGCAATAGATGCCAGAAAAAAAAAAATAATAGGAAACTTAAAGACTCGTCCATCCTTTGCAAAGACAGGATCAGAGTCGGATGAAGGGTTCGATCCTAAGTATGTCATCATCTGTTTGTTATGTTTTGTTTTACAGATGTTTCTCGCACAATGGATTCGTCAGTGTAGCTGCCATGTGTGTGTTCACTACGTTTCTGTTACGTG
>NC_051410.1:40538702-40538813 GCF_015228065.2 Penaeus monodon
ATAAGTTTAACACGTAGTCATACATTGTAAATCTTTTTACACCCCCCCCCCTTTGAACCATTCACTAAAAAAAACACTGATTCACTCATTCAAGATTTCCAAAAAGCCAGG
>NC_051410.1:40539026-40539135 GCF_015228065.2 Penaeus monodon
TCTCGTCCTGCCAATTGAGAGAGAGAGACACAGATACACACATCGCCACCACGAAATAAAACAACGTAATCTTTCTTTAAGATTTTTCAATTTGAGCCATTTAAGTAAC
>NC_051410.1:40539243-40539732 GCF_015228065.2 Penaeus monodon
CTGCGACACGAGAGGTCTGTCAGAAAGAAAATTGGGTATTTGCAATGATCCTCCAGAATCCTTAATCCTAATGAGGGAGGCCGTATGCCTCTGAGCAGACGGGGGGGAGGGAGGAGGGGATAGTAGATGGGTAGGGAGGGAGGGTGCTGGTGGAGGGGTGTTGGAGTAGGCGGGGTGGTGAAGGGAGGGTGTGTTGGAGAAGGGGAGGGGAAAGGGTGTAGTGGTCGTGGAGAGGTGTTGGAGAAGGCGGGAGAGGGGGGATGGCGGTGGTGGAAGAGGTGTTGGAGAAGGCGGGAGAGGGGGGATGGTGGTGGTGGAGAGGTGGTGGAGAGGGGGTTGTGTGAATGTTTGGGAGGGGGAGGTTAATATTGGGGAAGGTTGGGGGAGGGTGTAGGCGAGGGGGGGAGGGGGGCATAGGGGTCGCTTGCGAGGAATCGTAGCGAAGATATGAGAATGAATTACAAGATGAAATAAGGATTATGGAAATAA
>NC_051410.1:40540026-40540638 GCF_015228065.2 Penaeus monodon
TTCTCTCATGTCTGCCTCACATTCTCCAAAACAAGGCACAAGTGAGGCAACAACAAGCAAAAGCATTCACTGATCTTCACAAGAGCGAAATCCTCTTTCCCTGCTGTGACGTCATGATGCTACTATGACGTCACAGCTGGGATACGTATTTATTTATTTTTTTCCTCTCTCTCTCCACATCAATTTAATTAGATTAACATTAATGAGAATGTCAAGCGAGCAAACTGTGGGACTGACGACGATTTGAAAGTTGGTTTGATAATAGTTTGAAAGATATTTCCTGTTTATTTTCAGTCACGTGAAGAAGTAAACAAAAAGATTTCGGAAATAGATATACAATATGGAAAATGGTTAATCAAATAATCTAAAAGTAATCTGATACTTACTAATTAAAACAAGTAAGAGAAAAAAAAATATAGATATAAAAAGTAGAAAGGTGAAAATCTCTCTCTACTGAGACGTAATAATCAGTAAGTCACTTAAGAATAATTACTGTAATACCAGCTCATCTCAACTTAAGTAATCAATAAGCACATAATCATTACTCGTTAATAGCGATGGTTTACGGTCTTAATATAAGAGATGAAATTAAAGACCTTTCTGATAAATGCA
>NC_051410.1:40541153-40541525 GCF_015228065.2 Penaeus monodon
TGTAGAATCACTTTCAATATCTCTTCTTCTCTCTCTCCTTCCCTCACACTCCGTAATCTTTCTTAAACTTCTCCCCTCCCTTTTAAGCCTTAAATCTATCCCCTCCTGCTTCCTTTTCATCACTCTCTCCTCATCCTCCTCTTCTCTCTCAGTTCTTCTCCTATTTTCTTAACATATCACTCTTCTCCTCTTTAAATCCTCGCCCTTCCCTTTCCTCTTCTCTATCTCCCTTTTTCTTTTTAAGCCTCCCTCCTTCCCTTTCTCTCTCTTCCCCCTTTCTTATTTGATTTCTCTTTCTATCCTCCCTCCTTCTCCTCCTAACTCCCTTCTTAAGCCCCCGCCCCCCTTGGATTGTTTTGGCAATACTAATTA
>NC_051410.1:40541895-40542032 GCF_015228065.2 Penaeus monodon
TTATATTATGGTGCCTTTATAGCTTGAGCATCTTTATGTTCATGCTGTTGGTTGCCACCCCATTTTACATCAAAATTAAGCGATTTTATGCACAATGATTGTGTTTATACAAGCGGGCGAAACAAGTAAATTCATAA
>NC_051410.1:40542457-40542596 GCF_015228065.2 Penaeus monodon
TACATCAGGAAAATTTTGTATGATCAGTGGACAGCAACATATCCAGCTGACGTCACAGAAGCGTGCCCCAAAACCTTTCCTAAACGCACGGATTCGAACACCGGATGGAAACACACATGCCACGTGTTTTTTGTGTGTG
>NC_051410.1:40542670-40542750 GCF_015228065.2 Penaeus monodon
GTTAAGGACAGAGGTTTATCGGAAGAGAAATATTTCCTTTTTTATGAGTCACGCACGCACAAATGCTTGTTTGATTTGTT
>NC_051410.1:40542868-40542962 GCF_015228065.2 Penaeus monodon
GCCATAGTAATTTTAGAACGAAAATGGATATTAAATTTTTCAGTGGGCGAATCTTCCAGAAAAAAATAACTATTTCATTTATCAGTTTATTCAT
>NC_051410.1:40545120-40545263 GCF_015228065.2 Penaeus monodon
TGTTGCGCCAGCTCCGCCGAACATCACCATGACTAGGATATAATTCTCAAGGCTCTCAATAACATGGAAATTTCACAAACAGCTGTACGCCGTGTTGTGACGTCACACAATAGGAAAATATTGAGGTCAAGAGTACCTATCTG
>NC_051410.1:40545346-40545427 GCF_015228065.2 Penaeus monodon
AGTATACGTGAGATCATAGAATGTTATTGATATTATCATTCGTATCCTTCCGCTTATCATAGATTATGAAACAATTTTGCA
>NC_051410.1:40545467-40546556 GCF_015228065.2 Penaeus monodon
GCATCTGTAATTAGCACATTCATTAACACTAATCGATATTCAAATATAAATAGACAAACAATTGCTTTATAACGACCTAAAAAAAAAAAAAATCTTGCGTACATAAACAGACAGAAAAATATTAATAGGAAGTTTTATAAATCTCGGTGAGGAAGTTATTGAAGTTAGTCACAAATTAATTCAGACCTTTAATTCATTAACCTATGTATTCATTTCATTTTTATCGGGTCATTTACTTTCAGGCTTGTTGGGGACAATTGGCTAATTAAGAAGCATCTTTACGAAATAAGAAAAGGGAAAAGAAAATGATATAAACAATAAAAAAAAAATACTGAACCAAAAAAAACTAAAGGATATAAATAAATAAAAGGGAAAAGGGTGAAGTTGGAAAGAAAATAAGACCATGGAACAGAAAGATAAATAAGTGAACAGAGGAAATGTACAATTATTTACGTATTTACAGCATCATTTATGTATTTGCATTTGTGTTATTTACGTGTTTACAACTTACTGTATTTACCATTTATTATCAATTTATCTACAATATACTATTTATCTATTTACAATGTACTATTTGTGTATTTGCAAATTATTCACGTAAATACATTGTATCATTTATGTAAATACAATTTAGTATTTATGTATTTACAATGAAGTGGTTCTGCTGATCAACGCCCGTGATTTAGGATCTGAAAATATTTGGAATTGCAGTTGATGCAAGAAGAATTTTAGGGACAATGTGACTACTGCAATACGTTAAGAATTCTTGTAATGCTATTTTTGAAAAAGCAAAGGATTGCATAATAATATTTAGGATCACTTGTTTGTTGTACTAATGATTCTTACTTTGAGACTTGTAACGGCGTTGCTATGCGGTGAAATATGAATATATTACGAAATTGATTAGAACTAAAGCATGGATCCGGTAACTGTTGCTTAGTTGAAGGTATAACATGATAATAAAAAAAAAACACATTTCAGGAAATTCTTTGTTAAGGGGAAAATTAGTCATACAACCTATGGAATCTGTCTTTTGTTTTCGAGTGTCATTTAGCAGTACGTGATATTTGCTTACTCTCCCCTTAAAAC
>NC_051410.1:40546673-40548535 GCF_015228065.2 Penaeus monodon
AAAAAAATAGTTTAAGTTGGTATTTTTAAAGCAGAAAAAATATTTGTGATGGAATAAGTGTTCTCTATTGTTTGCAAGCCGGTGAGTATCAACACTAGAGCTAATGTTTTTCTTTTTATCAGCATTTTTATTTGACCCTTTGAACTATTTGTGCTGATTATGAAGGATAATTAATGTCTATGACGATGTTTGATGTTCCTAAGTTGGTGTGTTCTGATTTATTGGACCCGTTTCATATGTCCAATAAGTAATCAAATCGAAGAGTGACTGGTGACAAGAACATACTTCAAGTGAAGGAGAAAATTAATTCCTTCCCAGAGTCAATAGAACAGTTTCAGGCGGATCCTAAGCTTGCGTACAAACGAGTGTGAGCGTTTAGAGGCTGAAGAGTTATAGATTTTCAGGTTGCCTTGCACAACTGGACAGCACAAGATGAACACGAGGAAATCAACATGAAGTTAGCCAAGAATGGAGGACCAAGTTGCATGCTACTGCTGCTCTAGACAAAAGCAATCCGGTACATACAGACCCTTTGATTTTTTTTTTTAGAGAGGCAGAGAATAAGGCCCTAGATGAAATTTAAAAGCTTTACAAAGAATCAGCAACTGGAAATATGAAACTGCCACCTAGATTTGCTGAAGGAGAAACAATTTTTCGAATTGGAGAAAATGAAGATTGAGGGCGAACTGGTATTTAAAAAGGGAGAAGCACCAAATGATGGAAGAGCTAAAGAAAAAATATAAACTCCCTTACGAAGTAGTGGCGTATCAGCTGAACGGTGAAGGGTTTGGATCCACCACATACTTAGCTACACCAATGAACACAGTGGGACGCCCAGAAGAAAGCAGCAGATTTTCGCAGAGTACAAATAGAGAACTTACTTAAAACCCTCGAGAGTATCATGGAAACCCACACATATTTCACTGGAGGAGCCAGATAGGAAAGCAACAGTTTATAATAGAGTCCTTACAGGTATCCAGAGGAGAACGTCAGCCATTAAACGTGGACGAGTTGGAGTAATGGCTATTTATCAGGTTATTTAAAGACACCATCGACTGTTTATCCATCCCTGCAGCCCAGAAGGTAGCCTGCTTAAGAAGATACTGCAAAGCACAGGCAGCAGTTGCACTGAAGGGTGCCGCCTACAAGAATCCTGAGGAAGGTTACAAAAGAGCCTAGAGATCCTGGAAGAGAGTTTTGGAAGCCTCAACAATTCATCTGGCATGGGTGAGGAAGGTTACCAACAGACCAGATATAAAGGCAGCAGCTGACTTAAAAGAGTTTGCTTATGGGCTCAGCTGCTGTAGCTAGTTTTTTTTATCTTCAGACCTAATGGGTAAAGGGTCAACCATGAGATTCGCTCAAGGCACAGGGAAAGGAGCAGAGAACGTGTGAGATTCATCTGCGACGTAGCCGACGAGGCATAAGACCCTGTCTTTAGAAAGATAGTGAACAGGGACCACAAGAGGGACAAGGGGCAAGTGTCAGCAGAGTAGGACATAGAGTTTTACTACAAGCTTATATGTCACAGAGGACAAAGCAATTATATTAGAAATAAAAAAACAAACAGCTGGAAAGTACCCTTGCTGTGGTCAAGGACACTACATGATCAGATGTTCGCATTTCAGGGCCATGAAAATCAAAGACCGCTGCTCTCCTGTGATGTCTAAGGGTCTGTGTTTTGTTCAAGGACTGGCAAGCAAGGGTTGTTCCCGCAGCTTCATCTCTATAGTGGAAGTTTGTGAGAAGCACAATAAAGGCCATGAAAATCAAGGGCCACTGGCATCTTGTCATGTTGCACTACAACAGGTGACCAAGGAACTTGAAGAATAGTATCCTCAGGCTATCTTGAACACTCCTGC
>NC_051410.1:40548686-40550078 GCF_015228065.2 Penaeus monodon
TGTCCTGCATATTTTTTTATGTGGATGAATGCCTTAAGTCTGTGAAGACCCTGGAGACCGCAGTAAATCAATTAATACAGTTACTTAGAAGAAGTTTCCATCTAACAAAAACTGTTTTCAATTCACCATTGTGGAACAGCATAAGTAAGGACAAATGGGGAAAGTCCTTTACCACCCTTGATATCAGCTTGGATAGACTATCCATAGAGCGTGCACATAGCATGCTGTGGGATACTGAGTCTAACCACTTCAGATTTGATATACAGGTAAAGAACAACCTAAGAACCAAGACAGGAGTGCTTGGTACACTCACAACTGTGTATTACCCTTTTGGCTGTGTAGGTCCATTTATTCTTAAAGCCAGAAGACGTTTCAGATGCTGTATCGATTAGAAAGAGGCTAGGACGAGCCTTGCCGAGGGACTTGAAGGAAAAATGGGGCTGGTGGTTAAGAGGCCTATCATTAAGGAGTTAAGCATTCCCGGATGTATTATGCCTATGGATAAATGTATAATGATGTCTCATTTGCATCAATTCTGTTATGCTTCTGAGTATGGGTATGGAGTAGATTCATATTTGCTGACCACCTTCGAAGGCCAGACAGTTTCAGTCCATCTCATGATGGCAAATTTTAGATTTGCACTTTTAAAGAGTTCCATCTTTCCATGCCTAGAGATGTCTAGAGCATTAGAATCACTAAGACCGGACAGCCTTCTGCAAGAAGAGCTGGAGATGCCCTTGGAAGAATTTGGTTATTGGACAGACAACATCAAGTCTGAGGAAGATCACACAAGCAGGCTTCTGAGTCACTATTCATCCTGGCAATGCTTGCCAAGATTATGCCAATTCCTTTGTAATAGTCATATCAGGTGGGACCACCGGTAGCAGATGAGCTGAGAATTACTGAAGAAGCCATCATCAGACATTCCCAAAAACTAGTCTTTGACGACAAGACTTAACTTGGTAAGCTGGACTCCAAAAAGTCAGCCTCATTTTTGCTGCTGGTTCGAAGAAGGCTAATTCCAAGCATGAAGACTATACCAAGCATCAGTTGATATTGCCTTATGAGCACCCATTTTCTAAACTAATAGTAACAGACATTCATCAGAAAACAGATCATGCTGGAGTGGAGAATGTGCTGGCAGACATCAGGAGGGGCTTTTGGATTCTTTAAGAATGAAAGCCTGTAAAGAAGACTGTGTACCAGTGCATCACTGGTAAGAAGCTGAGAGGCAAGACAGAAATTCAGCAGATGGCCAGCCTGCCAGAATTGAGAGTTACACCAACTGAGACCACCTTTCACTAGAGTTGGGCTGGATTTTTTTTGGTCTATTCATAGTGAAGAGGGGACGCCCTGAGATAAAGAGGTTTGGCTGCATCTTTACCTGCCTCT
>NC_051410.1:40550119-40550361 GCF_015228065.2 Penaeus monodon
TTACCTTCCTCTCCATCAGAGCTGTACAAACTAAAGCAGCAAACAGCCTAGACACAGACAGTTTTATCGATGCACTGGAGAGGCTAGAGGAGGAGAACCAAGGGAAATCTAGTCTGATAGTGGTACCAACTTTGTTGGGCCCAACTCGAATTACACCATACTAATCAAGAATGGAACGAGAGCCAAATCCATGAAGGAGATAACTGGAAGTTTAACCCTTCTGTAGCCTCTGTGGAGGAGGA
>NC_051410.1:40550425-40551225 GCF_015228065.2 Penaeus monodon
TACACCCATCTACTACAGTACCACAACAGATCAATATTAGAGGCTATCTGAGATGTCTCTAGAGATGAGTTAGTGTTTGAACAGCATTTTCAGCATGTAGGCAGATTGCTGCCTCTGAGGATTTATGCGTCACAGAAAATCTAAGATGCGAATGTTCAGAATTTTTATAGTTCATGTCCATGTGTTTATGCACCTCTGTATCACTTAACTGTTGCATACTGTATACATATTGTATCACATTTTGTAAGTTTATACCATATGCCAAGTTTTGCAGTTTTAGTTTCTTGCAGCCGGGATGTAACTGATATAAGCGGATTTTAAAAATTCCTCGCCAATGTATGTATTGCCCTCTGTTGAAAAACCTGTGTGTGTAGCAGCCATTGTAATGAAGCTGGCAATGTGATTTCTATCAAAACTTCTCAGTGTACTGATTTTGATGTTGTTTTATAAGTGAAATCATGTTGAAAATTTCTTATTTTCAAAACTTATATGAAAAGTGTTATGAAGCATACTACAGCGCTATCAATAGTTTCTAATTTACTTTTTAAGACCCTAAATTGATTTCAGGGTTACTTTGGCACATTTATTATTCGAAACAAAATGGCGAATAATTTGAATTGGTATCTGTAATGCAAAATTAAGATATCAGTGGAGAAGTGATTTTCTCTGTTGTTTGCGAGCCGGCGATTGTCAACTCTGGACAACTCTGTTTTTCTTCTGTCTGTATTTTATTAAACTTTCTGAACTATTTGTGTTGGTCGTAAGGATGATTATTGGGTATGACACTGTTTGATTTAATG
>NC_051410.1:40551345-40551439 GCF_015228065.2 Penaeus monodon
AATGAAAGGAGCAAGAAAACATGCTAGAATAATAATGATTATAATAGAACTACCTAATATGAAGACATCGACCAAACAATAGGTGAAGATTCTC
>NC_051410.1:40551530-40551778 GCF_015228065.2 Penaeus monodon
GCATAGGTAACTTTTCCTCAGGTGACGCCATCCCCGCTTCCTCGGAACTTGTCATTCGCAAACGTTCATAACACAAGTATTTTTGGACAAGCTCGAGGCTCGTCGCGCAAGACCCTCGGCTGGGGAACACTCCGGATGGATGGCGTCATCTCTTGAAAATCCAAGTGGGGATAGACATAAAAAAAAACGTATAAATAATGCGAAGTAATTCATTTCTCCCTTTGTTTAGTATATATATTTTTCCGACA
>NC_051410.1:40551812-40552300 GCF_015228065.2 Penaeus monodon
GTCAGGTGTCTACTTCTTTCTTTGTCCAAAAATTTCCCGCTACTCATACTGATGGTAATATACATAAAGCCTTATTTATTTGTTTATTTATAGCAGCAACCTGGGAGTGACTGGACAACAGGAAATCATAATTTTGTGACGAAATTGCAATGAGCATAACAATTAAAAATGATAACAGTGGGTACCGATTTTCAGTCATTGTTGTTGTTAACATAAATAGAAACAGTGGTTGTGCTAACAGTAGCAGGAATATCATTATATCGTGACCATTATATTGATTTTCATTGTTCTCATATAATTGTTATTATTAATATCATTCTTACTGTTTGCAATAGTTGTACAGCCATAGCCGCAATTAATATGATTAACGTAACCATTGATAACGTAACCATCATTATGATTATGATATGAGTCAACGCATTTTCTATTTTCTTATCATCTCAACGAATAATATCATTATTATCATTGCAATTAGAAAGATGACGATA
>NC_051410.1:40552346-40553219 GCF_015228065.2 Penaeus monodon
AGCTGAAAATAACCATCAAGTCATGTACTCATCATTCTCGTTTTTCTTCTCATCAATATTGATAATGCAATCTTTATTAGTATCAATAATGCAACTTAAACAACAAATATAAACCACATGAATGCCGCGTCCGATTTCATCAAACAGAACCGAAATAAATTCCTCCGAATGGCTTCCGTTTCCCGAATTCTTTCAACAGCAAATACTCCTCCGCCAAGACTTTTTCAAATTCTTGCGGAGACAATCCCTTACGGAGCTCAGCGCACTCCGCCATTTTCCTCTCATTGTCCAGTCTCTCTTTTCTTCGCAATGGAGAACGGAAGAAGAAATATTAGGCTACGTTATGTCGACGGAGGGACGCGGCCGAACACTCGAAAGAAAACCGACCCTGCTTTTATTTTTGTCTCTCTGGCTTTTTTTTTTGTGGAATTCGATCGTCTATAAGAGAGCAAAGAGCGAAAAAATATAAATGAAAGTACAGAGTTTGAAACTATAAGGGAAAGTAGGGAAAGTATTAAGGAGAAGGGTCATAGATTCAAACCGGCTTCTACCTCGGGCTCCGTGGCTGTCTAAGGGAATCTGATCGTCTGTAAGAGAGATGAAAAGAGGAAATTATAAATGAGAGTACAGACTATAAAAATATAAAGGAATATGTAAAGGAGGATTGTAAATTCAGATCCGCTTCCAATTTTGGTTCCGTGGCTGTCTAAGGGAGTCTGATCGTCTGAGAGTAAGAATTAAAAGAAAATGGAAAGTATATATCAAAACACAAAATATAAAACTAAAAAGAAGGGTTATAAATTCGACCGGATTTTATTTTTTGGCTCCGTAGATTTCTTGCGGTATTTAATCGCCTGAGAGAGAGGGAGGGAG
>NC_051410.1:40553262-40553471 GCF_015228065.2 Penaeus monodon
CGAGAAGGTTTGCAAATCCGATTAGCTTATGTTTTTTTTTTGGGGGGATGGGGGGTCTCTGTGACTTTCTTTTGGAATTTGAGCGTCTGTAAGAAAGAGAAATCAGAAAAATTACATTATAAATGAAAGTATAAAGTATAAAGGAGATAGAGATATTAATTCGACCTGATTCTATTTTTGGCTCCGCGTCTTGAAGAATCTGATAGTCT
>NC_051410.1:40553540-40553622 GCF_015228065.2 Penaeus monodon
CTTTATAAACTCGACCGGCTTCTGTCTTGAACTCCGTGACTTTCTTGAGGAATTTAATCGCCTAAAGGAGAAAAGAAAGAGG
>NC_051410.1:40553670-40554017 GCF_015228065.2 Penaeus monodon
CGTTATTATTTCGGTTTTTATATTCCAAACGTTTCATTGACCTAAGTTGAAGACATAATGCGATGTTCATCCAAACAGGAAAAGGCATTGTTTATAATGATTTCGAGGGTCGTTATTAGGACTATAATTGATGCCATATGACTCTATTAAACACTTAATATACCCTCGGCGCCAGGTAATGACGCATATAACACAAACATGAAACACGTTGCTAATGGCACCAGTGCCCCCCCCACCCCCCTCTCCCTTAAATCTTTCCATTAAAGACCTACTTTTTCAATTTGTTCATGACTGCAAATTACTAAGACCCTGTTCATTCCCTTGCTCACTTCAGCCGGTGATTGTTC
>NC_051410.1:40555390-40555877 GCF_015228065.2 Penaeus monodon
TGTAACAACAGTAAGTACTTTTATATGTGTTGGTGGGGGGAGGGAGCATATCTACATCTTAATCATACACGAATGAACACAAAGCTCGATGATATAAGTAAATGGTGATAGTATCCCTCAGAGCTATATATATAAAAAGGGATTTCTATTTTCTACTCTGCGAGGTCGTATGGTATTCGGAAAATATTCGTACGAGAATTATTGAACACTAATAACAACCTCGTTTTAGCCTGTGGAAAGTAAAGTCATCTTGAGTTTAATCTGGTTTCAATTTTCCCAAACTTAGAAATGCACACGAAAAAGGGAAAAAAAGGAAGGGAGAGACAGATAAAATCAATGATGAAACGACAATCATAATAAAAAAAATATTGTGATAATGTATGTGATAATAACAAAAAGTGATAGCAATTATGATTTTGAGTATGATAACAAAACTGACAGCAATGGTGTATTCATACTGACATTGGATATAAAAATGACAGTTGTT
>NC_051410.1:40555936-40556117 GCF_015228065.2 Penaeus monodon
GCAAGATATTCTTACTGTCGTTTTCCTTAAATTTCCCTTCATTTCAAAACGTTAACAACTGCAGAGAGTACGAGTGAGCACTATCAATAAACGTTAATCAATGCTCTTAATCTTGGCTTGACTCTTGTAAAGATGATAATTAATGAGGATGATAATAAAATAAAAACTCTTTCGCCTAGCT
>NC_051410.1:40556151-40556271 GCF_015228065.2 Penaeus monodon
TACCAGTTATAGATTTCCGTACTGAAAGCACTTCACGGACGCCCGAACTTTTAAAGTGGTCGGCCGTGCATTAGAAATTCCTTCCCACGCGAGAAATACCGAAGGAAACCGCTGCTCCTC
>NC_051410.1:40556352-40556563 GCF_015228065.2 Penaeus monodon
TTCCCCTTCTTGTTCCCGCGTCCTTCAATGCCTGCAATAGCAATCACGGTCACTGCGTGGAGAGACAAGCAATGGCGCAGGGCGAGATTGCATGGCGCGGCCGTGAAGGTGGTAATTGACCGAGATGACGCGGCTGCGGCGGCGGTTGTGAAGGGCGCGGCGACCGGCTCTTGTTGCAGCCGGCGGCGGGGGACACGTACAGTACGCGGGC
>NC_051410.1:40557459-40557564 GCF_015228065.2 Penaeus monodon
TTTTTTTTGAACACAAGAAGAACGAGCGAACAGAAAAAAGGTAAAAAGGAGGGGGGGGGGGTATCAGGCTGTCAAAATGAAACAAACTCCGTAATGACGCTGACA
>NC_051410.1:40558447-40558542 GCF_015228065.2 Penaeus monodon
GACAGTTCCCCGTCAGGGTTGGAGTCGGGCTGGCAACCCGGCCCTGTAAAAACCCATACCAGCAGGCAAACCAAGAAAAGAGAGAAGGGGTCATC
>NC_051410.1:40562118-40562293 GCF_015228065.2 Penaeus monodon
AGGAATTTGGTCTTGCTGGAGTCGGAGTCGGTAAAAATATCCCGACTCTGCTAATAAAATCCACTTTCAAAACATTTCATATCAGTTTCATTTTGCCATAGTCCTATATGCAATTTTTAAAGCACAATGTTTTTTTCGAGAATATACAATAAAAAGTGTCGACTCCACAACCCTG
>NC_051410.1:40562496-40562959 GCF_015228065.2 Penaeus monodon
GCTGTGCTTTTCTTTTTGTTTCTAAAGGACATAAAACAAAAATTAAGCCTCCAAATTTTATTTAGAGTTTCATACATCTACTCTTGCAATAGAAAAGACAATTTGTGTTGCAAAAATAAATCACAATGTTATACAATAAAATATTGATATCACTCATGTTGAAAGTCCCCCGTGTTTATTCATCAGATATTTTTTTTAATATTATATAGAAAATCATCTTGATATCAAATCAAAAATAAGAATAGTATTCAAGTCATTTGCATGCAGGTTTTACACTACACTAACGCATAGCAATTCAGTATTCAAATGAACTGCAGTAACACTCTATTCAGTAAAACAGAGAAAAGGAATCTCCATAGACTTTCTAATTTCTTGCGAATAGTAAATTGAACATAAATACTTCGCATTGTTCTTCTTGGTCCCTCGTACTACTTACATTATAAAATGTGAGCCTAACATCATT
>NC_051410.1:40563008-40563808 GCF_015228065.2 Penaeus monodon
CTAATTGTTATTCTTGTTTCACAATTATGGGGTTGAAAGAATACCTACTAATATCAAAATATATAATCTCACTTGTAAAGGATATGTATGAAAAATGTATGTTTCTATGCTAATATTCTAAATTTTCCCTTTGTATTTGTACTGCTTCCTACATATAAAGAAAAAATATTTGTTTATATATCACTCAAAATGCAACTTTATATTTCTACCTTGGCAACATTTACAAAGAATTTTAATTCCGCAGACTTTTAAAAGGAAAATCATTGCAACGTTTCTGACTGGGAAATGAAATGACTCTATTTTGCAGGAATCAAGTAAGATATAATATCCAAGATTATATATTACAAAATAAAACACCTCACTATCAAGATACATACATTAAATGATCCTCAATATAACCTAATCTATGTAATATCCTAAGTGCAATGGTAAATACCACATTCTTTGGCTAAAGAACATAGGACAAAGTGTATGTCTCTACAAAAGTGCAAACAAATATGACAAATCACATCTTCTGTTTTCGTTATATATGAGCAGAACTTGTACAAAACTAAGAGATTTTGCAACATGACTTTATTTGGTGATTTGCAAAGATCTATAAATCAAATAAGAGTCATAAATGACCAGTAAAAACATTGCCATTAATATGCTTATCACTATCTGTATCAAATGGATGTTATCTGATATATTTTATTGTGCACCGGAATCAATGATAAATCTTTAAAAAAAACCTAGCCACTGCACACATGAGTATGAGAATCGTTTCTGGGGAAATTTAAGAATTCTGGAATAAGCATTAC
>NC_051410.1:40563845-40565133 GCF_015228065.2 Penaeus monodon
TCATTACCTTTTTTCTTATTAAGTTTAATTTGGTTTCATCTGCAAACATGTCTAATACATCATGGTACAGTTTATCCCATTCTTTTATTAAAAAGATAAAGTGACATGTATCACCTTCGTGTAAAGATTCTAAGCTCACTTCAAATGATCAGATTTTTTCGAGAGAATCTTGAACTGCAGCAGCATTTTCAAGAAGCAAGCTGAATTCTTGATGCTGTACAAGAAAAGAAACGAAAATCTGCTTTAAAACAGGGCTTATATTTAGACTTACTAACTCAATTGCTAAGAATGTTTGGAAAAAAGGAAGAAACCTCAATTCAACTTAGCACATCACAGACACAAGAATAGAGATTAAGTGTTAAGATTTATAGTTTTATCTGAAATCTAAGAGAATATTAAGAGTAAACGTCGTGGCAAAAATCCACTTTCGAGCTGCGATATAAAACTAAACAATGGCATCAAAAACAAGTCTTCACAGACTAATTAAAATTTTTTTTTTAAATTATCAGTTCTAATGAAAGAATTTGTCTGTGCTGCTTTCCAAAAAGTAAACCATAATTACATAACAGATACATAAAAAAACCAATAAACTGGAATGTTTAAGAAACTTATAAAGAACTTTCAGCATTCCTTTGCAAAACTACAACAAATAATATAAGTAATGCTCCCAAAAACAGGTCAAAAACACATGAAAGACAAAAGAATAAAGTAGCATGTTTATCCTGTAATATGGATCCTAGATGGCAGACCCACTGTCAAACATCAAAATATCCTAGTAACAGTTGAATGCACCAACTGGCTTTTGTTGTGAAATTCAAAATGCAAAGCTGTTTTCATGCATACAATTCTTGCATCAAAAAATTTGTTCTTCCCAACGACTCATCTTACCTTGACACCTCGAACTGTCTCCCTCATCTTCTTTTCTTGTCTTTCTTGATCTAAAGTTGTCTGCACTGCTTCCAGTTGTGCCTTGGATTTTGAATTTTCTAAAGTCAATTGCTATCCTCCGTGCCATTACCATCAACATAATGAAAGTTTAAAGTATGTCAAGTGAATCAATCAAAATTTTCATCAATCTATCGACATTCAATTACAAATTCAAGATCTAATAATGAAAACTTACCTGCAAGCGCAAGCATTTTTCCTGCATGCGCGTAGCATTCAGTCTTTCCTGTCGTGCTTCTTCACGAGCCCTTCTTGCTGAATCCTGTGCTTCTGATGATAGTCCCAATTGATTTTTCTTTGTAGCATCTAATTCTGCAGTTAGGATGTGGTTCTCCTGAGATTA
>NC_051410.1:40565172-40567011 GCF_015228065.2 Penaeus monodon
AAAAAAAAAAACATTAGGATTTAATACCTTGTTCCCTATTTTGATTTTCCATTTATAACTTGTCAGTTACAAAAACAGGAAAAAAAGGAAAAAGAAATTTCAGGAGACAATATATCCCTTTCCTCTAGTACCACCAAAATTTCATGCCCAGATAACATTCCAGCCAAGTTGTATCTCACCATTGCAAGAGAGGACACTTCCTCCTGAAGCCACTGTGAGGAGTGGTCAATGGATTTCAAATGCTCTGTTCTTTGCTGAAGAAGGCGACCTACTTCTGTTGTCACATTTCCAATAGCTGCACTGACTTCAAGTCCTGAGAGTAATGATGTAAGCTGTTCTTCAAGGCTTGATACTTTCCCCGTCAGGGCTTCAAGTTCTGCAAAATAATAAAGAAAAGCTTAAGCGACCAGTTAATCTTTTTTTTTCTACAGAAACATATTGAGCCTACAAAAACGAGCACAGAGATCTTAAGGTATAATTTTCTATTTTTTTAGAATATAATATACCAAGTGATATTTTTATCACACTAACCTTGATTTTTACTGGTAATCTGGGTAGACACAGACTCCTGTAAGCTACGTATAGCAAGATCCTTCTCACGCAGCATTACATGAAGCTGTTCCTCTCTCATCTGTCCATCACCAACATCCTTCACCAGAGACTATTTGTGAATTAAAAGAAACATTAATCAGCGGAATAAAGTCTATTAAGCAGGACAGATCGAAAAGAGAATCTGTAATATTCTGACTGTTTGTATCTTAGGATCAACTGACCTGCACGTGGTCAACAGTATCAGCTCTTAAGCTTGAGGAAAAGAGGCTGATACAGCTTCCGTATTCTGAACTTGAGTCTCTGGAGGAAGATGCACCAGTCCGGCTGTCATCGAAGCTTTTGCTTTTGTCGCCGCTACTAAATCTTTTCCTGCGCGTTAGGCTCCAAATACGTTCTTGCAGGTTTTGAATCTACATTGGAAATATTAAATTTCAGGTGATTTATATTCAAGCCTCATTTTGAACATAAAGTATCATATTTGTATGAAAGAAATGACAGGTAACATTGTACTGTATTTCATCAATTTATGATACTATTATAAACCTGGTTATCACTGCATCATATAACATATACCACTGTTTAGATTTACAGTACTCAGACCTTCTTGTTAGCATCACTGTTTTCCTCTGCCAGAGCTGCTGACCGATGCCTTTCCATCTGCATCTCAGTCCGCAGCTGCAGAAACTTAAAATCGGCCGATCGTATCTGTCGCTCCAGATCACATTTCACAGCCATGCTATTATCCACCTGGATTGATGAAAAAGAGATCACCAAATTGAAGGGAATTTTTGCAAGATGCTATATCAGAACTTAAGGCAAAATGAAAACTGTCAATCTCCTTGCTTACTTTGTCTTGTAAGACCTTCAGAGTTTCAGCGTGCTCGACTTTGAGACTTCGAACCTCGGACCTTAATGCCGATGCTTCCTCTTGGACTTTCTGATGCTTTTCTTGTTCCGCATGGAGTTCAGTCTCTCTGTATAAAGACGATTAAATCTTCATAATTCCCATAAATTCAACACTTTCATTCTACCTTTTGTTCTAATTTCACATAGTGGTATTCCTTGTTCAGCTTTTTTTTCATAGCAATTAGCAAATATTACTGCCCTAATATTTAAATACTGTAATATACACTATAAAGTTCATAAATATTTCTCACACTGACTGTAACTACATATGATTTTTCTCTGACTTTTTCTCTGTTTTTTTTTCTGACTTTCATGAGACAAATAAAACATATGACAAACAACCAAAACAAAAAGGTAACATTAAAGAAATCAATGCCATGC
>NC_051410.1:40567041-40568498 GCF_015228065.2 Penaeus monodon
TGTTCCCCAAAAAAACAAAAGCTGATCTCCTCCATATTATTTATATCTTAATAATCAAAACTTATGATTATGATTATGTACAATTTTTTCCATTCTTTTAAAACAACTCTCAAACTTACAGATCTACAACCCTCTTTGACAGGCTCTGCTTTTCAGCCACTGTCGAGTCGAACTGCAAGCGCAACTGGTCTATTTCCGCTTGCTGGTGCTTCAGAGTTGACCTCAACCCTTCAACTAAAAGTCCATTCTCCTCCTGGATAAAATTTCATCAACTTTAAAGCAAGATTAAGAATTTTTTTTAATGTCCTATATCAGAAAATATTATAAATTCAAGACAGTGATACCTAATTATCTTAATGATATTAATGATAACAATGCAAAAATGTACAAACATACACTTACATCTACCAGTTTGACCTGATCTGCTTTGAGACTCAGCTGATTCCGAAGCTCATCTATCGTAGACTCATCTGCTTGATTCTTCTTAAGAGCATTATGGAGTCCGTGTTCCAGCTCACTTACTCTGGAAAAGCCGGTTCTTAATACCATAATCATAAGTTTGCATAGAGTATTTTGCGAAAGTATCCATATTGCTGATATAGATATACATCAGTGGTTCCACAAATTTCTACATAAAAATTTGGATAGTTTCCTAGCTACAGCAACTCTTGAACATAACTATTTTTCTTTGCCAAAGTAATAAAAGCTGTATATGATCAATCTAACAAACAAAAGAGTAGACTCATGTCAATCCAGTTTACCAAAGTAAAGTATTACATTGATATCTGAAGAGAAAAAATAAAATAAAATAAATGATTAAGTACAAAAAAGAGATCTATAACGGGAATCCTTGCCGCCTAAGATTACCAACCTTGAGTCCATTGTTCGCTGAAGCTCGGAAACTTGCTGCTGAAGTCTTTGCCTTATTCCCTCATGCTCAGCTGTCTGTTTCTTGATGAGCTCACTTAGACGTGCTCTCTCTGTGCTGAAACATCAAATTCATGTGATCTTTACCACATACACGACCAATCAAGATATTTGCAAAATAAAGATTTCGTCTTCAATATGCAAAACACTCTTTACAAGGTTGATATATAAACATTAACAATAAAAGTGACATCACAGCTTCAAAATTAGCCCGAACCAGATTTCGTTCGGAAAAAAAGGTGACGTGGAGCATTACTGTGAGTCATTCAGGCTCTCCTCCGCTTGCGCCAAGCACTGCTTCAGGGAGGTGTAGTCCCGGCTGTTGTGCTCCTTTAGCCGCAGAAGTTCAAGATCTGAAGTTCTCATTCTAGGAATCACGTAAGGAAAAAGATGAAAAAAATATATATTTTGGTGGATGAAAAGATCACAAAAAAATTCATCTAGTCTTCCACATATTCCTGATCAACTAAATGCACACCTAATCATAATAGACTTTGTTAAGCATACATCAATATCTTATACATACATGC
>NC_051410.1:40568866-40570078 GCF_015228065.2 Penaeus monodon
ATGTAATTTTTTCCTTTTTCTTTTTTCTTATGGGAAAATGATAGCAGCTGCCTTTTTCATTAAAATGTATTCATACAAATTTATGATATTTATATTTTTCTCTCTGATGATTAATATCTGATGATTAAACTTAAAAGGATGATCTGTGTCTAAGATATATCATATTTTAGGAAACCTGATTGTATGAAAAAGATCTAAAACTAACAAACAACATAATGATTAATAAATATACAGATACATGTCTTCACTTTTAACAATATATTGCCTAGCAATTACCTAACACTTATCTTCATTTTAATCACCTCTGAAAAAATGAACAGCATCTGGAGAGCATTCTTTTATATTTACTAAGTTATATGGACTAATGTCATCATACACTAAAACGTCTTGCTTATAAATATTAAGACACACCTGTACATTTTGGAATACTAACCTTGCTTCTTTCTGGAGGACGGCCTCTCTCAGCGAGTCTATTTCGTGGGCGCACCTCTGAAGTTCCTCCTCTAGACTGCGCGAACGAGACGTTTTCCTCTTGAGTTCTCCAAGCAAGAGCGTCATTGCCGATGTAATATCTTCTAAGGTCCGCAAGGTGCTTCGTCTTGAGCGTTCAAAGATGGGAATAAGTTTGTTATTATATTTCTCTACTGTCCTTATGCTGTAGTACCAGATATTTTGTTGTTGTAGAGTACGTTCATACTGTATTTACAGAATTTTAAAGTTCTCTCTACCTTCTTGGAGAAGTGATGGCCATGAAATGCTCTAAGCCACTTGTTGAAAGTCCTTCTTCAACTTGTTGCAACAACTGCATAACACACTGATCCGTTCGAGCTGCATCCTCCTCCTGCTCTATTAGACGAGCCTCCACACCCTGCATCTGGTATGACAGTTTACAGTATCAATCAATCATCTGAAACTATTTTCCTCCCAGAATAAATCAATATATACTTTTGATGGGAAATTCCCTCCTTTCTTATTCTAATGCCTACTGGACAGAACAGCCATTAAACTGGTATCTTAAGTCTGTCTTTTTTTTCATCTTATATAAAACATACTGTATACTCAAGTATGACTATTGCCTATATTATCCTAAAGGGTTTAAAAGGGAATTCATTATCTTATGTCTCTTACCAGAATATATCATCAATCTGTCCAGTGGCACAGCTATGAGCCAAAGCGGGATAGAATATTTTTTAGGTGGGCCACAGAGTTTTC
>NC_051410.1:40570134-40570839 GCF_015228065.2 Penaeus monodon
AAAAGGGAACATTGATAGGGGAGGGGAAACTTTTGAGTCCCCATGCTGTTATGTCCTCAAAAAATCATGTGTGAAATGTACAGTCCCTGTGATGATAACTGTGGATTGTGAACTGCGTCCCTTATGCTACATCTTCAACTGAAATATCTGCATATACAATGCAATGAGACTGAAGCCAGGCAAATACCTCTATTTCTTCTTTTTTGGGGGGTACATTTCCAAGATTTAGATTTTACCAATACCTTAAAAATACATTGTCAGTCCACAAGCTACAAATTATTAAATTATTATTACTATTTAAAAATGCCATCATCTACACTATCAACTCACTGAATAACATCAAACAGTTTACAATACAAAAACATATGGCTGGTGCATTTATTATAATAATGAAATAGTCCAAGCATCCTTTTCTAAAATAACACTGTCTTTGATGTAACGATTTCCGAAATGTCTGAAAACAGAACACACCGACACATCTATGAGCTTCAGTCAACTTGCCTGCGACACGACTCCCTGTAGCTGGACTGCTGCCGAGTTAAGCTTGGCCTCCAAGGTAGAATGCTGGGCTTCATACTCCTCTAGTTCTTCGAGTGCATTATCAGCCACGCAAGACGTCTCTGTTTTCAGCTGCAAAGTCAGCACCTGGCGCAGCAGCCTGGGAACAGAAAATAATTCATCCACATTTTTAAAACATGCACAAAC
>NC_051410.1:40570894-40571126 GCF_015228065.2 Penaeus monodon
GAAAAGTAAGAATCATCGTCTTACCTCAGAACATGTGCAAGACTGCTGGTTGAGTTGAGGGATAATTTCAACAGTTTACTGCACTCGTCATGCACAGCAGTCGATATCTCAACTGAAGTCCCATTCCTGTATAAGAGGGTAGTATTAAATATTTTGTAAATGTTGATAACGACTGTATATTTTATGATTTAGTAATGTCTCTCTCTCTCTCTCAAAAAAAAATATATATATA
>NC_051410.1:40571158-40571443 GCF_015228065.2 Penaeus monodon
CTGTATCAAGGGCTATAAGATTCATCATTACAAGTACGTGCAAGAGAGACAATGAAAGTCTGAAACGTTATTAGAACATGATAAGAAGTGAAACACATAGATATGATAGAAAATGCAGGTATTTATAATTTGTCTAATTAAATAGCCATTCCAAATTATCAGTTTGCATTTATCTTAAGAAAAAAAAATTCAGAAATAAAAAATGATTTAAAAACAAAAATTAAGTATTTCAATTTCAGAAAAAGATATGAATGAGATGTATTAGACCAGTCTCGACTATTTAAA
>NC_051410.1:40571523-40572203 GCF_015228065.2 Penaeus monodon
ATTGTAATTTCCTTTTACAGACAAAATTCTCAAGGCATCAAAACATATGTCTGTTAAAGGCATATACACCTACACTCTTAGATAACAGGATATATTATATCTAACAGATCAATCTAGTAAAAAAAATTTACATATTTTAGATGTAAAGCATTTGTTTAGGTAATCTATATATGCTAAAAGCTGTTATGAAAACTAACTGCATACACAAAATATCATAATGGTTACAAAGACTTCTTTTAATAACCAATGCTTTCCTAATACCACACCATTATCACTTTATTTTTCTATTTTAGTTCACCGTCATAACTATCAAAATACAGAAGAAAGGCTTGAGAGAGGCTACTTATGCACTAAAGCAAATAAGATGTCAAAAAAATGTAAAGAGAAAAAAGTTAAAGCAAAGATTAAAAAAAAATAGTCATGACTGAAATGACAAGACTTTCATCAAGCAAATAAAACTACCTGGTTCGGTCCTTAGCATCCTGGGAAGAAGAGCACAAATGAGATAAAATCTGGCTATGGTTTCCAAGATGAAGTTTTGACAGATACAGAAAGATGATCCCTTAAAAGATTTCTTTTACAAAACTGATGCACTGATTATCAAACAAGACATATTTATAGTTATTTGAATCTGAGAAAAATAGCATCAATTGAGGCCATGCCTATCTCAAAGTTTTTTT
>NC_051410.1:40572402-40574199 GCF_015228065.2 Penaeus monodon
GAAAACGCCTTTGGATACAAAGCCCTCTATTCATCGTGATGTTTTCTTTGGTTACAAATTCACTTATTTAGAATGATAAACATCAGAACCAATAGGCATCAAACCTGGGAAAGATATCAGTACTCAAGACAAAGAGTTATTAACTAAATAAAAAAACTCACCTAAAACTCTCACGAAATGGGACTCTATCACTAAGTCCCCCTAATGATGGTCTTCCTTGGGGATTCTGAGATTCTTCACTTGCAAACTCTCGGATCGAGGAATTACACACTTCTTTCACATCTTTGCTTACTCTTGCTCTCTCCTCGTAGGCCTCCCTGTCATGATTCATGCTGCCCATGGAATCTAGAGATAATCGTGGTATATCATCCACATTCATTTTTTCTGCTGTCTCAAGGCTGGGTGTGAAGAAGTGATCTCTGGTTTGTGAATCTCGGCTGGTGCTGTGTGATGAATGGGAGTGATTTCTTGGTATCTCGTTATCAGAGGCAAACACGTGAGTGAACTTTCCATTTACTCCATTCGCAGCTTGTATATTAGATTCATGAAAAAAGCCTCCAGAGGTCAGAGTTTCATCACCTCTGTTGGGTTCTTTGTTGTTACCAAAATAACCTGAATCAATATCCCCAACAAATTTTTCTGAATGGCTGTAATAGTTCTTTATATTGTTCAAGGGAGTGTTAAGTCTTAGCTCTTCTTGAGGGCCCTTTGGTGTGTTTTCCTTAGGAGCTGATATATCCCTTGATGTATTAAAGTTAGACTGTCGAAGCTTTGCTCTTTCTAATGCCAGCAATTCTGCAGCTCGGATTAATGTCTCAATCTCATCCTCGTCATCTGAAAGATAATATCCAATACTTCAGGGTATACACAATGGAAATATTGAAAAAAAGTAAAGATAAACTTCTTTTTCTTTCACTAAAACAGGAGAATGAGAGGAATTACATACAAAAAAAAACCACAATGGTTACTTCTTCAAGCATGATACCTTTAACTGACAACCTTTGCATCAGGTCTTTTTAAAACTGTTTCATATCAAAGTTCTTGAAGTGCAAAGAGCAACTTGACAATAATGCTCAAATAAAGAACTTTTTTAAATGCAACAATAATCACCATACTATGCATTTCATAATTCTTCTCATCAGGTGACTAACCTGGTCTCATTCGCACTGTAGGAGGTTCATTTGAGAATAATTCGGCCGATGACGTTCCTCTGCTTTCGATTTCACTCTGGCACTCTGAGGCACTGCTCCACACACTGTCACTATCTTGCTCAGCTTCCTGTTTATTCATTAAAGTCAAAGAAATTTACATCTCTCAATGGATATTATGATTACAATTTTCTCAATGCTGTTGGCAAGATAAAAAGAAAAAAACAGTACATTCAAAGTCAAGACTGACCATGACCTTACAGTTGCACTTACTGTACAGTCTGATGGAGGCTTTTTGATTAAGGATGATAACGTATTTTGCTCTGGATACTCATCAGCCATAATTACAAAGGGGTTAATTTTCCTGCACGGATCCAGTCTGCAGAGATGGAAAAAAAAAAATAGAAATAATTAAACTACTTATGTTTAACTTTGTAGAATTACAAATACAATATCTGCATTTATTCTTTTCATGTGAGTATGTGAAAAATTATACTTTGTGATGTAAATCTATATGCACTAGCTATATAAGAAAAAAAAAGCATATCTTAAATAACCTAGGTATCTAAATCATCCTGTAGTGATTAAAAAGGTACCATAAGTACACATTACTTTGGAAGTAAATAATAACTGATACAAGAAACCAGCA
>NC_051410.1:40574228-40575468 GCF_015228065.2 Penaeus monodon
ATAACTATACAACTTATGTTCTACCCTAAATTTAACTTAAACTTATAGTGATCTGTGAAGGATGGTCTAAAATATTATCTCAAACAATCATATTGGCCTCCATACTATTGATGCTCAAGCTAAAGGTAACAAATCGTCCCCTTGTATATTATGGTTAGATCAAGCCAGTAAAGCTTCATAGTACTTTAGTTTCATGTAAGGAATTATCCAAACTATACCTTGGCATATGTTGAAATAGCTTTGAGAACCAAAGGTGTCATTTAAAACATTACCCTAGGGATTATGCATTATACTTGAAATTATGTATGAATTACTATCAAAGCACATTCTAAATGCTAACACCTGAACTGTTTTACTAAAGCACAGAATGGAACTTAACTGTATATCCCACACACCCATAGAGTCTCCCAGACTACACACATAAAATCCTTACCCCTTTCACTAACTTAACTGAAATGAAACGAAAGTTCATTTAACTTTTACAGCTGATCCATTCCTTATGCTTATCATTTTCCCCCCACATGTAAACATCTCTCTAACCAACTTGACTTATAAACTTAGAAACTTAAAATCACATCCGTAACCTACGTGACATATAAACTAGACCTTACCCATGTTAAATTGCCTCCGCCCTCCATTCTGAAGGTCACTACAAGACCACAAGGCAGACGCACATCACCAAGCCACAAGCACCACAAGGCAGACACAAACAAGCCACAAGCACACCACAAGGCAGACGCAAACAAGCCACAAGCACCACAAGGCAGACACAAACAAGCCACAAGCACCACAAGGCAGACACAAACAAGCCACAGAGTGAGTCATGCGGGGTGGGGGGGGGGGAGAGAGAGAACACCTGCTCGGGAGAAAATCGATTTTTATAAACTCCTCACAACTTACCTGAGGTCTAGATGCGGATCGGACAGTCCACTGGCTCTATCTCGCTCACCTGGGAGTTTTGAAATCTGATCCTCATCAGCTTTTAATCACTTCATTGCGTCTAATTTCCTCTCTGGGCTTATTTAGCGAATACCGTTTGACATTTAAAGGGACGCCGAGGAGTCACGTGGCCTTGTTTGTTTACGTTTTTCATCATAGAAAATGGGTATAAGGTACATTGAAAAAACGGGAAAAGTAAACTTTTTTTTTGGTAAATCACCCTACTTGGCCGTATTTTTTATGATTATTCATGGTTCTGTGTACGTGGATATGGTGGCTTATTTATATGATACAGCAAATA
>NC_051410.1:40575781-40576715 GCF_015228065.2 Penaeus monodon
ATTTCAGTAATCAGATCCTATCTTCGCATCAAAACGCCACGAAACTGACCCATAAAGGAAAAGGCCACTCATACAGGACAGGAAAGTGCATGGCTTTGGGTGTTGAAGAGTGAAATAAAAAATCCTTTTTTGCTCGTCGGCGAAATGGGTGCAGGCAGTTTCACTGAGCTGAGGTGTTGCTTATATCTGTTTACATTTGTGTGTTTATTTAATCTCAAGGTTACATACGACCACCCCATTTCGATAATTTGTGCCAAGGTTAAGAGAAAAAAAAGTGTGTTTGTTGTGTTAATGAGTGTGTATTGGTGAGGGTGTATGTACACACCTGTAATAACTAGGGCAAATAAAATATATATCGTACAGTTATAAACTTACAAAGCATATGGAGTTACCACAAATATATGTATATTAGTGCAACTGCAAAAATATCCTTGATTATTAGTCATTAGTACACCTCTTTTATATAGATCATTGCCTTCATACTTTCATTCATATAGACATTTTGAGATAGCCAACACCCAGACACACTCATTCATTCAGATCTTACCAGACATAAGAAAACGTTAACCCACAATCATCCTTTCTTACAAAGTGGCAAAAACTACACACATGTACAGGATTATTCAAGCTTACGACATTCACTTTCAACAAAACGAAGACTTAGAAGTATAAATTGCACGATTTTTTCCGTTCATTTCCTTTTTTCTCTCTTTTATTCTATTATCATTCCTTCGTGATAGAATGCTAGAGCACAGTACGAAATTGCCCTGTGATGTGTGTTGTGCCTCTGAATTATTCAGTGTTTGCGTGGACCTAAACCGTAACGGACGCTTCACATGCCAGGCAACGGGCGACATTGAGGGGAAGGGGGGGGGGAGTCGGTACCTTTGATTCCCGTCTTTCTTATTCCTTTCTCTCTCTCTCTTGGTTTTCG
>NC_051410.1:40576981-40577314 GCF_015228065.2 Penaeus monodon
ACACATTCTCCCTCTTCATTCCTACGCCTTCCCTTCGCAAATACTATTTTCTCATATTTGTCGGGCAGGTCAAAGGTTGCATGATAAATTGAGACATCCAATTATTCGACATAAATCACAGAATTAGAGCCTTTTGCCGGACGCACCTCCATTATACGTGTACATCGCATAGGGGAGCGAGCGAAGGCAGATAGTTATACGGACGTGATAATAATGGTCATATAATGATGGGTTTTTATTGTGTCTGGGCGAGGCTCCCTCCGTTAAATGGGCGTTCGTGTAAAATACTGATTAAAAAGGATGCTTATCGTGGGTTCTATTTACGATCCTGGA
>NC_051410.1:40578349-40578700 GCF_015228065.2 Penaeus monodon
GGTCAATTCACGCGACCCTCCAGTAGTTTTAAAAAGTTTAATTCATTATTAAAAGTCCTAATTTCGTAGGATTTAAACTCACTCCAAGCTGCAAAATTTATAGAAAGTAAAAAAAGTTAGGCCTAGGGAATTTAAAGATTAGAATTTCGTTTGTATTCATGAGTTAATCGTGAATATGAATCTCCAAGGTCTCATCCCACAGGAAAAATATAACGAGTGACGTCATACCCATGGAAAAGATGAACAAAATAGTACATATGAAAATGCCAAGAAATTTAAAACATCAAAGTTCGTAGGCTATACTGTTTGTATGGGGTTAGTTACTCGATATGCCACACTTGTTGTCTGGCA
>NC_051410.1:40580334-40580558 GCF_015228065.2 Penaeus monodon
ACCAAGCTCGGAAAATGAACTTGAGCTTTTTCTTGCTCAGCCCAAACCGCGAAGGAAAATAGCAGAGCGAAATAAATATGACGAGTGAAATTTATAGAAATGAGTTCCGTATTTTACCACAGAACCGAATGCCTGTAAACAGTGCCATATGTTAGTCCAAGGAATGAGATTGTTTAGTAGAACATAAAAAGAAAAAAATGTGTGAGCGTGAACATTCATTTCTA
>NC_051410.1:40581197-40581675 GCF_015228065.2 Penaeus monodon
TATTTATTTATTTTTACATAGACGATAATTTTCTATTCCCACTACCCGTAACCCCCTCCCCTCTCTCCAACACACACACAACCTTTTTCTTAAACGTACTAACTGACAGACGCCCCAGAGAGAGGAGTCTGCTGGGTAATTATCTCGCTTCAGATAATGTTATTGTTTATAGCCTACTGTGCCGGTGTTGTGTTCTTTTTTTCCTGTTCTTTGGTGCTGTAAGTTTAGTAAAACGAGCTAAAGGGAAAAAAAAACTTATAGTACCGAAGATGAAGGAAAAGAATAAACTTTTTGTATTTTCGGAGCCGCGCAGTTAGGAGGTGATA
Source organism: Penaeus monodon (assembly GCF_015228065.2). NCBI lineage: Eukaryota > Metazoa > Arthropoda > Malacostraca > Decapoda > Penaeidae > Penaeus > Penaeus monodon. Next base: position 40,581,524 of record NC_051410.1, read on the forward strand.
GGGCTGTGAGATTTTTGGCGAAGTTCTGCAGAAGGGTCGTTTCTAGATCTGATCTTTCTAAAGCTGACAGAGAAATCACTTGAAAGTTTTAAGATTAGAGGCAAAGGAATCTTAAACTATCAACGGTTCAGTGTGTGGGTAGGTGTCTCTTA
>NC_051410.1:40581825-40582353 GCF_015228065.2 Penaeus monodon
CATCTCTCGCAATCTAACTATCCCTCTATCTACCTTTTCTCCTCAACCTCTCTACCTATCGACCTGCCCCATCATCCTTTCTCTTCCCATTTGCTCAACCCCGTGTTGCAACAAACATTTCCCCTTCATCATAATAACACCCCTTTTCCTCGGAAATTCCCGGGAAAAGAAGCGAAGCGGGCAACGTACACAGACTGGCAAGAAATCAACAGCAATAGATAGCATACGACCACCTCCCTCCACTGCCTTTCCTTTCGGAGTGAATGTCAGCAAATGATACGTCTGGGTTTCTCAATAGTGTTCTCGAGAAGCTTATATTTCTCGTAAGGATATTCACTCGTCGCTGTTGCTAAAGTTGAGGACGTGCTTTTGAACGGAGGGGATGTTTTAAAAGGAGAACTTGGAATGATATCGTGTTGAATATGAGTGAATAATTTAGCACGTCGCGATTCATAAATGAAACGCATTTACGAAGAACTGGTTTTGATTGTTAAGGTGTGATAAAAAGAGTTCTCTTTCTCTTTCTCT
>NC_051410.1:40582899-40583206 GCF_015228065.2 Penaeus monodon
ATATCATCAAAGAACAGAACAAAACGCTTTAATTTCCGATGACGCTAAACAACCCAGTGCCAGTCGGGCCAACTATTTAACCATTACAAAAATAAAAAGTTAACACAATCCGGCACCGAATGGCGAATTTCCCGTATTCTGTGGCGATTTTTTTTTACCATATTTTGGATTTGATTATGTCGAATGGATGTAAAGCTGTATTTACAGTGCTAATGGAGAGTGGCGCTTCCCTCAGCACTTTGCCTGAAGGGGTATACCAGGGGCCAAGGTCGAAGGCAAAGCGGTGATGATGAGCTGTATCGATGCA
>NC_051410.1:40583552-40583736 GCF_015228065.2 Penaeus monodon
AGTTAATATTGCAACTTCTTTTAATCAAATTGCCATGACATAGCGTGAGTGCCAAAAAGCAATTTGCAATATTTCACACAATATTCTCTAAATCGAATTAAAATGGACTGATCATACTCTTAAAAAAACATATTTACTTTAAATAGATTATTCACGTGGTAACTCCATGCACAAGAATTCCATT
>NC_051410.1:40584488-40584602 GCF_015228065.2 Penaeus monodon
AATCCCCGATAAAGAAAAAGGACAGCAGCATCCTCCGCCATCAGGAGATTTGTCATGAGGAAGGCATCTCTCGTTCGGGAAATTTCTCGGGATTCTGGAGGAGTCTGAGAGGAG
>NC_051410.1:40585278-40585573 GCF_015228065.2 Penaeus monodon
TGTAGTCGACACAGAAAAAAAATATGACGGAATATTATAAAAAAAAAACATGATCGACTCAGAAAAAGATACAAAGGATGATGATGAAATGGATAAATGAATAAAGAAAAAAGAAAGGTGAGATTTAATTGACGCATTTGATGTGATGTCTTTGATAGAATTAAATGTAGTTAAAATTAATTGATGGTCCATTGCTTATCGGAGCCACGTGTAATTCTGTGATTTGTTGACCTTTAGTGCGGTGCCTGTGTTACGCAAGATAATGTTATATATAGTTTTTAAGAATATCGAGACC
>NC_051410.1:40585639-40585708 GCF_015228065.2 Penaeus monodon
GTCTCTTATTACATTTCCCATAATGATATCTGTTCATCGTATTAATTACAATTCATTTTAGTGCAATGC
>NC_051410.1:40585741-40585939 GCF_015228065.2 Penaeus monodon
TTTATGAAGATCGAGATCGGGAAATCTCCTGCTTTTAAAATAAAATCCTCCATTCTCTTTATTTATATTCCTATCTATTCATCCATCCACCTCTTTCATTACATTTCCCGCAGAGAAATCCAGAAATCCGTCAATCTAAGCTCATCATAGGCGTAAATCGAGCCAGTGGAGGGCATGTGGTCTTTAGCTTGTGGTCTT
>NC_051410.1:40586134-40586396 GCF_015228065.2 Penaeus monodon
GTACCCTCCCCCCCTCACCACACACATAACCCCCCCCCCCCTCACACACACATAACCCTCCCCTCCCCCACACACACACTTGCTAAATTACAGTTTTTGGCCCAGTTTTCACCATTCTAGATTTTGACCTTTAATGCATAGTATCCTAAGAACAAATTCTCTACTGTGATAATACTGAAGCCCTGTGTATATATTTGCGTCTTGCCCCAAAATATAATCCTCTCAGACAGTGAAAGAAGAAGAAAAACCCGAGACTTTGGGT
>NC_051410.1:40587229-40587331 GCF_015228065.2 Penaeus monodon
ATAAATAAAATAAATAAAAACTCAACATGTGAGACAGTTCCTCCCCCCCAACCCCCTTTTAAAAATCACAATACTGAGAATTGAAGATTAGCAAGAATATGA
>NC_051410.1:40587358-40587620 GCF_015228065.2 Penaeus monodon
GAGGATGAAAGAGTAAAGATCACTTAAAAGAGAAGGAAAAAAAGAAAGACAGAAAAGAAGAGGGGAGGAAATGATGGTGAAAACGGGGGAGGGGGAGAGGGGCGAATAAGAAAATGAATCCAGTGTTGCTTCGTGAAACTCCCGCGACTCATTAAGGCTTCGAACAGTGTCTCGAATACCGCCGGTTCGGAACGACTCGATATTCGATATTGACTCTCGAGTTACGGTTAGTTTAGAAAATAAGCTGTGTTTATATATAGAT
>NC_051410.1:40588027-40588112 GCF_015228065.2 Penaeus monodon
CATTAAGGCTTCGAACACAGCGTCTCGAAATGACTCGATATTCGATAATGGTTCTCGAGTTCTGGTTAGTTCAGAAAATAAGCTA
>NC_051410.1:40588399-40588518 GCF_015228065.2 Penaeus monodon
CGAGATATGCTAACGAGGTGTGTGTGGATGCATCCAGAGAATGTTAATGTTTTTTTCCTAAGAGTAGGAGGGAATTAGATGCGCTTGGCTGATGTACGTTGTACAGCATGTGTAGGGGT
>NC_051410.1:40588605-40588794 GCF_015228065.2 Penaeus monodon
ACAAGGAAGGTCTTCCATGTTCTCCTCCCCTCTACCTATCTTCTACACGAGCTCAGGGTCACATACATACACACCATCCTCTAAAAGCCGAAAACAACAGACAGCCACGTATAACGACCGAGCGCGACCGAGGAGACCACCGTCAGGCCTTCTGCAGAACCGGCCTTGTTTCCGTAGCAATGTGTCTCC
>NC_051410.1:40588878-40589203 GCF_015228065.2 Penaeus monodon
TGGTGGAAAGGCTTTACATAGTGAAAATTGCTTATATAGTGAAAAGGTCTTGTATAGTGAAAATTCTTTATACAGTGAAAAGATCTTGTATAGTGAAAATTCTTTATACAGTGAAGATTCTTTATACAGTGAAAATTCCTTATACAGTGAAAATTCCTTCTACAGTGAAAAGATTTGGTATAGTGAAAAAAGGACTTACACAGTGAAACCTTATACAGTGAGAAGACCTTTTATAGGGATAAGGTCTTATACAGTGAAAATTCCTTTTACAGTGAAAATTCCTTATACAGTGAAGAGACCTTATATAATGACAAGGCCTTTTACA
>NC_051410.1:40589281-40589495 GCF_015228065.2 Penaeus monodon
TTGCTCCGTCGACGAGACCGGGGAAACACAGCGCCGCCTCACAATACATGACGTCACAGCCACGACCTGTAAACAAAGGCTCCTTGACAATAAAGAAGCCATTAAAACCCCTTCTTCGGGATAGTCCTACTTGCCGTAAATTTCAAGATTTTTTTTTTTTTCTTATTTCTTAGTCATCTCGAGGGATTTTGGGTCGCTCGTCTTCGTGCCTGGG
>NC_051410.1:40589571-40590087 GCF_015228065.2 Penaeus monodon
GAAGATGAAACCCCAGTATTTGAAAACGAAGTAGATCGCATTATCATGAGAATACATGTAGATTGCATGATCAAGGAATCTGAATACATATGGATCGTATTATCATAGGATTAGAATACATACAGTTCGTATTATCATGAAATTAGAATACATATTGGAATTACATTAAAATATAACCAAATTGTTAGTCCCACGACTCTTGCGTATGGCGGTTAAATAAGCCGCATTTCTGCAAAAAGATGAAGGTAGGTCAAAGCATTTCGTTTTTTCTCTCTTCTTTTTCTCGTTTTTGTCAAGGTTACGCCATCTTTTGGAGGAAAGCATTACTCATTCCGGCGGCGGATCTCGCGTAGGGTCTTACGAGTGAAATGTGGAGGGAATTGCCGTAGAGTTGAGCCGCGCGAGACGTTGTAAGAAGATTTAGTTTGAAAATGTGTAAATTCGCTCGTTCTATACGGTTACAGTTGGGGAATGTGTGAGAGAGGTGAAAGGAGGGGGAGGCGAAAAGATCTGCGA
>NC_051410.1:40590451-40592459 GCF_015228065.2 Penaeus monodon
AGAATAAAGAAAAACACATCTGTTTGCATAGATCCACGTGCTGCAATCTGCACGAAAACTCATGTGCAAGTGAGCCCATCCATATACACAAAAGGCGAACAAGAAAACAAGGCAACGTCCTTTACAGATTTGCTGCTAACAATATACGTAGAGCAACACCTGTGGCACCCGCGAGGCACAACCTGGCCAGGGAGAGTTCCTTGGCCTCTGGAACACGCAGGAGGCGCCCCTGGCTGGTGGCTGGACGAGAGCCAACGAGTCTCCCAGGCAATTACCAGCGGAGGTGAGGGTGTGAATGATTCCCAGGGCCTCTTGCCGAAGCTGCCTCATGCGCGCTGCTAAATTCCGTCGGATCTTGAGATAGGACGTCTATTTCGAATCCAGCACGTTGCAATGCATCGGTTACCGCTTAAGCTTCGGCAAAGTTTGGATTCGGCCGCGAGAAGACTCTGCAGTATTGAGAGGCATGGAGGGTCGAAGATATGTGTCTTTTCAATCGGGCTTTTGTCTCGTTCAGCTTGCAGCGAAGAGCCTAATGGATTTCCGAGGATAAATACGCCCGCTTAAGAACTGCCACACTGGCCTGCACGCCGCCCTCCTTCAGATGAACATGTCTTCCCTCGCCTTTCAAAAGCCTCGTTGGCTCATTTGCTCGCCGCCCTGTAAACAGCGCGTGTCTTCTACTTTATTCCTTTATTATGAAAGGTTTTCCCGGAAAAATAACTATTACGTGAGCGCGTATTTCATCCATGATTACTACCCTACGAGACGCCCGAAAACAAGAACGAAAGAGCTCGCCACGGGACGAAAGGCAACGAAACCCTGGCGGAGGCCGTGTCCGCGAATGAGGGAAGCGATGCTTTTCGAGAGAGAGCGTTCACTAGCGCCGGGGATCAATATCTGTACGAGTAAATACCGGGCAAGGCGACGCAGCGGCAGCAGTGCAGGCGGTGTGGTAGTGGTGGCGCTGCTCTCAGGCTCAGCTGGTCAAGGTTCACCTCGACTCGCTCAGTGTCAACTCAGGTCGAAGCGGGGGTGGTGCTCGCGCGGTTCTTGTGCCTCTCGCGTCGACCTGGTGCTGTTCCTGCTGTCACGGCCGGGTGCTATGACAGACAGTGCCACGGGCGGACCACAGGCACCGTAACGCGTACCAGGGAATAACGAAGTGGTCACAGGAAGGCCAGTCCCGAGGCTCAGGATGCGGCGCGATGGAGTGGGAAGTGCCCGAGCATGAGGGAGCCTTTGCGCTGTGCTGAACCCATGTCATCCTCGTTAGATGTTTGTGCTTAGACGGTAATTGCCTCTTTGATCGTGCCGATTCCCTTTCTTGTTGATTGTTACTTCCAGTTTAGACAGAAAAGTCAATATATTAGTATATGAAGACCATTTGCTTAGCTATATTAACGAAGGTATTGTTTCAGAGCTTTTCATAAATAGATCAACTTAGATTAGCAGTGATTTGCATATCGACAAAGCAGATCTCGTTATTAGCAGAAAATCTTTGAAATATTGCTTAGAAAAATAGGCAATAGTGTTAACCCATATTCTATATCACCTAGAAAAAAGTGTTATTTTAGTGTGCATAAATAGTGTAATATAAGTGTATCCGAGATAATTGAGATGCTCATAACGAAATATTGAAAAGCAGAAAAACAAAATTGGAGAGACCGAGATACACGCAGATCACCTCGGAAACGGGGACACAACTCTTGCACCGCCGAGGAGGACCTTAGCGCCGAAGGAGGAGGAGAGGAGCCCGGGAGCAGACGCGGTGTTTTGTGTCCTTTAACACGTGGAGAGCGCCCGCCCACGCACCCAGACCCTGCCCGACATCACGTGGTAAGTTCTAGCAACGTGTTCCCTCTCGGCGCCGATGACTCTTCCCCTCGCTCTTGGGGGCTTTCTTGTGGCCCGGATGAAGGGAAAGGGGGGGGGGGGGAGACTCGAGGTTTTGTTGTGGAGGGGAGAAATTTTTTTTTCTCTCTCTTTTCTTTTTGGGGGAGGGGTA
>NC_051410.1:40592502-40592919 GCF_015228065.2 Penaeus monodon
CGAGAGGAGGATTGTATGTCAAGAAACGGTGATTTTTTTGAGTCCTGCCTTGTTACCGTATTTACAATAGGTCTTTCACAATAACCCGTAACTTTCACAACCAGCGCAAAGTATCTTTTTCACTACCTGAATAAATCTTATAGATAAATTATTCTCATTATTATTCACTCGATCGCTCTCTAACTTAATAGGCCTCTGCACTTTTCGATAGCGATATCTCACAGCCTGGTATTCGGCCGTGCGTGAGGGAGACATGAGGGAGACATGAGGGACACAAAATTACCCGCACGCACGCAAGAACATCATCTCCAGATAATGAGATACTTCAAGCTAAACGCAAGAAGTGATCAACGTGTGTTTGTGGGATGACAGACAAACAAATTGTTTGTGAGTTATGACTATCTTTTGTAACTAGCT
>NC_051410.1:40593194-40593260 GCF_015228065.2 Penaeus monodon
ACATGTAGTTCATTTGTTTCTTCCTAATCATCAAGCAGTCTTAATGGATGGGCCCCGATAATCACT
>NC_051410.1:40593655-40593796 GCF_015228065.2 Penaeus monodon
ATCTATATTTTCTTTTTTTCACATGTATTCCTTCTATCTTGTTCCTTGTTACTTCTCTCTTTCCCTCAACCCTGCATATTCCCCTAAAGTCCCCATCATGCGACTCTCTGTTGCCAGATATTGCATGGTTTTCCCCTTCCG
>NC_051410.1:40593837-40594569 GCF_015228065.2 Penaeus monodon
TAGGTTCCCTTTTGGTCGGCCTCTCCTCCTCTCCCTCCTTCTACGCTCTTCGTGTGCCGGTTATCATCCGCCTCTTTGCTCCTCTTCACTCATCTGTCCCTCCAGCATCCGGCAAAGACAGGCAGAGAAAGGGTCGGCTGTAGGGTTTGATCCAGGGGGAAAATCGGTTTATTGAGATAAATTGGATAAAGATGAGATAAGCAGGTTAATAGGAGATGGATGACGGTGATTTTCCTGGACTTTGAGCCTCCTCTCCTCCCTTGGGATAATTGTACGCTCTCTCCTTCTTCATTTTCTTTGTTTTTTCATGTTTTGAGAATGTTTTGAGTTCGTTTCCCTTTCTCTTTTTTATATCCTTTTCGCTTTTAATCAAAAGTTCGGAGGGATTTTTGTCTCTCTTCTTCATTCCCACGGTATTGAAGCATTTCATATCCACGCGTCTGTCTGCTTACTAAATCCACATTTTTTTTATTACAATTTCCTTTCGAATTAAGGGATCGTTGATATCAGGCGTCTGATGGTAATGAAGTGTGCAGACGATTCGAATTAAATTTTCAGTCTCTTTACCTAATTCCCTCTCTAAGTTCTTGATGGAAAGGGGATCTTGAACGCGAGTGTTAGTGAAACTTGGACAGAATCCCGTAGATTAAGACGGAATAATGCAGGAGACGCCTCTGCACCGCAGACTAACCCCCCCTCCCTCTCTTACCACCCTTAGCCTTGCCTTCTCAA
>NC_051410.1:40594996-40595299 GCF_015228065.2 Penaeus monodon
TAATCCTTACAGAGGAAACTACGACTTCCTGTAGGATGATCCTCCTACGATCGTCTCTGGCTCGTGAATTACCCTGGCCCTATGTGCTGAATTACAGGCCGTTCGGAAGGGAATGCCACCAGACAGTGCCATCCGATTTTAGTCTCCCCTCCATTTGCAGTTTGCTGGAGAGGACGCATTTCTTTTCGCTGCAAAGTCATCTCCTTTTAGCAAATCTTGAGTCGGTGAAAAATATTGAATTTGTTGATAATAGTTCGATTGATACTATTCATTGATGAATTTATCGTGTAGATTCTGTGCTGT
>NC_051410.1:40595570-40595800 GCF_015228065.2 Penaeus monodon
CGTTTCCACCTCCTTTGTATTCAGCTTCCTCTTACAGCCATTCTTCCTCTCGCCAATTCTTTCCTTCGCCAACCCAGCTGTTCTTGGATTTCGCTGAGGCTGTGAGCACTCTCCTCTCTCGCTCAGATATCACGTTGCTAGCTTTTATATGGAGGGACTTTATTTCGCATAAATTTGCCGGGAATTTCTTGATCTTTACCAGCCTTTATGAGTGTTCTTGTTCTTAATGT
>NC_051410.1:40596013-40596126 GCF_015228065.2 Penaeus monodon
CAATGGAAAAATATCCAGCTGTCACCACCTCCCATTTTCTTTAATATCCTTCCTTCACTAACATCTAGATTCCCCTATCTGTCTTTCATAACTTCAGAGGCTACGTAATCTTT
>NC_051410.1:40596920-40597108 GCF_015228065.2 Penaeus monodon
GTTTTCTACATTTTATTGAACAGAAGAGAAACCAGTCCTCCTTTATGGCCGTGCTTCGTCCTCCATTTATTGCTTAGTCTGCAATATGCATGTTGCATTCTCCTGCGCTCTGCATTTCCTTTTGGATTCCATAATGTAACTTTTGCTAAAATCATTACTGCTACTTTTACAACTGTTCTTATTGCGTT
>NC_051410.1:40597232-40597371 GCF_015228065.2 Penaeus monodon
CAGCAATATCTTTAACACTGTTATTATCCTGTGATGATTCAAATGTACTAGGGACGTGTGACAACATTTGTTTTTAGCATTGTGTGTCCCTCCCTCGTTCCTGTTTTTCAGATCTGCCATCCTATCTCCCCTTCTCTTT
>NC_051410.1:40597704-40599324 GCF_015228065.2 Penaeus monodon
TCGATCCATTGAACGCCACGACAGTCTTTGATCTGGAGGACAAAGACAACGAAGATTGTTTCCCGGGAGACAACACTCGTTCGGATAGAGGGTTCTCGAAGTCGCCCCATACGCTTCCGGACGCGCCCGCACTATCGCTCGCCCGTGTGCATTTGTGTTATCACACGCCCACACATAGCACTGGTTTCCTCGCATAAGCTTGTGTATTCATGCCGATTAAAAGTTTGTTTACATGTATATACAGTGCGTGCGTACTCTTTTATGTGTAGTAATTCGGCCATATGCATGTAAATATCCAAAAGCAATGCAATTACTCACTTGCACGCGTGCCCATAATTGCAACACAAAGAACCCCTTTGCAGTACATGCATGCAACATCATTCCCATATTACGCTCGTAAAACAGAGTAAAATTTATGCCCACACCACGCATCATTCAACCAAAGCTCCAATTACAACTTAATCTACATTTTTTTTTCATTTTTAAGTCTGTACACGACTTCTAACACTTTCTAAACACATCGACGAGCAAATAATGGTTTAAAGGGTTTTGATCTTTTATACTGTTTATTTCTTTATATATTGTGTATGACGTATATTTTATCTTGTACATGTTTTAAGTATGATAAGACTTCTTAAGATTTCTGAGCATAACGAGAGCGTAAACATATGGCGTTTTAACGAGCTGATCTTTCTTTTTTTTGTTTGTTTGTTTAATACTCATATTTTTCCAGCTTTACAATCTTACATACGAATAAGATTTCTAAAGCTTTCTAAAGCACATTGACAAGTATGAACAAATTGGGCGTTTCAAGAGGGTAAACTCTTATATTATTTTATTTCCACGTTTGTCGTCATGAATCTGATTAATTTATCTTTTAGACATTGTTTATGGCGTCTTTATTTCCCTTGTAAGTATTCAGACGGACATTTTGAGTACCAGCAAGACTTCAAAAAATTCTCTGAACATATCGACGAGCGTGAACAAAGGGGGTTTTTAAGGCGTGTGATGGAGTGACCCTAATGTGGCATATTGATAGTAGCCAAGGAGATTGGCCACCTGTGTTCCTCCGAGGCCATCTTGCTTCTTCTCAAGCAGGATGGTCCATTTCCAGGCACATCAGAGGAAATTCAGCTCTCTTGTGCGTCCCTGCGCTCTTTGTCTCGTGCATGCAAGCAGATATTGTCCTTTGTTCAGAAGGAGAAGCGGGGGCGGGTTTCATAGGGGCGGGGCGGGCGTGCTTTTGGGCTCGTGGTTGGGCTTGGCAGTGCTTTGGGGGATCGTACTTGAGGTCAAAGGTGCCGAGGGTCCGTGCTTGTGGTTCGTGATTGGGGTTAGAGTGCTTGGTATTCGTGCTTGCAGCCCCTCGGATCAGGCGCTGGCGTGGAGGGTGATTGGTGATGCTGACGAGACATGAAAATTTTCCTCTTCCTGTTTTCTTTCCCCTTTCCTGTCTTTATTGAAGTTTCCTTTTTCTATCTTTCGTTAGCTTGATCTCCTTCTACATTTCTCATTTTCGGACATTATTTTCAACTTATTTCCTTTGTTTTTTATAATTCATTAAAAAAAAATTAGTCCCTGGAGTAAATCACTATTGTGAACTCTGTGTGGGTATATATA
>NC_051410.1:40599406-40600652 GCF_015228065.2 Penaeus monodon
GCCACGCCCACCTCCTCGAGAAGCTTCCTTTCTCTCGAAGTCAAAGCGTTGCGAATTTTAATCCCCAGATTACAGGTGATTGCGACTCGTAAGCAAATAATCTATTGGGGGATTTAGATGTTCTGGAAGATATTGAGATGAAATGTTCAACACTTGAGAGGAAAAAAAAAGGCGATAGACATGTTAATCTTCGATTTCGTAAGGTTCGGTTTATTGCCTTGTTCTTGCTGTGGTAAAAGATGTCATTGTTTGCACTCTGTAATGTAAATTGTTTTGACCTTATTCACAAAATTCGGCTTTGGTGATATCCAGCTACATGACTGTTTTGCTGCATTTCATTCAAAATCTATTTCCCATTTTTTCAAAGTAATCAGAAAAAAACCTTACTTTAAGAGAGGCAGTATAAATATTTGCTTTTCTTGGCTCTGAGATGAATGCTAGCCCAGCAAGTCTTACCCTTTTATTTAAACCTTCTTACGAAGAAAAAATACATATTGAGAGAAAAATAAGTTTTATACTTAGACTTGAAGTTGTAAAAACAAATCTTACAACTTTTATGTTTCCGATAAAGACGCTCAATAGTGTTAAAATGAATACATATAATGTGAAAGAAAAATATAAGTCACTTTACTTCGACTGGCAGCTCTAAAAAATTCTTATAACTTTCAGATATCCGAAAAAAAAAATCAATAATGTTAAAAGTATGCAGAACACTTATCTGTCATGCAACAGTCATGAAACCTTGCAAAGATATAATTTCCCTCGACTGAGTTCTCAATTTCTAACCATATATCTTCCACCTCGAACTGAATAACCGAATAATATCTATTTGGTTCGGATAAGGAACACTCTTTGTATTTTCACCCAAACGTATTTACGCATCTCTTCAAATAAGCAGTAGGGTCGTAGCCCTTTACATCCGCCATCTTGCTTATTTCTTCATCATTTCACTTTCATATTTTCGCTCTTCCACTCTAATTCCTTTCGTTATTTTCGTGCAAATAAGTCACGAGGCGACGAAAAAAAACACAAGGAAACGTTAAGCAGAATGACCGCACAAATGGCCGCAGATCAGGACAAATACGAAGAGACGGAGAGAAATACGAGGCCGTGCGTCCTGTTCACATGTTTTGACCAGAAAACTTTACGCTTTACTGCTGTTCTCCGTCAAATGAATCGCGGCCTCAAGCTGAGACGAGGCTGTCCGCACGCAGGGAAGTTTTCTGCTTCTGTTTTCCTTTTTCGT
>NC_051410.1:40601655-40601976 GCF_015228065.2 Penaeus monodon
TACATTATGATTATATTTTCTTATCTGCAGGTTCACTACATTTTCAGAACGAGCAATGCACTAACGATAATCGCGGTGCCGTTACTGTTTACTGATAGCACCGCCATAACACCGATGCTGCTACTTCATTCCTGCTGATATTTCGAACAGTATCATTCGCAATCAAAATTTAACATCAACTTATGTCTTGCCGCCCATTTGCAACGGAGTCCGAAATCCATATTATCTCTGCAAACACTCTCTTTAATGAAATCGAACACCTGTCGTTTTCCTCGTCAAGCAGGTCATGTAAACGTTTGGAAAAAGAGCAAAACAGTCCCC
>NC_051410.1:40602328-40602595 GCF_015228065.2 Penaeus monodon
TCCCAAGCTGACTCGATCACATATTTCTTTGTATCTCAAAGTTTCAGTCGGTTGTAAAGATTCTTGACTCCGTTCGTAAATAACGAGAGAATATGATACTCCCCCCCCCCTCCCATCTTAAAAATAGGGGGAAAAAGAAATAAAATGACTCGCTCACGTTCTCACGATACGAACGCGAAGTCATACTGACTCGACTGGACGGGAAGATAGCTGTGGGAAAAAAAAGTTTAAAAGTTTGACAGTTTAACATTCCGGATCGTAAGCCAA
>NC_051410.1:40602639-40603255 GCF_015228065.2 Penaeus monodon
AATGGATATCGTCGTCCACGCAGCTCACGTGACCTGATCTGCTCTTGCATTAGAGTCTTTACAAGGTCATCATTTCATATCCACAAGGTCATTATTTCATATCCACTAAGTAGATTCTCTAAGATGGAAATGCAAATCGCCTCCAAACACGACATGATCTCTCCTGCACAAGCAACAGCCTCGTGAATATGCGAACCCGCCATGAGGACTAGGGATGAAGAGCAAGTCAATGAAAAGAACGTTCTTGCGAAGTGCCCGCTGGAACAGCTGGTTTACTCGCAACAGAAAACGGATTCCTTCGCCTCCTCGCCCCGCCTCGCCAATTCGCACATCAAAGGGAAATCGAGCCCAAAATCCGTGAGATATTAACACCCTTGGAGTTGTATCATCTTCCCAAGACTCTCGGCTGTCTCTCTCGCGTGATCAAAGAACCGCTCTCGAACTTCCACGCGAAAAGAGCGACTGGGAATGGAAGTTTGTTGGGTTCGGGAAGTTTGCAATTTGCCGGAGCTTATTCGCACACTCTTTCCCAGCGGGTCATGGGTCGATCTGAGTCTCGTTTGTTCATCCGTCTGTCATTCGCCGATCAAAATACCTTATCTGCATCTGTGCTGTT
>NC_051410.1:40603491-40603560 GCF_015228065.2 Penaeus monodon
GAACTAAAGAGCAAAAAGAGAATGAAAAAGAAAGTCTAATTATATGCCATATAGTGTCAGTGATATTGA
>NC_051410.1:40603655-40603805 GCF_015228065.2 Penaeus monodon
GAATCCGTTATTAGTTCATGGAAAATTATGACATGGAAAAAAAAAACATATTAATTAGATTTGGAAACGTTTTATGGGTTCAAAACTTTTACAAAGCGCAAATATATATTTTTTTCTTGGAGTACCAGCTGTTCCCGATCGGTCCTGTGA
>NC_051410.1:40604124-40604306 GCF_015228065.2 Penaeus monodon
TTAGTCTCGGCTCGATCTCCCTTGCGTCATGGCTAATTCCGCTACAAAGGTTTTAGCACACACACTCTATGTTCTTCTCGTTACTGGGCTATTGTGTTGCTCTATGCTTTAGAACTCAGCTCTAGAATATTTACTTATATAATAGAGATTCCTCTGCTCTTCCAAAATATGCCATGGCGTCA
>NC_051410.1:40604347-40604598 GCF_015228065.2 Penaeus monodon
GTATGTGTCTACAACGTGATCCTATTTTGTGCTTCGGAGTTTTGTTGTAAGTTGCTTTCAATCTCGATTCTGCCGGTTGCTCCGTTGTTCCATTAACCCGTGCTGCCCCTTAACGCTGCTTTGCCGTGCTACCTATTTGCAAGCGATGTTGTTCGGGGGGGAAAAATCGGCTTGGCTCAAGAAGTAAAAAATATGAAATTAGGTAAGTGTTGTTAAGGGACTCTTCCTCTATCCCTCCCACTCTCCCTCTT
>NC_051410.1:40604647-40604916 GCF_015228065.2 Penaeus monodon
CACCTTTCTCTCTCTCTCTGTTTTTCTATGTATCTATATATCTCTGTCGATTTAACTTCCTCTCTCTTTGTTCTTCCCCTCTGTGTGTGTGTGTTCATCTCCATATTCATCCCTTTTCTCTCCCTCATAGTCTACCCCGTTTCCCACTTCTCTCCTCTCCCTATTTATTTCTCTCCTTCTCTCCCTCGCAGTTTTTTTGTTCTCTCTCTCTTCCCATCTCTCTCTTTCTCGCTCTTAACTATTCCTCCCTTTCTCCTCAATCCTTTGCA
>NC_051410.1:40605125-40605417 GCF_015228065.2 Penaeus monodon
ACGTACCGCGTGTTGTAGGCCCTCTTTCCCAACCGTTGTTAATCCTGTAGTTAAAGTTGTCTTTGTCACAGCTCCTGGCGGTGGTGCTGCAGCGTAGGCGGAGGCCAGAGGGACCAGAGTGATGAGGGGGATACCCACGAATACTGAAAGGGGTGTGAGGTGGAGAGGAAGATGTGCGTTGTGATGCTGTGATGCTGTGATGTGATCTAATTCGTTTATGAGTGGGTTTTTATTTTCCGGTGAATTGTGTATGGTTGATGTGCAGTTTAAGGCTTCTGCATCGACACAGTTT
>NC_051410.1:40605434-40605562 GCF_015228065.2 Penaeus monodon
GATGTTGTATTTGATGTATGATTGTTGACAGGGTTTTAGATTTATCGAGTGTATGAAGTGAGCGTTGTTTCTGAATTTCCATGGCAGTTACAAATTGCTTTTTTGACTAAACTCTCTCTTTTGTTTAG
>NC_051410.1:40605825-40606136 GCF_015228065.2 Penaeus monodon
TGGTCATTGAGTTCTGATAAAAAAAAATGACATTGTTCTTTTACACAAATTCTTCAATATTCTATAATTCTCGAAAGTCTTTTTCCTGCTGTTCATTTGTTTCCTAGCATGTCAACGCGACAGGATGAGGAGCTAAGGACCTTTTCTTTTTAAACCTAAAAGTCCCAAGCTTTTAAGACCCTCATTAGCCGCTGTGGATGAAGAGGGGTTTTTCTTAAGGATTTTCGACGCCAATCAGAAAGGACTACGATATGTCCTCCTCGAGAAATATGTCACGATAGGGGGAGGGGGGGGGGGGTACTCCCACATGC
>NC_051410.1:40606371-40606499 GCF_015228065.2 Penaeus monodon
GTAAGTGTTGTTCGTGATTCATAAAATCTTGAGATTAGGGTTAAACTCCAGATAGAATGCTTGCTTCTTTGATTGTTTCTTGTCTTCTATAGTAAATAGATGGGCCTTTCAGAATACGTCAATTAGCC
>NC_051410.1:40606659-40606858 GCF_015228065.2 Penaeus monodon
GTTTTCGTTTTCGTGTTCGTTTTCACTGCTTCCCCTCGCCCATTTTCGCCTACACGATTTCATTCACGTGAACGCTTGGCTTAGCAAAAGACCTCACTTCTTTCTGCCCATTTCTGTGTTTATTTCATTCTTTGGTTTGCCTGTTTGTCCATTATTTTGTGTTTTTTGGTGGTGGTGGTGTCATTATTTTTTTTTTTTC
>NC_051410.1:40607251-40607496 GCF_015228065.2 Penaeus monodon
CTACCACAACTACTTCCTCTTCTTTCATTATCAAGAAGACGTGACACATTCAACAAATTTGAAAATCGAAAAGTAACTGCGGTCACGTCAAGCGGTTTCATGTTATGTGGTTATTATTTTCTAAAATAAACATGACAGTTTATAGTAAAAGACAGTGGCAGCAGAGCTAAAATGTTTGTTTAGAATTTTAAGCTGTGGTATGCAGATACGTCAAGGATGGGGAGAAATTGTTGGTATGTTCATGA
>NC_051410.1:40607925-40608280 GCF_015228065.2 Penaeus monodon
AGATCCTCCTCCACAAGGGAAGAAACTCCTTCTCTCCCTTGTGCCTTGTGCGTCTTACGAGGGTTTACTGTAATGACTGGAAATCGATAAGAAGAAGGGGAAGGAGGGAGGGAGGCCCATTCACCCCCCACCTCACCCGTTCTCTCCCCCCACCCTCCCCCACCCTCGCAACAACCCCCACCCCCAACCCCACCCTCTCACTCCATACTTCTTAACAGCAAGTTTGGGTGCTCGTAACTGCTTTTGACTCGCTTTATAGAGGAACGAAAAAAATCGAGGTGGGGGTGGGGGGAGGAGACTCGAGAGGGGGGGGTTTAGGAACTATAAATTGAGTGGAGAAGAACCTTTTTTTCTG
>NC_051410.1:40608322-40608505 GCF_015228065.2 Penaeus monodon
CTTTATTCTTGAAGGAGGAACTTGGTCTTGGGGTTTTAAAGTTACAATGTTTTGAAGAGGTTGGAGGTGAGACGCGAGCGTGACTTGGGGAAACCTCAAGGATTTGGAATTATTGTAATTGATAAAATACGATGTGTAATATGTAATAATAAAATGTGATAGTGAAAACCTAATATGTAATTA
>NC_051410.1:40610326-40610845 GCF_015228065.2 Penaeus monodon
ACTGTAGACATCTAACGAAGTCGTCAACAAGCTTGGTTGCCGTATTTCGAGAACGACAAAGTCAGCAGAAGGTTTCGTTAAGTTGATTTGGCCGAAGACACTAACTTAGACAAACAGCTATCTGAGTCAGGAACTTGAATAAAAGATTTTTTTCTTACTTTCTCTCGCCTTGAGTCCAGTTCCCCCCCCCCCCCCCTTTCTGTGTGATAACTCGTTGTGAGATGGAGTGCCTCCTTGTCAGTTTGATGGTATGCAAAACCCAGAGTCTAATATTCTTATCTTTATGGAACATCAAATTAACATAAGCACAAATAACAGAATGTATATTTCAAACAGAAAATAAAATATAAAAAAACAGCTCTTTCTAGATAATGAAACTGCGGATTTGATTCATATAAAAAGATGATTCAGCATTTTATGTGCATATGCATCTGAGCTTCGTTGTAAAACCCGCCTCTGGTTCATTTTTTCTTCTTAATGAAGTAACATTTTCAGTCTCTGAAATTAAATGAATATCAA
>NC_051410.1:40610915-40611945 GCF_015228065.2 Penaeus monodon
CTGGCGTAAAACAGCCACGATAAGAAGGGAACTGATAATCCATGAATACAAATTGGATATTCGAAATAAAATTAAACCAGGAAGGTACAGTGGACACGATGAATAGAATCAAGTATATGGAAACATGTTCGTGCATACATTCTACATGTATCAGTGAACAAAAAAAAAAAATGAAGGGAAAGCCTATACTGCGTCTTTAGCGTGTTTGAAATTATTGTGTTCTCATGTTCTCCCCCCCCCCCGTTTTTTTTTTCTGGTCAGCATAATTCCTCCACCTGTGCGTATTTAGCCGCATCTTCATGAATTCATCCATGTGCACATATGTGTACATGTTACCCGAACACACCCATATCTTTCAAGATAACACAGTAACCTTCGTATCTGTGACGTCATGAGACCCCCACCTGTTACCTGAGACACCATTTTTTTTCTTTCTTTTTATTCTGTGTGTTAGGTCGCGTGAGGAGTTTAAATTGATGTCTTCCTCGCAACATTAAGCTCAGTGTCATTCAGAACAATTGCGTGTCGTTTTTGAACCTCCACCCCACCCCCCACCTCCCCACCCGTTTCGCCTTCCTTATCAGATCAGCTTTTGGTCCTCAGCGAGAGTGTAAATTTGTTTGTGCTCGTTATCCTCTTTGTTTTTTTAACGTGATTTTTCTATTATTTGTATTAGGAATGTGTTGTTTTTAGCTTGTGTGATTTTGATTATCATTATTTTTGTATTCATTTCATTGTTGTTATTATTTGGCTCTTGATTATGTTTACGATATCTTTATTGTCGATATCACTGTCGATAATCATCTGTATAATTTCTGTGATTTTGCTGATGTAATCATTATCTCTTGTCAGTATTGTACTGCCATTTGTAGTACTATTATTTCATTATAAATATTTATTGTTACAATTACCATCACCATCATTTTTAGTATTTTAATTGATATTTTATACTGTAGGAAAATCTCCCTTGACTGTAGCGATACAATTATTGAGCGCAAAAGTGACTTCAATTTGTACTAGTTAGTTGCTC
>NC_051410.1:40612243-40612452 GCF_015228065.2 Penaeus monodon
AGTTAGTTGCTCTACTGGATCTAATTTACCGTAAAGACTGTTTTCCCTTTTATTTACCCCGAACACTTTATTATGAAAAAAGAGCTAATTTAACAACTATGGGAAATGACTTAAAGAACGAAACTTTAAAAAACGAAAATGTTTAACCAGTGACTTTAATATCTAATTATTCCCCCAAACTAAACGTTCTCTGTAACGATCGATATTGT
>NC_051410.1:40612510-40613551 GCF_015228065.2 Penaeus monodon
GGCGCTCCTTTTTTTGAATTATATAGAGTGAACATTAGTTTTCCATCAGTGGAGTTTCATAAAAGGTAAGAGGCTTCTGATGGAGTTCTGTATTGCACTTTACTAATCAAAGCTGGTTCCCAAAGGACGCTGCCTGCTGTGTAAAGTCAAAATGTCTGTGATTAGTATAAGGGGCTTAATTGCTTCTCACTGGCGTCATTCATTCGTATTTCAATAATCCTTATAAAGAGCAAGAGACGGGTTATATATGTTTAAGACATGAAGGTATGAAATAACGATAGAAGCAAAAGAAAAAGGTGTGAAAAAAGAGAGATTCGTGGTGATCATATTTTATAAAAGCAAAATAACAGCACTTCTTTAAAATCAAGTGAACGAATACTTTTTTTTTTTAATAATTCACCGGCGATCGCTCTCAACGGGCTCTCGGGAATAGCCGGTTGCAATGCTGCAATCCCAAACTCTGCAACCGCCGCTCAGCACGAGAAGGCAAACACAGTCACTCAGTCCTAGAATACCCCAGACAACACGGGATATGGCCTCAGTTAATACAGTCCATGACGTTTGCATATTAATGGGGTTTTGTGTTGACGTTAGGATATGAATGAGTACCACATTATATCAGTTATGTTGGCATGTGTTCGCGTTTGGTGCCATTTCACTTTGCAAAACTCCATAGAGCCAAATCTGGGAGTGCTTTGCATTTATAAGCTGCTATTATGAAATACAGTATTCATGAATTTAAGTTGCATGAAAGTTTCATGATATACAGCCTTAACAGTTGCACAGAGGTGCATTATTTATGCAACAAACAACAATGAATCATCGTTAATAGTTGCCAGCAAAAGGGTGTGACGCGCTCTAACAATTGAGTAAAAGGAACCCCTTCCAACGTTTGATATTTCCACAAACGTTTCTGTACCACGAACGGTTCCAGGAACAAACAGAAGCAAATTTTAGTAATAAATATTTTTCTGCTGCAAAAAATGCTGGCCGCCACATGTTGCAAAGCTTTAAAGGTCTTTTGCGCAAATGTTCTTGTAT
>NC_051410.1:40613907-40614001 GCF_015228065.2 Penaeus monodon
CCACATAATCAATAAAATCATAAAGAAGAATATTACTAGTATCACACCACAACTCATTTCAACCCACAAACAGTATGCTTAAAAATCATACAAA
>NC_051410.1:40614062-40614609 GCF_015228065.2 Penaeus monodon
GATTTTCTCAAACACTCCCGTAAAAACAACGAAAAATCAGAAATAGATTATGAATAACTAGTATGCTTCTACCCACTCCACGTCACGTGAGAAATGTCCTTAGGTACAAACAATTATTTCATATATGAAGTATTCTTGAGCAAATCATCGTAATAAGTGTTCAATAAGTTTTACAAAACGTATCTTTTCTTGATTGTTATATATGTGTTTTTTTTCTTCGTAAAAAAAAAAAAAATCAAGAGAAAATACGAATTGAATTAACTAGTTGCTTCTTACTCCCCCCCCCCCCACGCGTGACGATGTCGCTGGCAAACAATTTCCTCAACACGGCCAGGTTATGACGTCACTTCCGGAAGGCCTAAGATCATCGTCAGGCAATAAGGTTCCAATAACGTTGTGTTTTACGAGGAAAGTGCGTGTCTTTCCGGAAACTGAGTGGGTGTTTATGGTTGAATGATTTTTAAATAAGGTGAGCTGATGAAGTTTTTGTTGTTGTTTCTGTACGCAGGTTACCCATTTCAGTTTGATTTTATTTTCTTATTTACGA
>NC_051410.1:40614862-40615312 GCF_015228065.2 Penaeus monodon
TATTGATTTTGTTGTTGTCTAAAAAAATCCGTCTCTACTTCACATAAAGGTTGGGATAATGCGGACATCGTGTTGGGAAAAAAACGTAACAGCGTAACAGGAAAAACAACGAAAAGAACTTGTTTTTTTTCTCTTCATTTTCAGAAAATATGAGACAAGACAAACATCCAATTTAGTGCCATGGAAAACTATGAGTCCCCCCAAAAAAAAGGTTGAGGAAAAAGGGAGAATCGACCCCATCAGTGTCTTAGAGATTGATGGCGCTGAGAGCAAAAAGGCACAGGGCTTGGGGACTCAATTTTCTTTTCCCTTTTTTTATTATTAAATTCAGAGATTAATCATATGTTTTATAAGTCTATATAACCCGAGGACTATGATATACGATATATAAAGCCTATATAACACGAAGAGTATAATATATTTTATGTAAAGTCTATATAACGCGAAGAG
>NC_051410.1:40615387-40615971 GCF_015228065.2 Penaeus monodon
CGTAAAGTCTATATAACATAACACGGAGTAAACAAAAATGCAGGATCGAAGGCACTATCTATTGGACGTACTGACGGCTGGGTCGCATATATTAATGTAGAGGAGGACTGTTGGAAGTACCGCGATGAAGATAACTGATGAATTGTCTTGCCTTATGTTGGATGAGCTCGTCGTCATCTACGATAACACTGGAATAATGTCCTCCATAGAACAATCTTTGGTCGAAAACAGGATAGAAGGACTTCTTCGCTCTCGTCCGCGTATCACCGCTCGAATCTAGGAATCCTGGAGCAATGCACTGGCCATGATGTTTTGCCTAGAAGAGTCCGTTGGGTGACGAAGAGGGATAGGTAAGGACCTCGACCTATCTTTTGCCTGCAGAGTCTTTCCGTTCATCTCCGGGATCTCCACTGCCGCATCTCACTTAACTCCTTCTGCGCTGGGTCTGACAAAGGTTTAGGGAGGTAGCTGTCTACTGTCTCGCTCTTTCTCTCGTCCTCTCGCTCTCATCTCCTCCTCCCTCTTCGTCTATTATCTACTCCTGCTCCTCACTCGTTCTCTCTTCCAAATCTCCTCGTCTCTTC
>NC_051410.1:40616223-40616407 GCF_015228065.2 Penaeus monodon
TTTCCAACTCTCTCTCCCCTCGTCTTCCTCTCCATCTCCCTCTGTCTCCAGCTTGTTGATTTATCCAGCTGCGATTGGTGTTTCATTATTAACCTTGTTGACAGAATGTGACGTTTGTTGTACACGGCAGAACAAACAGAGTCGAAACGAAAACAGGATACAGATAAAAGGACTTGAGGATCTG
>NC_051410.1:40616472-40618058 GCF_015228065.2 Penaeus monodon
CTCCTCTCCCTATTTCACACCATCCACTTCCTACCAAAGTGTTCAT
Source organism: Penaeus monodon (assembly GCF_015228065.2). Taxonomy (NCBI): domain Eukaryota; kingdom Metazoa; phylum Arthropoda; class Malacostraca; order Decapoda; family Penaeidae; genus Penaeus; species Penaeus monodon. The sequence goes on from NC_051410.1 coordinate 40,616,519, forward strand.
AATTTTTTCCTTTCCTCATCCTTATCTAACCCCCTCTCCCTCTCCTTCTCATCCCCCTCCCTCTCCTCTCTCTCTCCCCCTCCCTCCTCCTCTCTTTCTCCTTCCCCATCCCATACCCTTACCTTCCCTCTTCTCTCTCCCTCACATCCCATTTACCTCTCCTTCCCCCTCTCCACCCCTCTCCCTCCTCTCTCCTTCTCCCTCCCCTCCTCTCTCCTTCTCCCTCCCCTCCCCTCCTCTCTTCTCTCCTCTCCTCTCCCCCCCCCTCTCTCTCCTCTCCTCCTCTTCTCGTCTCCCTCTTCTCTCCTCCCCTTCCCCCCCCCTCCCAATCTCAATTACCTCGCCACCAACTCATATCCCTTCAGCACATTGGCAGAGGGGGGAAGGGAGGAAGGGAGGAATGGGGGAAGGGGAGGGAGGGGGAGGATAAAGGAGGATAGAGGATGAAAGAGAGGAGGGAGTGTGAGGGGGGGAGGGGAGAGGGAGGTCGTGAAGGCGATCATTAGGCCTAGTTCGGAGGGAGAGGTTTCATCTGAACCCCATATCCTACCCCCACCCGTTCCCACCCATTTCCTCACGCCCACCCCTACCCACCCGCCCACACCCACCCATTCCCTCACGCCCAAAACCACCTTCCTCCCACCCGTTCCCTCACAAACCCCTCTCCTCCTTCCCTCACGCCCACCCAACACCCATTCCCCTTCCCCCCAGCCTCACCCCTTCCCTCCGCCCCCACCCACACGCCCACCCTCCCCCCCACGCCCTAACCTCCTCCGTGGTGTGCAATCAAACCGCCACAGCAATGTATCAGGCTCGGGGCCGTAAGAAAGGCGAAGAGATTCGTTTTACTTCTAGTTCATAATTTCCGGGATTCTGAACACATACTGCCCTGGGGAGAGGGGGGGAGGATGAGGGAGGGGGGGAGGGGAGAGAGGAGGGATGGGAGGGAGGAGGGATGGGAGGAGAGAGAGTAGGGAGGGATGGGAGGGAGGAGGGGTGGGAGGGAATGGGGAGGGAGGGGAGGAGGGTTGAGGGTTAGGAGGGAAAAGAAGGGGGAGAGAAGGAGGGATATGAGGTGGGAAAAGGGAGGAAGAGGAGGGAAGGGAAGGTGAGAGAAGGAGGGAGGGAAGGAGAAGAAGGAACGATTGGAAGGGGGATGAAGGAGGAAGAGTAGAAGAAGAAATCGGAAAGAAAGAGGAAGGGAGGCAGTAAATAGGAGGAGGAGGAGAAGGAGAAAGAGGGACGGGGAGGAGGAGAAGGAGAAGGAGGGACGAGGAGAAGGAGGAGAAGGAGAAGGAGGAACGAGGGGGAGGAGGAACAAGGAGGAGGAGGGAGGGGATGGAGGGAGGCAAGGGATAGAAGAGGGGGGGGAGGGAGGGAGGGAGTGAGAGGATATGAAAGACCGAGTGCCAGGGGCAGGGAAGGAGACTCTAGGGGCGGGGGGGGGGGGTAGAAGGACACCGGGTGTTGTTGGCGGCTGGCCGTATTTTAATTTACCTCACGGGGGGGGGCGGGGCGTGGATTGCCGTCGATGAAAAAT
>NC_051410.1:40618555-40618691 GCF_015228065.2 Penaeus monodon
TGCATGTGTTTATAATGCCATTCGGAAATGACCTCAGGGAAAATATGATTAAAATGATGACAATAATATTTAATGTTCGATGCTTTTATAACAAGCCATCGGCAAGCAGTTATTAAAATACTTTATACTGACCTTG
>NC_051410.1:40619311-40619663 GCF_015228065.2 Penaeus monodon
AACATTCCCAAACCATTCTCTCCCGAGCGCCGTGACAATTCCTAGAATCTTATCCATGTTTTTTTTTCTCTCTCTCTCTTTCGTCCCTTTATATCTATCTATATGCAAACGCCGAAACAATATTGAAGATTTCCCCCCCCCATCGCGTCGCATCCCGTCTCCATCGCCTCCCAAGTTGAAAAGGACGTTAAGCCAAGAACTACAGCAATTTATATTACTTCGAGGCGCTGGCTGATCTCGGCGAAGTGTCGGCGCCCAAGGAAGTTCGCGAGAGAGACAAAGGATTCGTGTTCGCTCGCAGGAAAGGAAAGGATTTCGATGCCGTTTTTTTCACTCTCACTGGCGCCGTCTT
>NC_051410.1:40619758-40620300 GCF_015228065.2 Penaeus monodon
GGGGGTGTGTGTGTGGTCTTCCTTCTCGCATTTCTGCTCTTTTATCATGCTTCCTCTTTCTTCCTCCTTATACCATGTCCCCTTTATCCTCTCTCCTCCCCTTTGCGGGCTGTTTAGCATGCCTTTAAGTCTCTAGTTCCTCTTGTTTTTTCATCAACGTTCCCCTCTCTTCCCCTCATTCCATGTGCCTCTCATGTCTCTTACTTCCTCTCTGCTTCCCTCCTTCGTTTCTGGCATTTTCTTGAATTACCGCATCCTAATCTTACTATTTTTTCTCCTTTTCTTTTTCTCCCATTTCTTTTTTTCTGTCTTTCCCCTCTTTCCTCCATGTATTTTTCGCGAGTAATTATACACATGTCATCGAATCTCCTTTGTGACCTTTGACATTCTCGCCTGTCCACTCTCTGTCTTTTCTCTATCATTCCTTTCGTATCTCTGTTTCCTGTTCTATATTGTTAATCACATAACTTTCCGTTTGTCTGCTCTCAACAGCACGCGCTTATAGGGATCAGGTGCACATGCAGTACCTATCTCTATGCTTA
>NC_051410.1:40621430-40622279 GCF_015228065.2 Penaeus monodon
TTATCCGGATGTTGGAAAGGCAGGTAAGCTTTTCTGGATCAAATAGAGCGCTCCAGTCAGACCGAGAAATCTTTATTGCTTTTCCCGTGACAGATGGATGTGGCACAAGGAGGCACTTTACGATTTTGTCTGCATTTTTGTATTTGCGCATTTTGTTTGTTACTGAGTTTATATTTATAGGCGAACGTGATATGTTTATATGTAGATCTATAAACAAAACAGGATTTTTTTGTGAGATGGTTATTTTGCTTGTGAGGCGTGGTTATATCTACAATCAAAACACAACTACACAGTGTAAACTGAAGTGATCTTAAAGCTGCAGACTTATACAGTATATCGCACCAACCAACAGTAATCGAGACCATAACAGAGGAAAGGGGTCGACAGAACCAGTGTCGCCCTTGTAAACACCCTTAGGAAGACCTGCCCTTCCCAGGGACATTATCAGGGAATCTGTAGCTTTCCCAGACTATACTAATTACGTCCCGAGCGACAAACCCACCAACAACACCCTTCTGACCCCGCTGTGTAGTGGCGTGTGCTGGGTGGTTGCTTACAGAAACGTTACGCAGAGGAGGCTCGTAGACCCGGCCTGGGCGAGGGGGAAAGGTGAGGAAGGAGGGGAAGTGTTCGGGATGTGAGGCGGAGGGGAATACGTCTACGAAATGGGGGGGGGGGTAGAAAGGAGGGAGGAGGGATTCCATAGAAGTATTGGAATGGTATTACGGGAAAAAGGATTTATTTTCAATTGGGGGCGAGATTTTCGGGGAGTCAGGGGGGAGGAGGGAAGAGAGAACAACAGTTTTTAAAACAACAGCGACGTGGATAATGAAATAATCGCATCGACTG
>NC_051410.1:40622416-40622702 GCF_015228065.2 Penaeus monodon
AGAGAAATAAGAGAAACACAAATCAAAAAAGTGGAAAACAAGCGAGAGAGGGAGCGAAAGAGGAGGAGAGCCAAACGGATGATAACGGGAGGACAAAGGACGCCACAGTACTGCCGCGTCCGTTGCAACTTGATCCATTGCATGCTACGGCCGTGCGCTTTGATTCTAGAGGTAAAAGTGTTCCGAGTTTCGAATTCCGATTCTGACATGACGAGGCTGCAAGAGAATCTGACGGGGAACAGTGGGGAGGAGGACGAGATGCTGGAAGGAGGAAGCAAATGCTAGA
>NC_051410.1:40622910-40623758 GCF_015228065.2 Penaeus monodon
GCTTCACGAGAAAAAAAAATCAACATGTTCAAATTATGTTTATGCAAAGCTGAGTCACGACTTAGACCGCTTTTGTGGTATATATTCATCACAAACAGCCTTTTGATAATCAGGAGAAAGGGAGAATAAGAGAGAGAGGAGGAGATAAGACACAAAGGGAAGACTGGTCAAAGATAAGCAAACCCAAATGGAGGTAAATAAGAAGGAATAGAGAAGAAGAAGAGAAGAAAAGGATACAAAGACGGAGCAAACACGAAGATGAAGGAAACAGATGAAGGAATGCACTTACGCGGAGACAAACGACCGCCATTGTGAAGCTCAGGTGTTCGATTCCTTGAACACGATTCAAACGCCGGGTGAAAAATCGCGCAGCTTGACTCTTTTTCCCGGAAGAGAAAATGATTCGTAGGCTCGTTCGGATCCGTGCACGGGATTTCCGCGAACTAATAATAAAAAAAAAAAAACTTGTCTCCTAGTTCGTATCCTCCTCCGGCAAAGCCGAGGGGTAGAGGAAACGGACGAGTGGAGACGGGTTTTCTCTCAGGTGCGCATCGACGAGACCGGCCAGATCGCGCTCCGAGATTTTCCCCGTCGGAGATCGCGCTGCACACACGGACGAGGCGGAATATCACCGGAACACACGCGGCCAAATTTGCGAAATGGGTTTTAGTGGACTTCCCTCCCCTCCAGCCGCGCCACGCCATCCCGTACTCCCCTTCGCTCGTATTTACTGCCGCTGCTTATAACCGTGTTCTTTTTCTCCCTCCCCCCCCCGTGTTCTCTGCCCTCCTTGGCTGTGGTTCCTCCCCGTTTCCCGTGTTCCTTCCCCCGTGTTCTCTTCCTCATTT
>NC_051410.1:40624155-40624327 GCF_015228065.2 Penaeus monodon
CCTTACTCACTAAGACACGAGGCAGGGAAGGTACAGTGCGCTGTGCTCGGTCGTTTTAGATTAGACCATTTCGGATCGTATGAGACAGGTTCGAAGGAGAGTGAATCAGATGATGACGTTGCACTTCCCTTTCCACTCGGGGATTGCGAGAGCGTGGTCGGCTAAATTACTT
>NC_051410.1:40624593-40625336 GCF_015228065.2 Penaeus monodon
TTGTCTCCACGCAACTGACCAGGACAAGGGCGGTGAGCGTACGAGCCCGACACTATCAAGCGACGGAGTCCCACTCCGTTCTCAACGCATGCACATCTGAGCTTTGCCTGATTACCCATGCAAGCACGCAAGGTCGAGTGTCTGGCGGGCTATTACCACAAATCAAGCGAGGGCATTTCAGGTCCTAATTCAGCCTTTCAGTCGTGAACTAGGGCGTGAAAGGTAGCGACTGTGACCCACCGCTTAACTCGCACGTATTACAGAAATCCCGAGTGCAGAGACCATAGTGAGACGCGGCACCTGTTCCTAGGGGGGATTTTAATGTTATTTCACAACGCAAGAGAAGCTCGCTGGATTTTAGTCATTTCTGTTATGTTTGTTCTCGACCTGAGTGTGTGATTTAGGCTTTGAGAAACACGCGGGGAAGGAATAATAATAATAAGGAGATGGAGAAGAGAGAAAAGAAGAGAAGGCGAAGAAAGAGGGAGGTGAGATAGAAGAGAGGAAAGCGATGGAAAAGAAGAAGATGAAAAGGTGAAGGAGAGAGAAGGAAATTCGAAGAAGAGGGATAAAAAACAAAACGTAACAAAGACAAAGAATGATGAACAGCAGGAGAACAGACGAGAGAACAGAGTGAGAAGCAGACGGTCCGCACAAGTGATGCTTATGTTGCCCCTTTGTGGAAATGTCTTTCGTGTAAGTACGTGACGCTACTCTGGAAGCGACTCGACTGTGTACGCTAC
>NC_051410.1:40625975-40626141 GCF_015228065.2 Penaeus monodon
GAAATAATAGCAGAAGAGAAATAGGTCATCTTTTCGTCAGCTGCTGAAAGTGAAGACACGAGAAAAAAATGGAAGGGCAACTGACAGGCCTAGAGCTACCCATGAAGGCCGTTCACGCGGCTGACTGCCCCTTTCGGTGGCCGGAGTGACAGGAAATATTGAGCAA
>NC_051410.1:40626205-40626323 GCF_015228065.2 Penaeus monodon
AAGGAGAAATCTGAAAAAGCCCAATGCAGAAGGAGGAGGCAGGTGGGCCCCTCAGCCCAAAAAAGCAAAAAAAGGCAGAGTGAAAAAAATGACTGATATATATTTCACTTTGAAATAC
>NC_051410.1:40626466-40626735 GCF_015228065.2 Penaeus monodon
CATAGCCGTAAACAAATATATAAACGAGAGAAAATATAACATAATCAAGCCAGTGGATACGTACTGCCATACAAAACAAGAGAGAGGGAGATAGCTGCATGATCCATGACAAATTCTAAAGGGTAACGTTATTAAGGCGAGGTAAGGAGGGAGAGAGACTCGAAAATTGTGGAAATAATGTTCGCAAGAGACGCAGAGCGAACGGTTTTGATCAAAGTGAAAGAACGGGGATATGAACGAGGCTCGTGTCTGTGTGTTTTCGTGGCTTT
>NC_051410.1:40627493-40627610 GCF_015228065.2 Penaeus monodon
GAGGAAGATGAGACACGGAGACACGAATTCGGGTCAAGGACGAATGCGGTAGACAGAAGGAGGAGACAAAGGACGTGGACAGAGAAGAGAGAGGAGAAAAGGATCGACAGGATCAAT
>NC_051410.1:40628221-40628297 GCF_015228065.2 Penaeus monodon
GATCTTTATTGCAGCCTTCAACTGAGTCTCCATTTATCGTCTCTTCGCCAAGTATACTTCGTTCTCGTCCTTATTC
>NC_051410.1:40628551-40629838 GCF_015228065.2 Penaeus monodon
GGAGGAAACTAATCTTTGCTTCTCATTTCGCCATCTCCGTGTCCTCCCTCGTCCCTCGTCTCGCTGCGTTCATCGCCAGGTTCTTGTTACAAAGTCTGTGCTTATTGTGTGATTCCTCGTTATGTCTGGACAAGCTGGATAAAATCAATGGCAGATAAGGAATTCTAGCATATCCGCATTTATATTACATGCTTATTTACTGTTCTGTTTATTTGTCTGTATTAGTTACAGACTAGTTTATTGATCGGTTTGTTTGTCTGTTCATTTGTTATAGACTATAGTTTGAAATATTATTTATTTAATCTAAAAGCCTTATTTACGTATTTATTTGTTACAGGTTTTGATACAGATTCACCTTGAAAACGATACTCTCTCTCTATAAACTCATAAACAACAAGACAGCTAGACTTTACTATCGCTATACCATATCAAGGGATCCAGCACCATATAAAATAGGGAAAACAGTTTCAATCACTTATAATCCGCGCTATACTATATCAAGGAATCCAACACCTTATAAAGTAGAGAAAGCAGTTTCAGTCACTTATAATCCGCATTGCTATACCATATCGAGGAATCCAACACTTTATAGAATAGAGAAAACAGTTTCAGTCACTTATAATCCGCTTCGCTGTACCGTATCAAGGAATCCAACACTTTATAAAATAAAGAAAACAGTTTCATTCACTTATAATCCGCGTCGCTATACCATATCAAGGAATCCATTACCATATAAAAAGGTTTCAATCACTTATAATCCGCACCGATCTTTACATCAAGACTAATCATACTTAGACCCGCTAATGTTCACGTGGAGACTCTCGCAATGCACTCACATCACCGGAAATTAAAACATGTGAGGCTCGGGAAGCGGAGTCAGGAGACTGAAGGACCAGGGCGCGGATGTAATGGTTATTGAAAGGAATTTCTTCATCGAGACGGAGTTACATGTAAGTGCAATTACTTCTAAAGGGTCATAATCAAGTTATTAATTCCGGTAAGTGTAAGGATGCGGGGTATTCAAGTGTATTTTCAACATATAGATCTTATAAACTGGGTATATAAAGCTACTTCAGTGTCTTTTAAATGGGCAGACTATCACTTGGAAAATAAAATACGTTTTTTTATGTATTTTCTCCCTGCAGTTTTCTCGGAATCTAAATGCAAGGAAGTTTTGTGAATGGTTATATTTTTCAGGCCATTTAAATAAGCTTCAAATAGGTCTAATTATTGGTCATTTTGAATGCCAGGTAGACCACATCCGCTGCAGAGGTTTAAAGCAAGATA
>NC_051410.1:40630080-40630510 GCF_015228065.2 Penaeus monodon
CAAACATTCCGAGAGGAAACATAACCATCTTTTACCGTCTGTTCATATCCGCAGCACGAGTAGGTCATAGAACCCACCTCCCCCCCTTCCATCCCCACCTCCTTCTCCCTTCCCTTCCCCCCACTCTCCCCCACTCCCCCCTCACGCCCCACTCCCCCCTCACGCCCCACTCATCCCCCACCTCCCCCTCACCCCAACTCCCCCCTCACTCCCCACTCCCTCCCACTCCCCACTCATCCCCCCACTCCCCCCTCACTCCCCCCCACTCCCCACTCACCCCCCCATACCTCCCTCCCTCCTGCAGTATGATATACGCAAGCACACATCGACCTTGCCCTTGGCAGTAACGCCCTTCGCGACGCATTAATCAGCATCCTCTGGCGGGAATAGATTAACGAACCGAACGGACCCTCGCGAGGACTCTGTCTCG
>NC_051410.1:40630860-40631173 GCF_015228065.2 Penaeus monodon
ATACCACGATTCGCTTGCACAAGACGACTACACAAGCGAGGCGATACGATAGCGGATTATGCACGCGCACGGAGGACTGTGCGTGTTGGCGATTTGCTTGAACGCGCGTTGGGTGTTGCTTGGTGCAAGGCCGTTTATGTTAGAGTCAGCCGCAGTCATGTTCGTGGTCAGTGCGTTTCGGGAAAGTGTCAAAGCCGACTGTCGGAATGATAAATGGCATTTAACAGTGGTCACCTTGTCGTTTTCACAGTCGTTCTCAGGGCCTTTACATCGCCGGGGAATGTTTTAGATTCCATTCCTGCTTGGGTTTCTT
>NC_051410.1:40631782-40632454 GCF_015228065.2 Penaeus monodon
TTAAGGTGAGAGTTATTAATGAATATAGTTAATAGTTTCTAAGCGAGAACTATTAGGGAAAGCTACCCCGACTAATGTGCAATAAAAGATAGTGAGGAAAGGTAACTGGGATAGTAAGAGATAAAGGTAAATGGGAAAGGTGGCCGGAAGTTTTAAGAATGTAAAGTTGTAACTAACAAATCCAAAGAATATGTGAGGTGTGACTATGACCATTATGTTTTTTTTAATGAAAAAAAAAACGAAATATAGACAAATGCCTGATTAAAAAAATAATATGAAGAAAAAAAATCATGAACGCACTCAGCCAGAAACAAACCGAACACACGCGTACACCGACCAGGAAACATACCCACTAAACCATACGCACACACACAAACGCAGGCTCCTTTCATACCCAAACGCCACAAAATCGAAACTAAATTATGTGTGGATCCTGGAAACGGCATTCGGACGGATGTATACCAATTCAAAAGCGCGTCCGTCATGAGTGAATTAAGTCGAATATGAATACATTTCAACCTCCAAATGCACATGCTATGTATATTCCCATTATTAGTTATGTTTATGTATCTCTTCCGTGGGAATATACACGCAGATTTGTACGGGATTCATAGCTGGAGCACTTCGCCTCTGCACAGTTTGATGGCACAGATGGGATAGGGATATATAGGC
>NC_051410.1:40632657-40632809 GCF_015228065.2 Penaeus monodon
TGGTACTAATGTTCCGTGGCTTTGGTATACCTGCTGCTGTACTTTCATTACGTTGATAGTACCCATACTACATTACAAATACCATTTTTTCTCGATGATTTGGTTATTATACTATTATATGTTCATACTTATCTCAAAACCACTATATTTCA
>NC_051410.1:40633667-40633801 GCF_015228065.2 Penaeus monodon
GCCATCAGCATGTCACCCTTTTCACGATAACACCACATCCTACGCAGCTGTTATTGTGATTTCATTCCTTTGCATTATCGTTCTCACGAACATTGTTCTGCTTTGAATAAGTGAATAACATTGTCCTGAATAAG
>NC_051410.1:40633849-40634035 GCF_015228065.2 Penaeus monodon
TCCTGAATAAGTGAATAAGTAAATAACATTGTTCTGAAAGAGTGAATAAGTGAATAACATTATTGTGCTTTGAATAAGGAAAAGGCCTTTGAGAGCGAAAGGGAGCTAAGAGACGTTTCGATTCTCTCCAAGAACATGACTCACGCTCTTTGGTCTCGCTATGTTTGGTTTTTCTTTGCTTGGTTG
>NC_051410.1:40634384-40634478 GCF_015228065.2 Penaeus monodon
GTTGGGGGGGGGGATTCATCCTCGCAAAAAGAAACTGATTATCATTTTTTTTCTTCTTCTTCTTCTTCTCCCTTTTGTGTATTTTACCTAATAT
>NC_051410.1:40635074-40635153 GCF_015228065.2 Penaeus monodon
GCCTCTGATAGATTAACAAATCATTTTTTTAAGCAAATGACAAGAAATACAAAGATTGATGGGAATGAAATCGAAAGTA
>NC_051410.1:40635175-40635390 GCF_015228065.2 Penaeus monodon
TCTCTCTCTCCTAACTCTTTTCTTTCGTTGAGAGACGATACTTTTTTGAGCGAACGATATTACAGTGTAAGAATTATATAACGTGAAAAAAAACTTTTCTGGAAATTGTGTTGGGGAAAATAATATATTTATTATTTATCTTTTCCTGTTGCCGTTTTCTGAACAATGAAAATTCGTTGCAGAAAAGATTACTTAAAAAAAGAAGAAAAAAAAAT
>NC_051410.1:40635828-40637951 GCF_015228065.2 Penaeus monodon
ACAAACGCGAAACAAATGAAGATTAGACCGAGAGAAAATTTTAATTAGCCAACCTATAACCAATGACAACCAACGGAGAAAAGACACAAGCAAATGGCTGAACAGAACAACACTAATTACATTAATGAATTACATTGATCACCTGTACTTAATCCAGGGTTGTGTAAGATTAACCTTATTGAGACAAATGCTTTCTGGGTAATAATTCAGCCGGGTTTGTAAGGCGGACGGCGGTGTGCAGTAAGGAAAGGCTTCTTTGTGGTATGTGGATGTGGTCGCTCTTGGGTTGAATAGGGATCGGGTTGAGGGAGAATTCGATCGGTTGAGAGGATAGATCGTTGAGGGAGAATTCGATCGGGTTGTAGAGGGAATTCGATCGGGTTTAGAGGGAATTCGATCGGGTTGAGGGAGAATTCGATCGGGTTGAGGGAGAATTCGATCGGGTTGAGAGGGAATTCGATCGGGTTGAGAGGGAATTCGATCGGGTTGAGAGGGAATTCGATCGGGTTGAGAGGGAATTCGATCGGGTTGAGAGGGAATTCGATCGGGTTGAGAGGGAATTCGATCGGGTTGAGGGAGAATTCGATCGGGTTGAGAGGGAATTCGATCGGGTTGAGAGGGAATTCGATCGGGTTGAGAGGGAATTCGATCGGGTTGAGAGGGAATTCGATCGGGTTGAGAGGGAATTCGATCGGGTTGAGAGGGAATTCGATCGGGTTGAGAGGGAATTCGATTGGGTTGAGGGAGAATTCGATCGGGTTGAGAGGGAATTCGATCGGGTTGAGAGGGAATTCGATCGGGTTGAGGGGAATTCGATCGGGTTGAGGGAGAATTCGATCGGGTTGAGAGGGAATTCGATCGGGTTGAGGGAGAATTCGATCGGGTTTAGAGGGAATTCGATCGGGTTGAGAGGGAATTCGATCGGGTTGAGGGAGAATTCGATCGGGTTGAGGGAGAATTCAATCGGGTTGAGAGGGAATTCGATCGGGTTGAGAGGGAATTCGATCGGGTTGAGAGGGAATTCGATCGGGTTGAGAGGGAATTCGATCGGGTTGAGAGGGAATTCGATCGGGTTGAGAGGGAATTCGATCGGGTTGAGAGGGAATTCGATCGGGTTGAGGGAGAATTCGATCGGGTTGAGAGGGAATTCGATCGGGTTGAGGGAGAATTCGATCGGGTTGAGGGAGAATTCGATCGGGTTGAGGGAGAATTCGATCGGGTTGAGAGGGAATTCGATCGGGTTGAGAGGGAATTCGATCGGGTTGAGGGGAATTCGATCGGGTTGAGAGGGAATTCGATCGGGTTGAGAGGGAATTCGATCGGGTTGAGAGGAGATTCGATCGGGTTGAGGGAGAATTCGATCGGGTTGAGGGAGAATTCGATCGGGTTGAGAGGGAATTCGATCGGGTTGAGAGGGAATTCGATCGGGTTGAGAGGGAATTCGATCGGGTTGAGGGAGAATTCGATCGGGTTGAGAGGGAATTCGATCGGGTTGAGAGGGAATTCGATCGGGTTGAGAGGGAATTCGATCGGGTTGAGAGGGAATTCGATCGGGTTGAGGGAGAATTCGATCGGGTTGAGGGAGAATTCGATCGGGTTGAGAGGGAATTCGATCGGGTTGAGGGAGAATTCGATCGGGTTTAGAGGGAATTCGATCGGGTTGAGGGAGAATTCGATCGGGAGGGTGGGTTGAGAGGGAATTCGATCGGGTTGAGGGAGAATTCGATCGGGTTGAGGGAGAATTCGATCGGGTTAAGAAAGAATCAGAACAGGTTTAGAAGGAATTTATTTAACAGAATGGTTCAGAAGCTTTTATTTTCATTAGTCATAAATTTTTGTCGATTTTGAAGTATTCTGCAACTATATTGCACAGAAAATGTATTTTTTTTGTCGACTTTAAAGAATCATGCAACAGTATTGCACAGGGAACATATTCTTATTTTGGACGAGCTTAAACTTTTATGCAACAAGGGATATATTGCACAGGGAATGCAGAGACAAGCTACTTCTTAAGATCAGTTTACACAAGAAAACTCGTAAGAAATTCTTTCTTTATAAGTCTGTGCTTGCAAGTTGATTGAAATGAAGCAATAGGCATTCTGATCTTCAGATCTGCCATGTAA
>NC_051410.1:40638212-40638312 GCF_015228065.2 Penaeus monodon
GCCTAATGCAGAGGAGTTTTAGTAAACAAACATAAGTTGTTGCTAAAATTTCTTCAATCTGGAAGTTTGCATGGGGACCTCTCTTTGCCCTCCCTCCTCA
>NC_051410.1:40638422-40638560 GCF_015228065.2 Penaeus monodon
TACGTATTCCCCATGATTATAGGTGACAACGTGAAAATATAGGACAAATAAAAAAGGAAATTCCATTTCCTCTAAAATTATCCACCGGTTTTCTTCCATCTCCATTAATTTTATTTTTTTCTTACCTCATTTCAAGCT
>NC_051410.1:40638621-40638821 GCF_015228065.2 Penaeus monodon
CCGTTTTCTTTCCCTGATCTATGGCCATCATTTCCGTTTTTCTTCCACGAGAAAATGAAGGGGAGACCAAGAAAGAACCTGGAGAATTCGAAAAATGAATGAACGTGTCCACACAGAGCGGAAGGCAATAAAGAGAGAGCCACAGAGAAAAGAGGGGGAAAGGAAAGTCTGAAACTAAATGTCGTTATTAATTAGAAGGA
>NC_051410.1:40640142-40640222 GCF_015228065.2 Penaeus monodon
GGCAATTAAAGACTGTTAAATGAGACGTTTTTTTTCTTCAGAACTTGAAATGAAAATGAGAAGCCCCCTCCCCCCCCTTG
>NC_051410.1:40640386-40640758 GCF_015228065.2 Penaeus monodon
AATAAAAAATAAAAATATCTAAATCTGATTTTTCCCCTTTTTCCCTCTTTCATTTTTCCTTTTTTTATTTCTTTATTTAATAATAATTGAAATAATTTAATAGAAAATAATGAAATAATAAATGATAAATAAAATAACAAACAATAAATACTAAATAAAATTTTAAGAATCAGAAAAAGATTTCCCCTTTTTCCCTTGTTTTCCCCTCTTTTTTTATTTTTCCCCGAGGGCAGGGGCTTAACGCGACGCCAGGTCACCCTGACAGAATTTTCCGTCTTCCGCCCCACGCCCACAGCCACGGGCGTCACTCGCTTTATGCTGGGACTGATAGAGTGCTCGCTAGGTACAAAGGGTGTGTGGGTGTTCGTATTG
>NC_051410.1:40641018-40641127 GCF_015228065.2 Penaeus monodon
TGACCTTTGGCCAGGAACCCCCAGCCTTGATCTTTTCCTGGCTTAGTAAGTAATGAGCCAAGCAGTGACATTTTCGTCTTGGTCACAGAGCAGCTCTCCTGTAAACCTC
>NC_051410.1:40641547-40641689 GCF_015228065.2 Penaeus monodon
GAACGTAGGCAAATGTGGACTTGGCATTTAAAGCCTTGCATATTATATACCAAGGTTACGTATTAAAAATTCATTCTATATTCCAGCAAGCTATGGGCTACGATTTTGTGTTGTTGTTGTTATTGATATATTGTGTTTCTCG
>NC_051410.1:40642178-40642349 GCF_015228065.2 Penaeus monodon
CATGGATATGAATCAGCTGTGGAAAAACTACCATGTGATACTACCAGCCTGATTTATCTTTTAGAATAACGTTGCATTTTGAAAAGTGTGTCAGTGCATGTTACAGTGGATGGAGGAGGAAGAACAAGGAACAAGGGAAGTAGAAGAATATAAGGTAATAGAGGGAGGAGC
>NC_051410.1:40642448-40642556 GCF_015228065.2 Penaeus monodon
AGTGTGGGAAGGCCTTTAGGTAAGAGAAGGCAGGACGAGGGTAAGAGGGAAGAGGAAAAAGGGTCAAGGTAAGGGAAGGGAATGGCAAGGAGAGAGAATTCTGTGAAG
>NC_051410.1:40642573-40644155 GCF_015228065.2 Penaeus monodon
CGAAATATGAGCATCTGGCAGCGGTTATCTGCGTATGTAGAGAATTACAGGTTATTTCCGATGGTTGTTTACACGATACTTTAGTGTGCATATAATGGTAATCCATAATAGCTATAATCCTATTGTTTAAGCGGAAGATTTTTTTCTATAGGGATGGGAAAAACCCGTCTGCAGAACCCGTCACGCCTCAGAGACTAACCCCGCTCTCTCCCCCGCCAGGGCACCAGCGGGACATCTGCCGTAGTGCGCGCAGCGATGTGAGGGGAGGGCGGCCTTGGCCTGGAGGTGGTGCGGGCGCGGTGGTGGGCGCGGCAGGGCGTTGCGGCGGGCGGCCGCGGCCAAGCAGGAGCCAAGATGAGCCGCGGCGCCACAGGAAGATGAGTTTCCTCGTACCCGTCGCAGATCGAGCGGCAGATCGACTCCTTCCTGGAGACGTTCAAGAGGCGCAGCGCCGCCGCCATGGAGCGCGCCCAGAGCCCTCCAGGGGGGCCGTGGGGCCTGCTTGTCCCCCCACTGCTTCTACGACCCCGGGCCGCCCGAGAGCGCGCCGCCGCGCCCTAAGATGCGGTCGCCGCGGTGCAGCCCCAGGTCAAGTTCCACATCCCGGGGCGCCGCTCCCGCTGGTGTGGAACGGGCGCTCGGTGTCCGCGCGGCGTGCCCAGGAGCAAGTCGCGGCGTGAGCGTCGCCTCCTTCCCGGAACCGACTCTGGGCAGCGATTCCATGGGGGCGTGACTCGCGCGCGTGCCGCACTCCCTGCAACACGTGAGCGTACCCGCCGACAGCATCCAGGTGAGGCCCGGCGGGCACCAAAGCCATCCATTTCCTTCCATTTCTTCTCCCGTAGGATTTGTCTAATGATTCCCCCTTATGCAATAACGAGATACGGGGACGTCCGCGCCAGGACACAGGTAAGGCGAGGCGGCTGAACACCACTTAGCGGCGTGAGGTGAATTTCCCGACGTGCTGTTAACGACACGCGGCGGCGGAGGTCTATGGCGGGCGGATCAGTAATGCTGCTCAGGACAACGCATTAGTACTATTGCTCTCACAAATGGAAATACTAGTGGGAAAGTACTACTGGCTGAATAAATAGCTTCTTCACTTCGAGACCATTTCTGTTTACTCTCAACAGCTCATCGTTATTAGGTAGACGTTAGTAGCCGTCCATAATGTTATGCGGACTCATTACTGTAATCTTTTTCGATCACCACAATTTCCTTTGATACTGAAACAGACCTGTCATGACCGGTCATTCTCGTCACGACCAGTCCCGCGAAAGTTCTGATTTTAATTTCTTATCAGCCAAAATTTAAGAAAACTTCACTGAATAATTAGTATATTTTATCATATTTCGCAAGAGGTTTATTATGCAAATAAGATTAATTGTGAGCATTTATTGCACCTGTGAATAAATCCTCACTGTCGTTATTGCAACCAAAAGGAAGATGAATTGAAAGTCCAGCCAAAAAGACAGATGGAATTGACATTGCCTCGCTCATCTCTCTGGCCGTTTGTCTTTTGCTTTCTTTGCCAGTTGTTTGCGTTTCTGCCCTTCCTCTTCGTTTCCTTTTTACATAAGTT
>NC_051410.1:40645975-40646046 GCF_015228065.2 Penaeus monodon
CAGCGTTTTAATTGAGCTCCTTCAGAAAGATTATTTCACGAATTCAGTCTTTCTATAGACTTCAACTAACT
>NC_051410.1:40646159-40646436 GCF_015228065.2 Penaeus monodon
TTTGTTAAACGCAATATCCAGCGTTTTAATTGAGCTCCTTCAGAAAGGTAGCCTCATGAACACAACCTCTCTCTCTAGACGAACGCCAACTGCGACCCGATCTGGCTCTGAGACGTTTTAATGGATTTATAACTGTTGCGTAATCGCTCCAAATTGTTGGGGTATAGAAATGTGGCTCATTCATGATGTTTTTTCGTCTGTTTCGCTACGTATCGTTTGCTTTCTTTTTTTTGTCTTGAGCATTTTTGAGTGCTGTAGAGAGGGATATATGAGTATT
>NC_051410.1:40647374-40648224 GCF_015228065.2 Penaeus monodon
ACCGAAGATCGGTCCGAAGCTTGTTTTAAATATAACGGTAGATTCAGACCTTAACTCATCCCCAGCGTTCTCGAGATTAACAATAACTCGAGAGCGTAATTACTTCAGACCAAGAGTGCTCGTCCATGATGCAGGGCAATTAAGCCCGAGGTTTGTTTACACTTTCGACTAGCAAAATGCATCTCGTGTTAGGGAAATGAAGGAGGGGGCCCAAAAGGGGTGCCAGTTAGGGGGTCGAAAGGGTGCCAGATGGGGGAAGGGATGGGGTGCCAGGTGGGGGAGGGGATGGGGTGCCAGGTAGGGTTGAAAGGGTGACAGGTAGAGAAGGAAAAGGGTGCCAGATAAGGGAATGAAAAGGTACCAGATAAATGAGGAAAAAGAGTGCCGGTAGGGAGGCAAAGCTGCTAGACGGGGAGGATTAGGGGTGCCAGAAAGGGGTTAAAAGGGTCCCAGATAGGAGCGCCACGTGGGGGAGGAAAAGGAACCGGCCAGAGAGTGTTGGAGGCAGGTTTAGTCGTCTCAGTAGCTTTAATACTGGAATCTACTGTCCGAAATCAAACGACTTTTTTTTGGGTACGTCTAAGAATAAACCCCGAGGGATTGCCGCGTACCTGCCTGCGTTCGGATCTCCGCTCAGGTGGCTATTGATCATCCCTTCCAAGACACCAGGTGGCCATCGGAAGCAAAAACAAAGGAAAAGGTAGAAAAAAAGCTATTTGTGGGTTGATACATACAAAAAATGAATGTGAGATATTCGTACAAATACGTATATAACATGCATATAGACGATTAAAACAAAGTGAGTTTATATATAATAGGAACAAACAAACAGATATAAGCGCACGCATCA
>NC_051410.1:40648603-40648775 GCF_015228065.2 Penaeus monodon
CTGACAGGTTAAAATTATATCTATATTTCACTGTTATTTATCCAATGGCAGAAAATATTTAAAAGCATTTTTTTTTCTAAAGATGAAGAGTTATATTTCATTGTTTGATTTTACCTATCTTTTTATATATATATTCTTTAAATACATTCCGTTTGGCGTTCCTTCACGTTTT
>NC_051410.1:40649270-40649535 GCF_015228065.2 Penaeus monodon
CCTTCTATTAAATTTACTTTTCCTTGCCAAAATTTTTAAATTTCCCCAATAATTTTTTTGTTTTTTTAAAACATTTGAAATAATTAAAAAATTTTGTTTTAGTTTCCCCCTTTTTTTTACGGGCCCTTTTTAAATTACGTTTTCTTTTTCTCCATCCACTCGTAACAAAAAATGGTAACGTGATTTCCCTTTGCAACAAGAACTCCTCTATATCGTCTTGCAGACCTTATAAAGTCGTGATTGAACGGAAATGTTATAGTTGCTA
>NC_051410.1:40650345-40651415 GCF_015228065.2 Penaeus monodon
AGTATTGTCAGCATGTATGTATGTGCATGCGTGCGTGCAAAGCAGAGCCCGGCCGCAGAGCCAGGCCGCAGAGCCAGGCCACAGAGCCAGGCCACAGAGCCAGGCCGCAGAGCCAGGCCACAGAGCCAGGCCACAAAGCCAGGCCGCAGAGCCCGGCCGCAGAGCCAGGCCGCAGAGCCAGGCCACAGAGCCAGGCCACAGAGCCAGGCCGCAGAGCCCGGCCGCAGAGCCAGGCCGCAGAGCCAGGCCGCAGAGCCAGGCCACAGAGCCAGGCCACAGAGCCCGGCCGCAGAGCCAGGCCACAGAGCCAGGCCGCAGAGCCAGGCCGCAGAGCCAGGCCGCAGAGCCAGGCCACAGAGCCAGGCCGCAGAGCCAGGCCGCAGAGCCAGGCCGCAGAGCCAGGCCACAGAGCCAGGCCGCAGAGCCAGGCCACAGAGCCAGGCCACAGAGCCAGGCCGCAGAGCCAGGCCGCAGAGCCCGGCCAGCGAGGGCGCAGAGCCAGGCCGCAGAGCCAGGCCAGCGAGGGCGCAGAGCCAGGCCGCAGAGCCAGGCCAGCGAGGGCGCAGAGCCAGGCCGCAGAGCCAGGCCAGCGAGGGCGCAGAGCCAGGCCAGCGAGGGCGCAAGACGGGGCGACATGAAAGCGCCGTCGACTTCCCCCCCAAAATAGACGTGTAAATAAAGGGAAGGAACAGGTCAAGTAGGGATGATGCTTATGAAGACAAGACATTAAACCTGGTGATTTTTCTCTCTCTCTTGATCTCCGACGGAGATGGATTTCTCCAAACGTTTGCGTAAGGTTTATTTATAGACGGTGTAAAGAATCTCCTTTCCCCCAAAGGTGTTTTCTTCTCCAACCGTCATAGAAAGCTAGTCGGACGCCGCTATAAGGAGAGTGGGATTTTGTTTCGGTTCCAGGTAAAGCGATCGAACACCGTATTCAGGTTCTTCCTAGATTTCTTATGGATGCACGTGACTGTGTACGCCTCACTCGCTCCCTTTGAAAGAGACGTTTTCTTGTTTTCATAAGGTGAACGAAGGACGCTTTACTTACACGCTTCACGCTGTATTAG
>NC_051410.1:40651450-40651765 GCF_015228065.2 Penaeus monodon
GACGGAAGATACATGTAAGTTATGGGCCTTTAGCGAAACTTGTGCGTTTAATTATGTATGCATTAAGGGAGATTTTTGAGGAGATGAAAATGTAATCTGATACCCTTTGTAGCGAAGGTGTATTCCCAGAGAGATTGCTAGAGATTGTTATGAAAAAGGAAGAGTCTGTGTTATCGATTCCTGGAAGCGTGTCAACGTAGATTCATTCATATTACATAACTGGACGATAAAGTGAATAATAATCTATCGTAATTAATGTGACACCAAAACCACGAACTACATTCGACCAAGATCTTTTATAAACATTATATAAAA
>NC_051410.1:40652696-40652792 GCF_015228065.2 Penaeus monodon
CAACAATGAAAATTACCTTCCGATCCAAGACACACAGGTTGGACCGAGCGAGGGGAAAGTGTCTGAACACGAGGGGAAAAGCATTGAGAGCCATGG
>NC_051410.1:40653055-40654348 GCF_015228065.2 Penaeus monodon
CCTCTAACCAAGACATTTCGGGACACGTAAAGTTTTGTAATATTGTTCAAAACCATATTTGGCACCTGACACTCTGATTGTACACGCTGACTTTCATTACGAGTAAAGAATCATATCTAAAGCTTTACACCTTCCGCATACCAGTCCATTCAGGGAGTATTAAGTCATCCATCACGTACCCATAGTAAGTGAATCGCGTACACAGATATCCGCAAAACGTACGTATATCAAAGTTCCTTCACTCATACACACACGTACGTAAATCGCAAGCGCATGGCTCTTACACAAAGCCTGGAACACACGCGCACCTAGAGGACTTGAGAACACGAATCAGTGCGAGGATAAAGACGCGAAAATTATCGAAATAAGCAGCTAAGTTCGGCTCTCCACTTCCAGCTAAGCCGGCATAATGGGCCAAGTTGAGACCGATTGCCATGAGCTAAACTGGAGCTTTATTTCATGCTGCCACGTCAACGCCGGCAACGCGGTTTGTACTACATGGTATTAGCGTTAGATGAGACGCTGTAAGGAAAATAGGTATTGGGTTTCGTTTCACCTTCTTTTATGCCTTCATGTCTAATATCTTCGTTTCTAAGGAAGGGTTTTACTGTGTCCTCGTACAAGCTAAGAATACTTCCCTACCAGCTGGGCTCTACTGATAAGAAAGAAGTAACACGGTCCATTGCAGGATAAATGGAAATCCTACCGAATCTATGTTTTATAAGATATTAAGGTAACATTAATGGCGACGCTGATGCAAAAGGACGTCGTTTTTAATTTCAAAATCCCAAATGGAAATGTTAAAATGCGAGAGAGTGTTAGATCTGGAGCAAGAACTGGCGCGGTGAGTCATCCCAACACTCCTCCCCCGCCCACACTCTCGCCACCCCCTCTTCCCCTCCTCCACTAGGCTGCCTTCTCCTTCGCCTCCCTCCCCTACCCCACTCCCTGCTCCCGGGGTCCACCTCCCTCTCCCCCAGGGCTGCCTTCCCCATGGTCCCCCAACCTTTCCCTAAACCCTTCTCACCGGGGTCCCTGATCCTCGCTCTCCACCCCTCCGACGGGGACTGCCCCTTGCCCCTCCCTCTCCCCCTTGCCCCTCCCTCTCCCCCTTGCCCCACCCTCTCCCCCTCGACTGCCCTTCCGCCCCGAGCATGCGACCGCCTCCTCTCAGCTCGCTCGCGCCTCTTTTGTTTTTGCTCTGTCTTCATCACTCATCCCTCACCTCATCACATACTTCGTCTATATGGTGGAAGGACGTTTAGTCCCTCCACAAGGCATTATCATTTCCAC
>NC_051410.1:40654776-40655007 GCF_015228065.2 Penaeus monodon
CGTCATAAAAAAAATCTCTTTCAGAAAACCATACCAAGCCTAATAAAACCAACCAGATGGGCCGCTTTGAAACGCTGGAAATCCATGTCTGCTTTGGGTCCAAATCGCTTTCCCAACCCCCGCATGATTGTCCATCTGATATTCAAGGAAAATGCTAGGGCGATGCAGTAGCCAAACGGTGATATTCCACAGACACGCAGAAGGAAAAAGCACTCCGTTCCTCTCGCCCAG
>NC_051410.1:40655030-40655555 GCF_015228065.2 Penaeus monodon
CCAGAGGGAGACCCAGACGCGTTCTTTGTGTCGCATGTGGATTGAGAAAATTACCCGACTTATTGCCGACTGGCGCGTTCGGTGGGAACCCTCTTGTCATGAGCCCGCCGCCGTTCATAGATTTCTCCAAGGAAATCGCTGTGGTCCGCCATGAAATAAGACGCGCCAGGGGGTGTTTCCCACACGCCTTGGATGGCCATGAGGCTGCACTCCGGTTCCGATCCCCACCTCCGTCAGAGACTCCGCTGGGAACTTGCATTAGCATTTGTAGCTACAAAAGGAACTTCAGGGCTGATGTATTTCCAGCCTGAAGAAAGGGTTTGAAAGGCGATGCTGCTTTGCGAGAGAGAGAAGGAAGGGGAAGAAATTTGCACAATTTCGCTTGCGTGTCTCTTGGATCCATTCCAATGAACCGCTTCTCATAGCATATCCATGATGTAGCCTCGTTTGCACTTGAGCGAAGCGATGTGATAAGATGTTGTCGTGACTAAGCCCTCTTCTCTTATCTTTCTGTGTACATAAATA
>NC_051410.1:40656339-40656639 GCF_015228065.2 Penaeus monodon
TCTGGTTTTAATTCTTAATATATAATTGGGTTGTAAACTCCAAACTTTTTAAATGAGGGGATAATTTTATTTTAGTCATTGTTTTGGTTGAATAAACAAAATGAAAAAAACCCTTTGATTTATTAGTGAAATATTTAAATTTTTTGAGGGATAGTATGTTTGAATTTTGAAACGTCTTTTTAACTTTTACAGTAAAATTTTTGGGTTTTAAACCCCTAAAACTTTTGGGCCAAAGGCGATAGTTTTTCTTTTACAGGATTTCAAATTTTGGATATTTCTTATTTTTGTAAATTTTTTGAT
>NC_051410.1:40656911-40657411 GCF_015228065.2 Penaeus monodon
GTGTGTCTGTGTGAATGTTATCTCTTACTGTATATTGAAATATGGGTTGTAAACTCCTAAGACTTTCAACGGGTTCGAGGGGCTGCCGTATTGATAGACCAATCTTTGCAAGATTATTGGATATGTGTCTGTGTTTTTGTAAATCTTGAATACATATTTGCAGAAAGGCGTAGTTATGAGTATTATCTGCCGGATAATTTGGCACTGCATTTAACAACAGTTTTCAATCATTCACACTGCCATGTAGAATTCTACACAGAAAGCTTGTGTCTCTTTACTTTTCTCTCCTTATTTGGTTTACGATACCCTAACTTTCATCTGATTTCAGAATTTTGTGCAAAAAGGAAAAAAAATTAACTTGACAAAGATGTCAGTCACTAGCGGCATCTACCCGTCTAAAGGGCAACCGATCCCATCACTCCTGAAACGGCAGATTGTAAGACGCTCTTATTTTTTTACGAGGAATTTGAAGACTATTAAACGGCATATATTTCAAATAC
>NC_051410.1:40657442-40657793 GCF_015228065.2 Penaeus monodon
CTCCCCCTCGTTTCCCGGGAAAGGATAAGAGGCAAAACTACTTTTATTGTGAAACTTACCCTGCCCGCCAGTGCACGCTATTTCAGGAATGAAAAGTGGGGTTTCGGGGGATAAGATAAGCATACAGGGTTGCAATTCGATGGGAAATGCTTGGGAACCCCCATTCCGCAAAAGGGTTTATTGTTGGTTAATACCAGGAGGGAATTTTGCTTTCGAAAGTAGGGTAAAATAAATCACGGTTTTGTTCGACAGATATTTCTAAAACTAATTATTTTTTTTGCATTTAAAATTGTAAAAAAAAACAACCTGATAATTTAAACAAAAACATTTTTACCCACCAAAAAACCACTT
>NC_051410.1:40657812-40658071 GCF_015228065.2 Penaeus monodon
TTATTCAATTCCACCCTTTTCGTCTAAATCCCAAAATTCACCTCTCGGGTCACGCCCTGTCTCGCATTTTGACGCTGAAGGAAGGTAGTTCCTCACGCGAGGAGGTCGATAGCGGAGACTTTGTGGAGTTCGCGTTAAGGAGGCCAGCTGCTCTCATGGCCCGCCTCGCCCAGGGCCAGGAAATGCTCGCCTCCGCCCTTGCTGGCCAGAATGCTTTCTCTTTTGTCTCGGCCTGTCGGTCTGTCGCCCCCCCCACACT
>NC_051410.1:40658831-40659292 GCF_015228065.2 Penaeus monodon
TCGTTTTCTCTCTTTCTCTCTGCTTCTTTAATAGTTGCAACGATAACAAGATTGCTTTTTTCCACATCCTTACTATCTTCACGGCCAGATAACCCTCAGATCAATGGCAGCTGTGCGGGTGAATAATAATGCCATTGCATCAAAGCACAGTTCACTCGCTTGAAATTCTTTTACTCGCCAACGCACGGGCTAAAACTCGTGACTCGTGAGCTAATTCAGCAAATTTCCTTCTCCATTTTTATTCATTGCGATTCCAAAACGTATCGTGTTTCGGGTGTTCCCTCTAGGCAACACGATTACATATTAGGTTCCCCCTATTGATCACAACTTTCGAGAACGCAGGTTTGGTGCCCTTTTATTTTGTGATGATTATTCTTATAATAAAGATGTTAACATGTTAATTTTTTTTAGTGTCAAGTGCTAAAAGGAAGTTATATTACAAGGAAAGATAGCGCTTTAAT
>NC_051410.1:40659578-40659715 GCF_015228065.2 Penaeus monodon
TCCTGTCCATTTCTCGTCTTTTTATTTGTGGACTCTCCGAGCTAGATGGAAAACCTTAAAAGGGCTTTCCTTTTCTATTTCCCAAAAGAAATTTAATTGACTTAAATATTCATGCCTGTGACCCGAGCCCCTTTGTT
>NC_051410.1:40660360-40660529 GCF_015228065.2 Penaeus monodon
ACGATCTAAGCCTCCATAGGCCTAGACTCGACTTGGGCGCCGAGCTCCGTGGGGGCGGAGGCGGAATGTGGCGCGAGAAGGGATAATGCAGGCGTGCGGTGAATGCCAGATCAATATATTCGTGGCTACGTCTTTGTGATGGGCGCTTACGGCCGATTTTGTCATTGTT
>NC_051410.1:40661278-40661347 GCF_015228065.2 Penaeus monodon
CTGTAAGCGCGTGTGTGTGTTTTTGAGTGCACGCATTTGCTTTTGTGTTTATGTGTGTCTGTGCGAGAC
>NC_051410.1:40661403-40661895 GCF_015228065.2 Penaeus monodon
TAAAATCCACGGAAAGAAACCAAAGACAACCCCACGGCAAGACCAAGAACGGAGGCCAGAAGCCCAGGGAGGAGAGAGGGAACAGGGCACAGACAGCAGCGCACCGCCACGCCGAAGCGACCGGGCGGGGGGCGTCCCGAGAGGCGCCATAACGTGAGCTCTTGATGCGAACTCTCATAATGAAATGTGGACTCGACATTACTCTGGTCTCTGGAGCCACTGGAAGTCCCTCCTGCGACAGGGAGGAGATGGGAGAAATGTGCGCTGGGGTTTCAGCTTCTTCTTTTTCTTGCTACTGTTTTCTGTCTGTTTTTTTTTTTTCTTTTTTTTTTTCTTCTTTTCTTCCTTGTTCTCTTGTCTTGTTCTTATCTTTTTTTATTTCTCTTTCTCTCTTCTTTTTTTTCTAGTTTTTTCTTTTTTCTTTCACTATCTCTCGCTATTTCACTATTTCACTCTCTCGCTGTTTTTCTTTCTTCCTCTCTCACATTTCAT
>NC_051410.1:40662158-40662649 GCF_015228065.2 Penaeus monodon
CCAAACAATGCTACGCCGCTCAGAGCTGGGGAGCGTAGCGAAAATCCTTCAGAGAGGGGAAGGTGAGGGGAAAAAATGGGGAAGTGAGGGGAATGAGGTGAGGGCTTCGAAGGGGAACTGAAGTTAGGGGATGAAATGAGGATTACGGAGCGGGGGAAGTGGAGAGGGTGGGAGAAGTGAGGGTGATAGGGAGGAGTAGAGAGGGGAGGGAAGAGGGAGGGAGAGGGTGGGGAGAGGTGAGGGTAATAGGGAGGAGTAGAAGGAGGAGCGGGGGGGGGGTAGTTACGAAGGGAGGGGGTGAGGAGAAGGGAAGAGGGTTAGGGAGGGGAGTGAAGAGAGAGGGTGAGGAGACGAGAGGGATGCTGTGTGAAGCGAAGGGATGAAGCTGAGGAGTACTGATAAGAACTCGAAGATAAAGTAATGATCGGAGATAAGGCAAGAAGTGAAAGGGTTAAAGGGTGAGTTAAAGGGCTTCAGTAAAGGGTTAACGA
>NC_051410.1:40662679-40662934 GCF_015228065.2 Penaeus monodon
TATTGGACACAGTGTCCCTAAATACCAGGACCTGAATGCCGGCGCCCGTGGTACTTGCCGCGGTTCAATACCACGCAGCCAGAGTAGTATTGCAAAATTGCAAAGGGGTAACATAACCTGCTCACAGAGAGTTTGTTAATTTTTTTATAACCCCAATTATGATTATACTTCAGATAGAATATCATAAGGGTGATATTTTAGGAAACTTATTAAAGGAAATAAAATAGTGATATTTTAGGAAACGTATGAACAGAT
>NC_051410.1:40663017-40663257 GCF_015228065.2 Penaeus monodon
CACCATGGTAGCAAAATATGAATCTGTTACTATTGACTATTAACATCCCTATAAATTAACATGGAATTTATAGAGATATCTTGTCCCAAAACCTAAATAATTTTCATCAGGTTATTAATTATAATTAGTCTTACTAAATAAGGACCATGTTAGTTGTGTATTTATTCCCTTTCATCTCTATCTGCCTTTTTATCGTTCGGTATTTATATAAAAAGTTCTAAATAAAAAGAAGGGCGTTAG
>NC_051410.1:40663494-40663658 GCF_015228065.2 Penaeus monodon
AAGACAATTCTTACCCTTACACCATTAGCAACTTTCCCTGCTTTCCATTATAATAACGAACTTTTCTGGTCATTTATAATTTCTTTTATAATGGAAATCCTTATAGCTTCCCATGCCGTTATGAGTATAAAGCAGAAAGTTGGCCAAAGTAGGGGAGGCAGTCA
>NC_051410.1:40664353-40664480 GCF_015228065.2 Penaeus monodon
ACTGAGATTTAGAGCACCGAGTAGCAATTTCAGAGACACATATCACTCTTCAGCAAACAGCATAGGTCATGATTAGGCTACAGAATCATACCAGAGAAACTAAAGAGACGATTTATCAGTGTATCAA
>NC_051410.1:40664504-40664611 GCF_015228065.2 Penaeus monodon
ACCTCACGTTCTTTTTAAGTATATTTTTAGCAAATTGATTTGTATTCCCTACCAACGCTCTCTTTTAAATCAATTTGCTAAAAATATACTTAAAAAGAACGAGAGGT
>NC_051410.1:40666101-40667390 GCF_015228065.2 Penaeus monodon
AAAGCGTCCATTTCTGCCCTAAAAGAGATGACGTTTTACCATCGAAACGAATCGCAGGAAGTCAGTGCAATGGAAACGATGCTTTTCGGATCAATAAACGAATCCACAAGTAGTTCCAGATTGTATCCACCTCCAGGTCTTGCATCAGTCAATCAACAGATCTCGCAAGAATTGAAAATTAATAATAATGATCACGAAATTAAAGCGAATCACTTGTCCTGTTCCTGTTTGTTCTGTAAATCTCGGATACAAAATCGGACGAGCGGGTTGTATCCAGCTCTCAAGTCAACCAACAGATCTCGAAAAAAAAACGAATTACTTGTTCCTATTCCAATACGCTCTATAAATCTCGGGCACAAATTCGGACGAGTGGGTTCCGAGAAGTTCTAGGCCAGTATCCCCTTCGCGTTGGCTATAATCCGTTTTGCATTCGTTATCCCCGAGTTCCCTGCAGCGCCCCCCGCCTCGCTTCCCCAGCAGGCCACCAGAGGGCAGGAAGGTCGCTGAACTATATTGTGTTCACCGTGTCTAACAAAAGCACAATAGAGCAGAAAAAAAAGGCAAGAGGATATTTTCTCACAATCTTGCGTTACTTTGTTTCCACGTCTTGATTGCATTCTAGACGTTCGCCTTAGGAATCTCGATGTTATTATATCAATCCATTCTTCCTAGTGGATGGCTTTACGAATTCCCTAGCGTCGCGTTTTTTAAGAATCCGAATCAAAAGTAAGTTCATATGAGAGTATGTTTTCTCTAGTACATGTACAGGACGTCTCCTGCTAGCAGCATACCCTTCGATAGTACCCGATAGTCAGATAGTCGGGTGATAGCAACCAGCCTTATATTAGGGTCCACGAGACGATCTCCCGCGGCATTCAAGGAAAAATGCAAAGAGCTTTCACGAAATGGGTAAAAAAAAGAGTAAAATAGGAGTTAAATTGCACGAGTTAAATAGGAGACACATAGCGAAAATACTGAAATAGCAGGAGTTATTTAGAAGAGAAATAGCATCCAGGACCTTCACTGAACGTCCAGCCGAGATCAAGTCTCAGATGTACGTGGCCAGGAGAGTCAATATTAAATAAATAAAGTCAGAAGAAATCGCTATAGAAACGTCATTTGAAAATTTATTAATAAAAAGAAAAAAAAAAGATTCGTAAACGTTTTGACAATGGAATTCCGTCCATATTAAGCTGCGAATTCTCAGATATTAGGCGGTATGCGGATTGTGAAGATATTGAAGACGTGGAGACAGGCAGAGGGGAAGGAACGGCGGCACTGCATACAAT
>NC_051410.1:40667623-40667795 GCF_015228065.2 Penaeus monodon
CTCTTCTACAGATGATGAGGCTTTCTTACTACAAATTCCTCCCTATGACTTTATTTGATAAAGAAATGAAAAGAATATGCTTATAAGAAAAAACAAAATTAAAGACATCTATATCCTTACAAACATTTCTTTATACTTGAGTATGATATATGGTACAAGAATGCATGATATG
>NC_051410.1:40667828-40668065 GCF_015228065.2 Penaeus monodon
CTTCGTAGCTACACCTAATGATATTCTGATACTTTCTAATAATAAAAAGTCTACTGTATATTCTATAATATGTTAAAGAAAAGAGTCTGTGATTAAATTCAAGGGCTGTCTCTAGGGAGTCGCCGGCTTGGGATCTTAAATTAACCCTCTCGTAGTTATCAGATTCCTATCCTATTCCAACGGCATCTTCCGTCTCCATAAATCGGATTAGATTCTATATTGTGTACAACCCTGATG
>NC_051410.1:40668184-40668467 GCF_015228065.2 Penaeus monodon
GGGGGGGGAGCATTTTCTCTTTCATTTATTCCGTTTTAATGTTTACTCTCTGCGGGGGATCGTGGGGTTCGAGAGGCCTCGTTCGCGAGTTGAATCTTTTATTCGAACTCAGATCCCGCTCGCATCCGCCCTCCAGTCCCGGACACCCTAGCGAAAAACCGCTCGCATCAGCCCTCCAGTCCCGGACACCCTAGCGAAAAACCGCTCGACATCTTAAAAGAACCATCCCAAAGATCCTTCGCTTTCAGGTTGAGGTCGAGATCGTGACGAGAACTTTGACACA
>NC_051410.1:40668520-40668623 GCF_015228065.2 Penaeus monodon
GGAGATGAGTTCCGAGAGGCCGTGTCGCTCGACCGCCCCATCGATCCGAACAGACGGCGCTAAGGGAGAGTTATTTCGCAATCACTGTGTTCCACTGTATCGG
>NC_051410.1:40668745-40669159 GCF_015228065.2 Penaeus monodon
TGTTCTGTGTAATTAAAAATTTGGCAGCGGTGGGGTCCCTGTTTTAATTAATGGAGGTCGTTCATTTCACAGTTTTGATAATACTATTTTCTCTGTCCGTTCCCTCTGGTCTGTGCGAATACCGTTATTTTTATAGAGGTGATAATCAGCGTGATTTTGACTATAATACAGTAGATTATTAAGCTTGATGCAATTAAGCTTCGAAATACAGTGCGGACAAATTCTAAAAAAATAATAATAATAAAGATTAAACGCACATTATCGTCATGCTCGCGATAATCATTCAATTTCACGGGAATCTGACCTCTATTTACCGGAATCAAATGCCAGAATCACAAAACCAGTACTTCATTATCTCGTAACGAATCAAAAACTCTATCAAAATAACTTGCATGTCATTCTCCCAGTCTTATA
>NC_051410.1:40669247-40669328 GCF_015228065.2 Penaeus monodon
CAGACCTCCCCCCCAAAAAAAACACACCACAAGGTATATTTATATATACTTTAATATTCTAAACATACCACAAGCTGTGTG
>NC_051410.1:40669370-40669482 GCF_015228065.2 Penaeus monodon
CTTTTCCTCTCATAAAAAAATACACTTAACACGCACGCAAGGGAAAACATTTGAAATCTTTTCACACTTAAATAGGACACTTGTCATCACTCAGCTGATTAGTGACGTCACT
>NC_051410.1:40670053-40670303 GCF_015228065.2 Penaeus monodon
GAGTCAACAAGATGCTACGAACACGAGCCGATGCAATTTGGCAATAAGCTAACCTAATCGATCATTAGCAAAATGTCAACTTGATTTATATTTCAAAAGCTAAAATTGGAGCCAAGATACTTTTCTCTTCTCACGTCTCGCTGCTACACTTCACTTGCCTCAACTGCACTTCACGCTTCGTTTCATATTCCCTCTTTAGGGTCATGTGTGTGTACAGCATATACGCGCACACACGTGAGCTAATACGTGC
>NC_051410.1:40671246-40671548 GCF_015228065.2 Penaeus monodon
CTAAGCTAATTTTAACGACAACAACAACAAGAGAAATATTTTATGTGAACAATTGCTGGAAGATCACACAATGCGTATTGTGACCGTGAAAAAATACGACTTATTGTGACAGCTGTTTTTATCAGAATGCATAACAGAGGAAGACACTTCACAAAGACAAAAACTTAGGGTGTGTTCTAAAGATTTTACGAATGAGGAAAATCTCATTTAATATGTGATAATAATGCCAGTGTTGTTAACATTTTTTTTTTTTGTGTGAATATTTATAGTATCAAAATTGATGTTTCTTAAAATGGAAAGTG
>NC_051410.1:40671825-40672300 GCF_015228065.2 Penaeus monodon
AAATATTTGCTTGGAGATGTTTGATTAACTACAATACTATACACAGATTTTTTTTTTATTACTCTTCAAAATTTTACTATTCAGTAATCTATGAAACAGTAATTACAAACCATTTTATTCAGAAACCATTTTATTCACAAACCATTTTATTCACAAACCATTTTATTCACAAACCAAGTCATTTTATTCATCCTGACGATAATAATCACCACAAGACATCTTACAGCCGAACGAAGAAGAATAGATACTAAGAGGTTCCAGCACTGAGAAGGCGCATCAGAATCCACTTCAGGGCAATCGAATGCATTTACCTCTCGCTCTCCTTTGACTGGATTAATGTCTATTACCCTTCTGCCTTTCTCTCTTGCTATTTTTCCCCTTTTCTTCTTCGTTAACTTTTTTTACGTTTCAGGTCTTTTTTCTCGGCCTTTCTATTCCTTTCTCCTTCACTTCGACTGTGTCTGTTATATTCTTT
>NC_051410.1:40673114-40673371 GCF_015228065.2 Penaeus monodon
ACACCAAGATCTGCAAAACTATAGGAAAGAATTGATTTAAAAGAGAACTTTGGGAGGAAATATAAATCAGTTTGCTAAAAATATACTTAAAAAGAACGAGAGGTAATATATGAAAAAATGTTGTTTCTTTGATACACTGATAAATCGTCTATTTAGTTTCTCTGGTATGATTCTGTAGCCTAATCATGACCTATGCTGTTTGCTGAAGAGTGATATGTGTCTCTGAAATTGCTACTCGGGTTGCTCTCAATCTCAGT
>NC_051410.1:40673708-40673827 GCF_015228065.2 Penaeus monodon
ACGTTTTCGGTCGCGTGTCCCGCCACATCGGACATTCCCTCGCCGACCCCGCCGCGCGAACCGGCCCTTGGCCACGCCCGTCGATGTCTCGCTCGGGATTCCCGTCGCGGTCGGCGTGC
>NC_051410.1:40673997-40674080 GCF_015228065.2 Penaeus monodon
TGCGTCCGACACGGCAGCGCGCGATCCATCACTCGGGGCGCAGACGGTGGCCCGTAAGTCTGCTTGGATTTGATGGCTGTGCT
>NC_051410.1:40674255-40674486 GCF_015228065.2 Penaeus monodon
GAAGCGGCCAAAGCGCGTGCATAGCCGGCCTGCCTATTCCAGTATTAGATTTTTCGGAACAAAATTTTCCAAAAAATCACCAGCAGTGTGACGAGTGGCCAGCATACACTAATTCGTTCGCCGAACTATCGACTCCGAATTAATGATCAGGCATCGCTCAGCATTTGTCAGCAGAGCAACGGATCGCGAGCAGGTTTTGAGGGATATTGTCGGGGGGGGGGGGGTGCAACT
>NC_051410.1:40674741-40675461 GCF_015228065.2 Penaeus monodon
TCACCGGAAGTCCAGAACACATACCACCGAGAATCCGGGAAATGTGAAACTTCATTTCATGTACATCCGGTTGTATCTCCTTTCAATCTGACCTTATCTCGTGCACGCGACTAATTGACCATTTTATTGTTGGTAAATGGCCAGATATCACTTTATATTTGTTTTGAAACTGATAGGTAAAATATACTCCTTAAAACACTATCGCTATAAAATCTAGAAAAAAAAAATAATAACGATAATAATATTTTCTATTTTGATTTTGATAAGCGAAATATATCCTAACTATGCGCTATAAAACACCATGCTATAAAATCTAGAGGAATTTCACGTTGCTCGAAAGGGAAGAGTCCACATGGGGTGTAAAATGACGTGGTCGTTAAACCAGTGTATGTTATGTAACTGGTCCCTAACTTTTATCATGCTGGCTAATGTCTGGCAGTCGGCGTCATGAAGTCTGCCTCATGAGTCACCGAGCTGCCCGCCTGTCATGAAATCCGTAGACTTCTTCCTGACATCATGCATTCTGTTACATGTTAGCAAGACCTGTTGCATATCCAATAACTTTAGGGACCCCTGGAATGTTGTTCTGCTGCCGGAATCGATAAGAAATTTATGGGGCTATAATCTGTTTTTCATAGATATAACGATCTTTATGTTATAACCGTAAGAACTATTATTCTTATCTTACACTTCATCAATTTTGACTTAAGGTTTTTAAGA
>NC_051410.1:40675800-40676132 GCF_015228065.2 Penaeus monodon
ATAAAAACCATATAGTAGACAGATCTCTTCATCTCGCAATAATTCAAACGCGTCTCTCGATCGCTCGCACCCAAAGTACCTCAAATAACAAGGAAACGAGGAACCAGATCATTTATTTCCATTTTATCGCCGTTTCCCAGAAGTGTTTCATTGCACATGTCACCGTTATTCTCGTTGTTGCTAGACCAGGGAACAAGCAATGTGGGTTTGCAAGATGCCCGTAATAAAAGGCTATAGCGAAGCCTTCCTTGATCTCCTGTTGCAATCCGTAGGTTTCTTTTGCATCTTGCTCTTGGGTGCAAGATCAACGTGGTTGCATGCTGAGGTTTCTA
>NC_051410.1:40677411-40677475 GCF_015228065.2 Penaeus monodon
CCAGGTGTCTCTAGGATCCCAGAAAACTGATGTGGTATCGTGAGGAAATTCTTTGTTGTTAACA
>NC_051410.1:40677982-40678168 GCF_015228065.2 Penaeus monodon
AGTCTGAGTGCGTCCAACCCCAGTGCGTGCGTGGCGTGGCTGAAGCTGAAGTGCAAAGCTTTAAGAGTGCATGAGAAAGGCATGGGCGTGGCTGAAGGCTGGCGCCTGATCCGTCCTTCCTTGGCTGTGGGCGCACTTCGATAGCTTCTGGGAAAATTTTCACACTAACGTCGTCTTGGCTCTATC
>NC_051410.1:40678540-40678864 GCF_015228065.2 Penaeus monodon
TTTATCATGAGTTTCATCCAATACTTACAAAATTGTTAATCAGTTCGATACGAGCAAAAAAGTACAAAGACACTGGCATTTTATAACAATTCTTTTCGAATGTTCTTTTTATATGTAATGGCAGAGCTAATCAATCAAAATTTGCCCTGATAGCTCTTTGAATAGGATTCAGATATTGAATGTTGAAAAATGCCTGGGCAAAAAAATAAAATAAAATAAAATGTTTATCTCATTACCTTTCGATAAAGCTAAGCAGTAATTACACGATATTATTAATATGACAAGATTCTTTAATATATGATAAATTTATAGTCGTATCGGCCG
>NC_051410.1:40678967-40679448 GCF_015228065.2 Penaeus monodon
CATTATGAAGTGTATAAACAGATTTAAAGACGAAAACATTTTAGTGAATAACAACAATTATAAAAAAAAAAAAAAGTTTGAAACTAGAAGGACACACCTGCTCGTTTCACATTTGACACTTATTGAAAACGCATTAAGCAGCTTCAATTTAATCTCACAGTAAAACCCATCACGAACTGATAAAGCTGAATTCACGAGATACAGATACGAGCAGGGTCGTGGATTACGAACAAACTGCATCGACACAGAAAGCCATACTTCAACCTTTTCCAAAGAATTATTAAAAAAAAAAAAACATATTTGATATATCTAAAAATCTTATTCCCCGTCCCAATATTTCTCAATTGATATATGGCTTATAGCTATACCTTCTGGTTAATTTCCTTTCCCGCTTCGTAAGTAAGTTTTGCAGCCACGCAAATAGAATTTAGTACCTACATAACTTAACCATTGCGGGAAGTACATATTATAGTATAACTCT
>NC_051410.1:40679707-40679772 GCF_015228065.2 Penaeus monodon
AGAGTTATACTATAATATGTACTTCCCGCAATGGTTAAATTAAGGTGGTACTAAATTCTATTTGA
>NC_051410.1:40680062-40680838 GCF_015228065.2 Penaeus monodon
TTAGACGCAGATACAGCCAGAAAGCTAAGCGTCCCTCCAGATGGCCAGATGGCCTCGCTGGCCGCGCTCGGCCCGGCCGCCGTCGCCTCCCCTTCCCTCCCTCCCATTTCATCTTTTAATTACCTGTAGTTTGCCTCAGCGTGCAAAGGGAACGCATCGGGATTGCTAATCAGGCGGCACTAATTACATGGTAATGCGAGAGACATGCTGTACGACCAAGGTCACTTCAGGCTGCACGTCAATTCTCTCTCGACTTGTCTGAATTAATTCTATTGTTAACTAGATTAGATTTATCAATTCCTTGTCGAATTTGTTACCGAGGATTTATGAAGGATGAAACATCGGCGCACTTATCACAAAGCCATTTAAAAAAATCCGTATTTTGGTATTTTCTAAGAGAATTCATAGAGAGGACAAGGCAGGTAGCTGCAATTAGGTGCAATGATCCTGGTGACACGACGTCTGTCACGTTGCATATCCTTGAGTGCATCCTGACGTCATGCAGGCCTTTGTCTGCGTGTGAATGTTTTAGTTTCTGATATGTGATCTCTTTCGTGAAATCTTTGACGTGACATCATGATCGTCGACATTTCCCGACGCGTCATATTTAGGCTCAAAGTTTGCATCGTTTAAAAATCATGGAACTTTTGACAATGTTTTGGTTCATTTGTGAAGTTTCCTTTTTCTCTTTCTGGGGGGAGGGGCGTGAAGTCATTGCCGTGACATAATAATTATTGACATTTCCAAGAGTGAAGTATAGAGATATTTTCCTGTTG
>NC_051410.1:40680947-40681584 GCF_015228065.2 Penaeus monodon
ATGAAATTAGCTAAAACGTCGCTATCAAACACCCTTAAAAATAATACAATTCAAATAGAACGATACAACTGCAATAGCCCACGTTGCAAGTGATCTTCGGTGAGTTACAGAAATTGCAACACGACAGCGAATGGCCACAGCCTCGGGTAGCCTGCACGATGCACCAGCAACTGCGTTCATCTCCCAGAAAGCGTTCAGAAACCCCGTTATTATATCAACTTGTTCACCTAATTCTCGTTGGCTTTGTTCCTGCTGGTGGGCGGCGTCGGCGCCTGCTGAATCTGCCGGTCAACTAGTATTTCTTGTCCATGCGAAGGATTTCTCGAAATGTTGCATAAAGGAGAGGTGTTATTATGGCCTATCATACCCTGCGTTCGGATCAATGCTAAAGCCCTACTTTTGGGGAAAAAATCATACATTCAGCTCCATCGCCTGGTGGCACCGAAGGGCACTGACCACCCCCAACGTGGCACAAAATCCTCCATGAACAGAAGGAGGCGGTAGTTTCCCCTGAAGAGCAAGGCCTCTCTCCTGGCCGGGAATGAGAGGGGAGAGAGGGGAATCCAAGGGGCTCCCCTCGTCACCTCTTTGCCCCTCGACAGCATCTCCAGTCGAGCCACGGTGGGGGCGTGTGGCT
>NC_051410.1:40681989-40682167 GCF_015228065.2 Penaeus monodon
CCCTTCCAAGAAATCACATAAAGCCAAGTAACTCGCTCTCATGGTCTTAAGTCCCAGTGCTTGGGGAGAGCCGGAAGAAAAACTCACGCGAGGTCTCCTGACGAAGAAACTTCCCCTCGCCTCGCAGAAAGAGGAGGGTGTCGGGTGGAGGAATTTACGACGCTTTTTTTTTCATGAG
>NC_051410.1:40682541-40682868 GCF_015228065.2 Penaeus monodon
CATGGCACCATATTGCTTTCTCTCTCGCACTTCATATCGTCACTTGTATTTCTGCTATAGTTATTAACCCTTTGACCTGGCTGTCACTCCCAGCGATACAAAACACTAGCATCGTTCTCTAGTGTACAGGGTATATAACAACGCTGTATCCGTGATGTACCTTGGTCATAGAAACGCCTCAGGTTGTGGACATATCTGCCGGCCGCTGTTGCATTCCTCGCTCGGCCGCTGCATACATGGTGGAATTTTCACTTTGGGGAGAGGGTGGTATTTCCCAGGCAGGGGCAGCGTAGGGATAGAAATGGATTGTGGTTGAATCTGGCTAAA
>NC_051410.1:40683174-40684069 GCF_015228065.2 Penaeus monodon
GCAGAAACGATGTAATTACCAGCTTTTCATTGGTAAACTCTCCATCAACAATTGCTATCTTAAACTAATCTACAGTGTTCGACGCAAGAGGAAATAATGACAGTGACATGTTATTATGTTATCGCTCTTCGCTACAGGCAAATTTGTTTTGCTTTTTTCAATTGCATAATTATCCCGCAGAGACAAATTACCTCTGACATATCTCGCCCATAATGAGCTTCCGACGCTGGCCGCTTGTCTCTCCTCGCGTCTGCCTCCCTATCGCCTGGTCTTTGCTCCTTAGCGATAGTCTGGAGGCGACGCATTCTCTTTGCTATATTTCTTGCTTTATCTGGTGTTTCTCTGTTTGTTTCTTCTCTTTTTTTTCTTATTCTTGTTGTTCATTGTTGCATATCTTTTTGCTCGATTTCCCTGCGAGATTTTCTTATGTTTCTTTCTCATCTTCTTTCTTTTTCTCCTTCTTCTTTTTTTCCCTCTCCCCCTTCTCCCCTTCCAGTTCTCTTTCTCCTGCTTTTCTCTTCCCTTTCCACATTCCCCTCTTTCTTTACCTTCTCCCTTCGCCTTCTCTTTATTTATCCCCCACCTTCTCCTTCTCCGTTTTTCCTCCTCTCCCTCTTCTTCTTCCTTTCTTCTACCTTTCTCCTACTTCCATTTTTCTCCTTCCTCTCCTCTCTTCCTCCTTCCCTCCTCTCCATTCTTCCTCTTCCTCTGTCATTCCCTCCCCCTCCTTCTCCTTTTCTCTTCCCCTTCTCTCTCCCTCTTCCTCTCCCCTTCCCTCCTCCTTCTTTTCCTTTTCTCTTCCCCACCTCTCTTCCTCCTCTTTCATTCGCTTCTCCTCCTTTTCATTTTCTCCTCCCCTTCTTTCTATCTTCCTTCTCTCCTCTAACCTTTTCGT
>NC_051410.1:40684240-40684399 GCF_015228065.2 Penaeus monodon
AGCCTCTCACGTGACCGGGCCCCAACCGAGGAGCCTCCTTTGCAAGTCTGGGACACGCCCTGCCTCGTCTCAACTTGCACACCTCTGCAACAAGGCTATTTTTCCTTAACTATCACCAGAGTCGATGGATCAAAGTGCAAGCGAGATGTTCGTGGCGTA
>NC_051410.1:40684429-40684555 GCF_015228065.2 Penaeus monodon
CCTTATCGTAATTTTCACAGGAGGTTTATCATGTACGTTTATGAAAGCCTTTGTCTTCATTCTTCGAGCAGAATATAAACACCGTCACATGCCGCTGTCCCGCTCGACCTAAAACCAGATCCTGTT
>NC_051410.1:40684595-40684811 GCF_015228065.2 Penaeus monodon
CTAATACTTTTATTGTAAAGTGAAATTTCCTGAGAAAGCGCCAGGCCAGCTCACGGACCCTGCGTTAGGCTCAGCTGCAGTGAACCATGACTTCATAACTACTGCATGATGCCTTGCCTTCCGTTGCATGCCGATGCCTCGTTTTCTCTCTCCGCTCCTCTTTCATTAGACTTTTAAAGCCTCTCGCTTCTTTCTTTTATATGTCTTACTCGCATT
>NC_051410.1:40684867-40685529 GCF_015228065.2 Penaeus monodon
GTAAGTAAGGTACGTGCACACAGACATACCTGATACTGATTTTGCTTCTCCTGAGTCCTTTAATGACACTTCAAGAGCAAAATGATCCTTATAGATTCCTCTTAATCAGCCAATCGCCTTACAAGAAAATAATCTAATAGACTTTACTGTCTATCGTGAGGTAGAACATAGAATTTCTATTCCGCTAAGTTTCAATCGAAGGCTTCTCGACCTCCCACTCGACCGGGTTTGCAAGCCGTCATTTGCAAACTGTTTGGGGGGAATGATAGCTGATTCGGCACGTGTGGACACTCGATTCGAACCTCCTAATCGATCTTCTGTCGATTTTGAGTTTCTGACGTTGCGAAATACAACGTCGTCATGTTTGTTATAAGTTGTTCTAGTGTTGTTATTTTCTATCGCCTTCCACGGCTGAGGACGACCAAGATGTGTCCGTGATTTATCTACATGGATCTACATACGTTTTTTCCCTCTCGTTCTTGGCATTCTGAAACCGAGTGGTCTAATTGCAGAACAGCCCACGGAGAAAATAACTCTGTGGGAATGCTACGTGACGAATAACCCTGGTTCCTTGTTTAAAGGTGTTCTGATGACAGTTTGCGTTTTTGTATTTTATGGGTTGGAATCTTTACATATGTTAGGTGAATCTGTGCATGCTTGAT
>NC_051410.1:40685582-40686377 GCF_015228065.2 Penaeus monodon
CCATGTTTACCCTTTTGACATAAATCCTCTCGTGAAATCTTGAGCAAAAAATATACCATCTGCATCATATTGTATTCATAACCATATTTATTTATGAAAACTATCTATAGCTTAGAATAAAACCAATCTAATGATATATAGCTGTTTCTCACCAGTATATCATTTATTCACTGGAGTATCACTCTCCTTAGACATAAATAGAATCCACTGGCATAAGAGTATAATATAAATACTACATGATAAGACCTTATTACATTTTTCAAAATCACCCGACCCGACCTCAAAGAATTTACAGGAAACCGTAACACAAGATTCCTTTTTCTTTTTCTCTAAGAAATATTCTCACATTCGAAACTTTTCTCTTTAATTATAAACTTTATTTCCAAGAGAAAAAAAAGTAGAGAAAGATATCCAGTGATTTATGCCTCGGTGGATATTGATGCTTAAGGGCCGGATATTCCAAAGTTGGAGAGGGGGATCAGAAGCGGTCGTGAGGCGGGGGGTGGTGGTGGAAAGGGGGCGGGGCTTATGGCGAAAGGAGGCGGGGCTTATGGCGAAAAGGGGCGGGGCTTATGGCGAAAAGGGGGCGGGGCTTATGGCGAAAGGAGCGGGGCTTATGGCGAAAGGGGGGGGGCTTATGGCGAAAGAGGGCGGGGCTTATGGCGAAAGGAGCGGGGCTTATGGCGAAAGGGGGCGGGGCTTATGGCGAAAGAGGGCGGGGCTTATGGCGAAAGGGGGAGCGGGGCTTATGGCGAAAGGGGCGTATTTTCGTCCGGCTGTTATTTCAAGCCTGGT
>NC_051410.1:40689261-40689512 GCF_015228065.2 Penaeus monodon
ACAGAAAAAAATAGATTATTCATCCCTTCCCGCAATATCTTTTCAACATAAATATCGTCCACTTTGTAATCTTCGCATTTTATATTGAACTTTTCCATCCTCACTATTGACACATCAAACAAAAACGAAAAAAGAAAAATCGATCTGTTCTTGGAAAGGGCAAAGCAGAGGCGTTAAGCAAACTATAATGAATAAGGAAGAGGTAATATTTTCCTTTGGAGCGACAGAGAGCTTTCGACCGAGACATGACG
>NC_051410.1:40689991-40691207 GCF_015228065.2 Penaeus monodon
CCCCTCATTTTAGCTCCTTTTAATTTTGCTCAATACATTTTTTTTTTATGATTAAAGCCGAGGACGAGTCCAGTTTCAGTCAACTTGCAAAAGTCAAGACAAAACTCCCGAAATTGTCGAGGATCGGAAGTTCACTGATTCAGTTTATATTTTCTCAAACTGTGAAGAATCGAAAGGCTTCCGAATCACGAACTATAAATCCGCGAACTCCTCCAGAAAAAAAGGAGAATTAAAAGCAAACATAG
This sequence comes from Penaeus monodon, assembly GCF_015228065.2. Classification (NCBI taxonomy): domain Eukaryota; kingdom Metazoa; phylum Arthropoda; class Malacostraca; order Decapoda; family Penaeidae; genus Penaeus; species Penaeus monodon. The sequence continues at coordinate 40,690,237 of NC_051410.1, forward strand.
GCTCGGGAAACCCCCTTTGCCCGCGAAGAATCCCCTTCCCTTCGCATCGAATTCCTTGCTGGGCGAGGCGAGGGAGGATGCCGATTCGGATTTCCCGTGGCGATTCGGAGGCGTTGAAGTGACCACGCAGACCCTGAGGTGACCACGCAGACCCTGAGGTGACCACGCAGACCCTGAGGTGACCACGCAGACCCTGAGGTGACCACGCAGACCCTGAGGTGACCACGCAGACCCTGAAGTGACCACGCAAACCCTGAGGTGACCACGCAGATCCTGAAGTGACCACACAGACCCTGAAGTGACCACGCAGACCCTGAGGTGACCACGCAGACCCTGAAGTGACCACGCAAACCCTGAGGTGACCACGCAGACCCTGAGGTGACCACGCAGACCCTGAGGTGACCACGTAGACCTTGAAGTGACCACGCAGACCCTGAGTGACCACGCAGACCCTGAGGTGACCACGCAGACCCTGAGGTGACCACGCAGACCCTGAAGTGACCACGCAGACCCTGAAGTGACCACGCAGACCCTGAGGTGACCACGCAGACCCTGAGGTGACCACGCAGACCCTGAGGTGACCACGCAGACCCTGAAGTGACCACGCAGAACCTGAAGTGACCACGCAAACCCTGAAGTGACCACGCAGACCCTGAAGTGACCACGCAGACCCTGAAGTGACCACGCAGACCCTGAGGCGGCCAGGGTACGTTTTTTTCCCCCTCCATAAATCTTTTGTTTACGTCGCGGCCGGACGAAAATGGCGGAGATCCGTTCAAACGCCGCCGCCGGATTTCGTACGTGGCCTTCCGGTTCTCCATCGTATCTTTCTTTCAGAACGCTTCAGGTTGTTCTAATAATACGTTCAAGGGTAGCGTGCCACAGTCTCGCTTTATGATTGTATATTTTTCGCTTTTTAAATGTATATAAATTGCATGTCTTCGAGTCTGCCGCCGGTCAACCTCTCCTGC
>NC_051410.1:40691270-40691645 GCF_015228065.2 Penaeus monodon
CCGTCATAACCCACCATCCCAATAAACACGTCGATCTGGTAGATATAACACTTATGTTCACGTAGAGAAGGAAGTTTCGGTTGTTCAAATTGGAAAAATACACCATCAGAAAATACACTTATAACGCTTTTATAATCCAAATCATGTAAGAGCACTGAGCTACAGAGGAAGTCAATATATTGGCCAAGACTAATTCGGTGCTACGTAATCACAAAGGCAGAATGAAGGAAATCCATGCATCGATATGTTATTTTACTTTTCTGGTACTAATGTTCCGTGGCTTCGGTATACCTGCTGCTGTTACTTTCACTACTACTACGTTTGATAGTACTCTCTATACTACCATTACAAATACCATTTTTTTCTCCGATGATT
>NC_051410.1:40693268-40696695 GCF_015228065.2 Penaeus monodon
GCCATCAGCATGTCACCCTTTTCACGATAACACCACATCCTTCGCAGCAGTTATGATGATTTCATTCCTTTGCATTATCGTTCTCACGAACATTGTTCTGCTTCGAATTATTGAATAACATTGTTCTGAATAAGTGAATAACATTGTTCTGAAAGAGTGAATAAGTGAATTTAACTTGTCCCGAAATTTAAAACATTGAATTAAATTAAAAAACATTGAAAAATTGGGAAAAACATTATCCAATAATTTAATAAATTGAATTTAAATGAAAAACATTGAATAAGTGAATAACTTGTCCTGAAAATTTAATAACATTGAATAATTTAAAAAACTTGTTCTGTTTTAAGTGAAAAACCCTTGTCCTGAATAAGTGAATAAAATTGTTCCTTAATAAGTCAAAAACATTGAATAAGTGAATAACATTGAATAAATAATTTCTATTGGGCCTGGGAAAAAGTGAATTTAAAAATTTAATAAATGAATAACATTGGGCCGAATTTTAAAAATTTCTATTTAATTTAAATGAAAAACATTGTTCTGAAAGTGAAAAACATTGAATAAAGGGGAATTAACATTGAAAAAAGTGAATAACCCTTTTTCCTGAAAAGTGAATTTAAAATTGTCCCAATAATTGAAAAACATTTTTTCTGAATTTTTAAATAAAAACCCTTTTTTCTGAATTTTAAATGAATAACTTGAATAAATGAAAAAATTGAAAATGGAATCCCTTAATAAATTGGGAATTTCAAATTTTCCTGAATAAGTGAAAACATTGTCCTGAATAAAATGAAAAAACATTGTTCCCGAATTTAAATGAATAACATTGTCCTAAAAAGTAATAAAATTGGCCTGAATAAAATGAATTTTAAAATTGAAAAAGGAAAAACTTGAATAAGGGGAATAAAATTGAATAAGTTTTAACATTGAAAAAGGGGAAAAACATTGAATAAGTGGGTTTAAAATTGTCCTGAATAAGGAATAACATTTAATAGTGAATTTAAAAAATTGTCCTGAAATTTTTTTAAAAACATTGAAAAAAGTGAAAAACATTGTCCGGGTAAGTGAATTTAAAATTGAATTTAAATTTCATAACATTGAAAAAGTGAATAACATTGTCCCTGAATAAGTGAATAACATTTAAAAAAGTAAAAAACATTGTCCTGGAATTTAAATGGGAAAACATTGAATGTGAATTAAAATTGTCCTGAATAAAGTAATAAAAATTGAATAAGTGAAAAACCCTTTTTTCTGAATAAGTGAAAAAACAAATTTAATAAAATGAAAAACTTGAATAAATGCATAAAATTGTCCCGAAAAGTGAATAACATTTTCCTGATAAGTGGAAAAAACATTGTCCCTGAAAAAGGGGAAACCATTTTTCCTTTAAAAAGTTAATTTAACCCTTTTAAAAAAAGTGAATAACCTTGAATAAATGAAAAACATTGAATAAGGGGAAAAACATTGAAAAATGAATAACTTGAATTTAAATGAAAAAACATTGAATAAGTGAATAACCCTTGAATTGTGAATAACCTTTGTCCTTTAAGTGAATTTAAAATTTTCCTAAAAAGTGAAATTTCATTTTCCCGAATTTAAATGAAAAAACATTGTCCTGAATAATGAATAACTTGAAATAGTGGGAAAAACATTAATAAGTGAAAAACATTGAATAAGTGAATAACCTTTAATAAATGGGTAAACATTTTTCCTGAAAAGGGGAAAAACATTTTAATTTTTAAATGCAAAAACATTTAAAAGTGAAAAACTTGAATAAGTGAATAACCCTTGAAAAGTGAATAACATTGAAAAAGTGAATTAAACATTGAATAAAATGAAAAAAACTTGTCCTGAATTTAAATGAATAACCCTTGAAAGTGAATAACATTGTCCTATAAAATGAATAACATTTTAAAAAAGTGAATAACTTGAATATTTAAAAACATTGTCCTGAATAAAATTTTATAACCCTTGAAAGGGGGATAAAATTGTCCCCGAATAAATGAAAACATTGAAAAAGTTAATAACATTGTTTCCCGAAAGTGAAGAACTTGAAAAAGTGAAAAACATTTGGAAAAAGTGAATACATTGTCCGAAAAAAGTGAAAAACATTGTCCTGAATAAGTGAAATTCATTGTAAAATGAAAAACTTGAAAAAGTGAATAACTTGAAAAAATAATAAACTTTTTCCGGGAAAAAGTGAATACCTTGAATAATTTAATAACATTTTCCGGAAAAAAGTGAATAACATTTTAATAGGAATAACATTGAAAGTGAAAAAACATTGAATTTAAAATGAATCCCTTTACTGGGGAATAACTTGGGCCCCGATAAGTTTAAAAAAACCCATTGAATTAAAATGAAAACATTGTCCTGAATAATTTAATAACATTGAAAAATGTAACCTTTGCCCGAATAAGTGAATAACATTGGAAAAATTTAATAACATTGAAAAATTAATAACATTGTCCTGAAAAGTGAATAACATTGAAAAGGGAATTTAAAATTGGGAAAAATGAATTAACTTGTCCTGAATAAGTGAATAACCTTGGAAAAAGTGAAAAAAGCATTGTCCTTGAATTTAAAATGAATAACCCTTGAAAATGAAAAACATTGAATAAAATTTAATACATTGTCCTAATAAGTGAAAACAAGATTAAAGTGAATTAAAATTGCCTGAATAATTTAATAAAATTGTCCTGAATTAAAGGGGGAACATTTAATTAAAGGTGAATAACATTGAATAAGTGAAAACCCTTGAATAAAGTGAATAACCCTTGTCCTGAATAATTTTGAATAACATTGAATAAGAAAAACATTTTTTTAAGTGAATTTAAATTGTCCCCGGGAAACGTGAAAAACTTGAATAAGTGAAAAACATTGTCCTGGGAATTTTTTGAATACCATTGAATAAGGAATAACTTGAATTTAATGAATAACATTGTCCTGAATAAGTGAATAACATTTTTAATTTAATAAAATTGAAAAAGTGAAAAATTTCTGAATAAATGGGAATAACAAAATTTTAAAATGATTAACATTGAAAAATTTAATAAAAAAATTGAATAAGTGAAAAACCCTTGAAAAAATGAAAAAATTGAATAAAATGAAAAACCCTTGAATAAGTTTAATAACAAATTTATTTAATTAAAAAAATTGGGAAAAATTTAAACATTGAATAAAAGGATAACATTGAATAAATGAAAAAACATTTAAAAAGTGAATACATTGAATAATTGGGTAACATTTTAATAAGTGAATAACATTGAATTTTAAATGAAAAACATTGAATAAGGGAAAAAACATTGAATAAGTTAATAACATTTAATCAGTGGGGAAAAACCATTGAAAAATAATTTTAAAATTTAATAATGAATAACATTGAAAAAAGTTTAATAACATTGAATTTAAAAATTTAAAATTGAATAAG
>NC_051410.1:40696743-40697414 GCF_015228065.2 Penaeus monodon
TCCTGAATAAGTGAATAAACAAATTTAATGTGAATAACATTGTCCCTGAAAAGTGAATAACATTGGAAAAATGATAACGTTTTTAAAGTGTAACCCTTTTAATAAATGAATAACTTGAAAAAGTAATAACATTTTAATAAAATGAATAACATTTTTCCTGAAAAAGTGAATAACATTGTTTTTGAAAAGTGAATTTAAAATTGAATAAATGAATAACCCTTGAATAAGTGAATTTCATTGAAAAGTAAATTAAAACATTGTCCGAAAAAAAGTGAATAACCCTTGTTTTCCCGATAATTTAATTAACTTGTCCTGAAAAGGGAATAACCCTTGTCCCCGAAAAAAAATGAAAAACATTGAAAAAAGTGAATAACATTTAATAAGTGAATAAAATTGAATAAGTGAATAACATTGAAAAAAGTGAATGAAAACAAATTTTCCTAAAAAAGTGAATTTTTATTGAATAATGAATAACATTGATAATGAATAAACATTGTCCGGATAATTTTTAACATTGAAAAAGTGGGAATTAACATTTTCCTGAATTTAAATGAATACATTGAAAAAAAGTGAATAACATTTCCTGAATAATGAAAAAACATTGAAAGTGATAAATTGTCCTGAAAAAGTGAATAACATTGAATAAGTAAAAACATTTTCCTGATAAGGGG
>NC_051410.1:40697455-40698380 GCF_015228065.2 Penaeus monodon
ACCAAATTTTCCTAAAAAGTTTAATTAAACCTTTAATAAGTGAAAAAACAGTTTCCTGAAAAAGTGAATTAAAAATTTAATAAGTGAAAACCCCTTGAAAACCCCGTTAATAACGTTTAAAAGTGAATAAAATTGATTTTGGGGGAAAACATTGTCCTGAATAAGGTGAATAACATTGAAAAAAGTGAATAAACAAAATTTCCCGAAAAAGGGGAATAACATTGAATAAATTTTAATTTTCCCCCGTCCTGATAAATGAAAAACTTGAAAAAAGTGAATAACCATTGAATCAGTAAAAAACATTGTTTTCCCAATTTAAATGAAAAACATTTAATAATTTAATAACCCCCGAATTTAAATGAATAACATTGTGGGTGAAAAATAATAACATTGGGAACAATTAAATAACATTGTCCTGAATAGTGAAAAACTTTAAATGAAACCCTTGTCCTGAATTTTAAATGAATTTAACTTGATAAAGTGAATAAACATTTTCCCTGGGAAAAATTTTAAAACATTGAATAATTTTAATTAAAATTGAAAAGTTGAAAAAAAACATTGTTTTGAAAAGTGGGGTAACATTGATAATAAAAACATTGAATAAATGAATAACATTGTCCTGAATTTTTAATGAAAAACATTGGGTTAAATGATAAAATTGGGCCTGAATTAAATGGAAAAAACATTGAAAAGGAAAAACATTGAAAAAGTGTAACAATTGATAAGTGAATTTAACATTGAATAAAGGTTAAAAACATTGAAAAAGTGAATAACATTTAATTAGTGAATAACAAATTTTAATTTTTGTGAAAACATTTAAAAAGTGATAACATTGAAAAATTTAAAAACATTTAAATAGTGAAAACATTTTGTAAAATGAAAACCATTGAAAAAGGAAAAAACATTGAATAAATGGGAAAACGTG
>NC_051410.1:40698400-40701388 GCF_015228065.2 Penaeus monodon
GTGAATAACTTGAATATAAATGAAATTAACTTGGGAAAAGTGAATAACATTGAAAAAGTGAATTCCCTTGGGGAAAAGGGTTTAAAAACATTGATAAGTGAAAAACTTTAAAAAGTGAATAAAATTTGAAAATTTAAATTTAATAACTTTTAAAAAGTGAAAAACATTGAATAAGTGAAAAAACATTGAAAAAATTTATAACCCTTTGAATGAAGTGAATAACTTGATAAATGAATAAAATTGTCCCGAAATAAGGGGAAATTAAAAAATTGAATAATTTAATAAATTTGTCCTGAAAAAAATTTAAAACTTGAATAAGTGAATAACTTTTCCTTAATAATGAAAAAACCCCTTTTAAAAGTGAATAACATTGTCCTGAATTTTTAAATGGGAAAAACATTGAAATAAATGAAAAAAATTGAATAATGAATAACATTGGGGGCCTGAATAAAAAGAATAACATTGAATAAGTGAATAACATTGTCCTGAATAAGGAATAACATTGAATAAGGGGAATAACATTGAATAAATTTAATAACATTGTCCCGAAAAATTTAATAAAAATTTTAATTTAAGGGGAAAAATAAATTTGCCTTTAAAAAGTGAAAAACATTGAAAAAGGGGAAAAACATTTTAATAAGTGAAAAACATTGTCCCTTTATTTAAATGAATAACATTTTAATTTAAATGAATAAAATTGAATAAGTGAAATAAAATTGAAAAAAAGTGAATAAAATTTTTCCCGAATAATGTAAAAAAAATTTAATAAGTGAAAAAAACATTGTCCTGAAAAAAGGAATAAAATTGAATAAGGGGGAAAACCATTTTTTCTGAATAGGGAATAACTTGGGAAAAATTAATAACATTGAAAAAATTGAATTAAAATTGAATAATGAATAAAATTGTCCTGAATAATTTTAAAAACATTGAAAAAAGTGAATAACATTGTCCTTTGGGTAAGTGGAATAAACATTGTCCTGAATAAGGGGAATAACATTGAAAAATTTAATAACATTGTCCTGGGAAAAAGTGAATACATTTAAAAAGTGAATAACATTGAAATTTAAATTAAAACATTGTAAGTGAAAAAAATTGAAAAAGTTAATTTTAAAATTGAATAAGTGAATAACATTTGAATAAGGGGAATAAACATTGGAAAAAATTTATAACATTTAAAAAGTGAATAACTTTAAAAATTACTTTTAAAATTGAATAAGTGAAAAACATTGAATAAATGAAAAACATTGAAAGATTAAAAACGTTTTAAAAAAGTAATAACATTGGGAATTTTTTGAAAAACTTGAAAAAGTGGGGTAAAAATTGAAAAAAAGTGAATAAAAATTGAAAAAGTGAAATAACTTGAAAAAGTGGGAAAAACATTTATTAAAAGGGAAAAAAACCTTTTTAATAAGTGAATAACATTTAAAAAGTGAAAAACATTGAATAAGGGGAATAACATTGAAAAAGTGAATAACCCTTGAAAAGTGAATAAAATTGAAAAAGTGGCATAAAATGAATAAACATTGAAAAATGAAAAAACCCTTTTTAAATTAATAAAAATTGAAATTTAAGAAAAAACATTTGAATAAAATGAAAAACCTTTTAAAAAGTGAATAACATTAATAAATGAATAAAATTGTCCCTGGGTAAGTGAATAACATTGATAAGTGAATAACCCTTGTCCTGGGAAAAAGGGGTGATAACATTGAAAAAGGGGAATTAAAATTTTCCCTGAATAAGTGAATCACATGAATAAGTGAAAAACATTGTCCGAAAAATGAAAAAACTTGGGGGGGAAAAGGGGAATAAAATTTTTTTAAAATGAAATTTAAAATTGCCTTAATTTAATTTAATAACCTTGAATAAATGAATTTTAACCTTGGGCCTAAAAAGTGAAAAAACCTTGAATAAATGAATTAACCCTTGAAATAAATGAATAAAATTGTCCTGAATAATTTAATAACTTGAAAAAAGGGGAATAATTGAATAAGTGAATAACATTGAATTGTGGAAAAAACCTTTTAAATTTTAAATGGGAAAAACATTGGGCCTGAATAAATGGGAAAAACATTGATTAAGTAATAACATTGTCCTAAAAAGTGAATAAAATTGAATAAATGAATAAAATTGTCCTTGAATAAGTGAAAAAACAAATTTAATAGTGAATAACTTTTTCCTTTAAAAAGTGAAAAACATTGAATAAATGAATAACATTGTCCGAAAAAGTAATAACATTGAAAAGTAATAAAATTGAATAAGTTTAAAAAACATTGGGGCCTTAAAAAAGTGGAAAAACCCTTGAATAAATGAATAACTTGTTTCCCGATAAGTGAAAAAACTTGAATAAATGAATTAAACATTGAAAAAATTGAAAATTGAATAAATGGAAAAACATTGTTCTGAAAAGAGTGAATAAGTTTAATACATTAGTGTGCTTTTAATAGGAAAAAAAAGCCCTTTGGGGAGGGAAAGGGGGCAAGGGGGCGGGTTCGATTTCCCCCTCCAAGAAACATAACTCACGCCTTTGGTCTTTGCTTTTTTTGGTTTTTTTGTTTTGTTGGGTTTTTTTGGGGCCCCTCATTCTTTAATTTTTGTTTGTTTTTTTGTTTCTGTTTTTTTCTTTCTTTTCTTTCCTTTCTTTCTTTTTTGGGGTTTTTTTCCCTCTCTTTTTCTTTCTTTCTTTTTTTTGCTCCTTCTTTAATTTTTTTTTGTTTTTTTTTTTCTTTTTACTCTTTTTATCTTTTTTCCTCTCTTTCTATCTTTCTTTCTCTTTTTTTTTTCTTCTTTTTATTTTTTGTTTTTTTTTTTTCCTTTTATTTTTTTTCTTTCTTTTCCCTTTTTTTTTCGGGTTTTTTAATTTTTTTATTTATTTTTTTCTTTACATTTTTTTATTTTTTTTCTTATTTCCTTTTTTTCCCTTCTTTTCTTTATTTTTTCTTTTTTTTCTTTGGGCTTTTTTTTTCTTTTTTTCCCATTTTTTTTTTCCCC
>NC_051410.1:40701484-40701997 GCF_015228065.2 Penaeus monodon
CGGGTTTGTTCTTTTTTCGTTTTTTTTTTTTTTGGGGGGGGGGGGGTTCTCCTCGCAAAAGAACTATTATCCCTTTTTTTCTTCTTCTTCTTCTTCTCCCTTTTTTTTTTTTCCTTTAAAATTTTTTTTCTTTTTTTCTTTTTTCTTCTATTTTCTTCTTTCCCCTTTTTTTTCTTTTTTTTTTTTCTTTTTTCTTTTTTTTTTTTCTTTTTTTTCCCTTTTTTGGGTTCTTTTTTTTTTTCTTCTTCTTTCCCTTTTTTTTTTTTTCCTTTTTTTATTCCTTTCTTTTTTTTTTTTTTTTCGGGGTTTTTTTGACTTTTTTTTTTTAAATTTTTTCTTTTTCTGTTTTTTTTTTCTTTTATTTTTTTTTTTTTTTTTATTTTTTTTTTTTTTTTAATTTTTTAATTAATTTTTTTTTGGGTTTTTTTTCCCGTTTTTTGTTCTGTTTTTGTTTTAAAGGATTTTAAATTAATCCCTTTTATTATTTAAAATTTTTTTTATTTTTTTTATTAA
>NC_051410.1:40702045-40704332 GCF_015228065.2 Penaeus monodon
TTTTTAATTTGGTTTTGTTGTTAAATGTTTTTTTTTACTGGTTGTTGGGTTTAATTTTGGTTTTTTATTTTTTTTATTAAAATTTCCTTTTGAAAATTCTTTTTATTGTTAACAATATTTTTTTGGGGATTTTATTTATTGTTTTTTTTAAAAAAACTTTTTCCCTTTCCTTTTTAAACACTGAAAATTTTGCCTTAAAATTTTTAAAAAAATTTTATTTTTTAAGAATTGGGCAAGAAATACAAGATTATTCGGAATCAAATCAAAAAATTTAAATTATTTTTAAATTTTTTTTCTAAATCTTTTCTTTGGAAGAATATTTTTTTTGACAACGTATTTAATTTAAAAATTTATTAATGAAAAAAAACTTTTTGTTGCCGTTTTGAACAATGAAATTTTTAGAAAAATTTTAAAAAAAAAGGGGTTTAAGATGTTATAAATTTTAATGGGGGGAAAAAAAATTTTAATAAAAATTAATAAAAAAAAAAAAAACATAAACCAATTATATATATTATAAAATAAATTTTAAAAAGCCCAATAATGTAATTTGAAATATTAATTAAAATAATAGTTAAAATAAAAATAATATTAAAGAAATTATAAAATATTATATTCAAGGGGTTAATAATTATGGGAAAAAAGAAAATTTCCAAATTACGGAAAGATATAATTTAAAAATAAATAAAAAAAATATAATATAATCTTTTAAAAATAAATAATAATAAAAAATAATAATAATATAAAAATAATGTAATAATGATGTTTAAAATTTAAAATATAATAATAAAAATAATAATAAATAATAATAGTAAAAATAATATTTAAAAATTAAAAATTGGGGCCATATAAATTAAAAGCAATAAAAAATTGGAAAGATTGAAAAAAAAAATTTTAATTTCTCAAAATAAAAGAATAAGGAATTACGGAAAAAACTTTAAAAGGAAAAAATTCTAATAAAAAAGCATAATAAAATTTTTCATTTAAAAAAATTAATTAAAAAACCTTTGTAAAAAATTTTTTAAAAGGCAGGCGCGGAAACTTTTTAAAATTAGGCCATTTGAAAAATTTTTTGGGAATAATTTCCAAGGCAAACCAAGGGCGGGGCAAAAGTTTAAGAAAGGGGGGGGGGGGGCCCCCTTTTTAATAGGGGGTTTTGAAGAAATTAAACCGGGTTTGTAGAGAAATTTATTGGAAAAAAATTTTGGTTTTGTGGGAATTTGGCGGGGTTTGAAGGGAACCCACGGGTTTGGGTTAATTTAAAGGGTTTTTGTGGGGTTTTGGGGGGGTTTGTCTTTTAATAGGGAATTTTCCCGGTTTTTAGGGGAAAATTTGGGTCGGGGTTTTTAAAGGGGAAAATTTGATCCCGGGGGTTAAAGGGAAATTTGGGTGGGTTGAGGGAATTTTGGTCGGGTTTTAGAGGAAATTTTGATCGGTTTGAGGGGAAATTAAACGGGTTTTAAAGGGGGAAATTGTTTTGGGTTTGAGGGAATTCGTTTGGGTTTTGAGGGAATTCGATCGGGTTTTGAGGGAAATTGGATCGGGGTTTTTGGGGGGGAATTCGATCGGGTTTTTTTAAAAAAATTTGATCGGGGTTAAAGGGAAAAACGATCGGTTTAAGGGAATTTTTATCGGGTTTTAGGGGTTTGATTTGGGTTTTGAGGGGTTAATCGGGTTTAAGGGGGAATTTGATCGGGTTTTTGAGGGAATTGGTCGGGGTTTTTGGGGGAATTGGGTCGGGTTTAGGGAATTCGATCGGGGTTTGAGGAATTAGATCGGGTTTTAGGGAATTTAATTCCCGGGGGGGTTAAAGGAAACAAACGGTTGAAGGGGGAAATTTAAAAGAATTTTTGTTTTTTTTTTTAGAAGGTAATTTTAAAATTTTGGGTTTTGAAGAAAAATTGTTTTTTTTTTTTAGGCTTTAAAAATTCGGTTTTAAAGGGAGAATTCATTTTTGGGGGGTTTAATTTTATTTGGAAAAGGGATTGGTTCCAAAGGTTAGAGGGAAAATTTGTCTTTGAAAAAATTTAATTTAGAAAGGGAATTTTTTTAAAAAAGTGGTTTTTAAAACTTTTTTATTAAGGGCTTTTTGCGTTTTAAAAAAAAAAAAAAATTTAAATAAGATTTTTTTGACTTTAAAAATTCTTTCAATTTTTACGGGAACTTTCTTTTTCCTTACTTTTAAAGCAACTTTTCACGGGTTCAAAGCCCGCCCCTTCTTTCTTTCCAAAAACCTTGAAAAATTCCCCCCTTTTTTTTGTCTTTGCTTTCCAATTTTTTAAAAAACTGG
>NC_051410.1:40704567-40704689 GCF_015228065.2 Penaeus monodon
CTGTTGCTAATGCAGAGGATTTTATAACAACATAATTTTCTAATTTCTTTCATCTGGAAGTTTGCATGGGGACCTTTTCTTTCCCTTTCCCCTCCTCAAAAAAAATAAAAAGTTAAAATGTA
>NC_051410.1:40704999-40705137 GCF_015228065.2 Penaeus monodon
TACGTATTCCCCATGATTATAGGTGACAACGCGAAAATATAGGACAAATAAAAAAGGAAATTCCATTTCCTCTAAAATTATCCTCCTGTTTTCTTCCATCTCCATTAATTTTATTTTTTTCTTATCTCATTTCAAGCT
>NC_051410.1:40705198-40705385 GCF_015228065.2 Penaeus monodon
CCGTTTTCTTTCCCTGATCTATGGCCATCATTTCCGTTTTCTTCCACGAGAAAATGAAGGGGAGACCAAGAAAGAACCTGGAGAATTCGAAAAATGAATGAACGTGTCCACACAGAGCGGAAGGCAATAAAGAGAGAGCCACAGAGAAGAGAGGGAGGAAGGGAAGTCTGAAACTAAATGTCGTCAT
>NC_051410.1:40706327-40706477 GCF_015228065.2 Penaeus monodon
GGCAATTAGAGACTGTTAAATGAGACTTTTTTTTTCTTCAGAACTTGAAATGAAAATGAGAAGCCCCCCCCCCCCTTGAAAAAAAAATATACGATAAAAATAAAGATAAAAAGGAGGAAACAAAATAACCGAGATAGGTTAAACAAAAAG
>NC_051410.1:40706525-40706919 GCF_015228065.2 Penaeus monodon
GAAAACATTTTCCCTCTTTCCTGTTTTTCTTCTTTTTTTTATAAAAAATAAAAATATCTAAATCTGATTTTTCCCCTTTTTCCCTCTTTCATTTTTCCCATTTTTTTTATTTCTTTATTTAATAGTAATTGAAATAATTTAATAGAAAATAATAAAATAATAAGTGATAAATAAAATAACAAACAATAAATACTAAATAAAATTTTAAAAATCAGAAAAAGATTTCCCCTTTTTCCCTTGTTTTCCCCTCTTTTTTTTATTTTTCCCCGAGGGCAGGGGCTTAACGCGACGCCAGGTCACTCTGACAGAATTTTCCGTCTTCCGCCCACGCCCACACTCACGGGCGTCACTCGCTTTGTGCTGGGACTGATAGAGTGCTCGCTAGGTAAAAAGG
>NC_051410.1:40707294-40707450 GCF_015228065.2 Penaeus monodon
CCCACACGCACACGCGCGCACTGACCTTTGGCCAGGAACCCCCAGCCTTGATCTTTTCCTGGCTTAGTAAGTAATGAGCCAAGCAGTGACATTTTCGTCTTGGTCACAGAGCAGCTCTCCTGTAAACCTCCTTTTTCGCTTTATTTTCTTGTTTCA
>NC_051410.1:40707904-40708022 GCF_015228065.2 Penaeus monodon
ATTGATATCATAAAGAACGTAGGCAAATGTGGACTTGGCATTTAAAGCCTTGCATATTATATACCAAGGTTACGTATTAAAAATTCATTCTATATTCCAGCAAGCTATGGGCTACGAT
>NC_051410.1:40708480-40708622 GCF_015228065.2 Penaeus monodon
CATGGATATGAATCAGCTGTGAAAAAACTACCGTGTGATACTCCCAGCCTGATTTATCTTTTAGAATAACGTTGCATTTTGAAAAGTGTGTCAGTGCAGAAGGGAAGTGTGGGAAGGCCTTTAGGTAAGAGAAGGCAGGACG
>NC_051410.1:40708675-40710330 GCF_015228065.2 Penaeus monodon
AGAGAGAATTCTGTTTTTTTTTCTTCGAAATATGAGCATCTGGCAGCGGTTATCTGCGTATGTAGAGAATTACAGGTTATTTCCGATGGTTGTTTACATGATACTTTAGTGTGCATATAATGGTATCCATAATAGCTATAATCCTATTGTTAAGCGAAGATTTTTTTTCCATAGGGATGGGAACAAAACCCGTCTGCCAGAACCCGTCGCCTCAGAGACTAACCCCGCTCTCTCCCCCGCCAGGCACCAGCGGGACATCTGCCGGAGTGCGCGCAGCGATGTGAGGGCGCGGCGCCTTGGCCTGGAGGTGGTGCGGGCGCGGTGGTGGGCGCGGCAGGGGCGTTGCGAGCGGGCGGCCGCGGCCAGCAGGAGCCAAGATGAGCCGGCGGCGCCACAGGACGATGAGTTTCTCGTACCCGTCGCAGATCGAGCGGCAGATCGACTCCTTCCTGGAGACGTTCAAGAGGCGCAGCGCCGCCGCCATGGAGCGCGCCCAGAGCCTGCAGGGGGGGCCGGGGGGCCTGCTGTCCCCCCACTGCTTCTACGACCCCGGGCCGCCCGAGAGCGCGCCGCCGCCCAAGATGCGGTCGCCGCGGTGCAGCCCCAGGGTCAAGTTCCACATCCCGGGGCGCCGCTCCCGCTGGGTGTGGAACGGGCGCTCGGTGTCCGCCGGCGTGCCCAGGAGCAAGTCCGGCGTGAGCGTCGCCTCCTCCGGCACCGACTCTGGCAGCGACTCCATGGAGGGCGTGACTCGCTCGCTGCCGCACTCCCTGCACACGTGGGCGTCCGCCGACAGCATTCCAGGTGAGGCCCCAGGCGGCACCAAAGCCATCCATTCCTTCATTTCTTTCTCCCGTAGGATTTGTCGTAAATGATTCCCCCCTTATGCAATAACGAGATACGGGGACTCCGCGCCAGGACACAGGTAAGGCAGAGGCGGCTGAACACCACTTAGCGGCGTGAGGTGATTTCCCCGACGTGCTGTTAACGACACGCGGCGGCGGAGGTCTATGGCGAGGCGATCAGTAATGCTGCTCAGGACACCGCCGTTAGTACTATTGCTCTCACAAATGGAAATACTGGTGGGAAAGTACTTACTGGCTGAATAAATAGCTCTTCACTTCGAGACCATTTCTGTATTACTCTCAACAGCTTCATCGTTATTAGGTAGACGTTAGTAGCGTCCATAATGTTAGCGGAATCATTACTGTATCTTTTTCATCACCACAATTTCCTTTATTACTGAAAACAGACCTGTCATGACCGGTCATTCTCGTCACGACCAGTCCCGCGAAAGTTCTGATTTTAATTTCTTATCAGCAAAATTAAGACTTCAACTGAAATAAGTATTATCTTTTATCATATTTCTGCAAGGAGGTTTATTATGCAAATAAGATTAATTGTGAGCATTTGTTGCACTTGTGAATAAATGTCTCAATGTCGTTATTGCAACCAAAAGGAAGATGAAATGAAAGTCCAGCCCAAAAAGACATGATGGAAGTGACATTGCCTCAGCTCATCTCTCTGGCCGTTTGTCTTTTGCTTTCTTTGCCAGTTGTTTGCGGGTTCTGCCTCTTCCTCTTTCGTTTCCTTTTTTACATAAGTTTCTTTTTCTTCATATCTTTATCAGTCTATATATCTGCATTCCCTCTTAG
>NC_051410.1:40712052-40712139 GCF_015228065.2 Penaeus monodon
ATGTAAACGTAATATCCAGCGTTTTAATTGAGCTCCTTCAGAAAGATTATTTCACGAATTCAGTCTTTCTATAGACTTCAACTAACT
>NC_051410.1:40712194-40712391 GCF_015228065.2 Penaeus monodon
GAACACAACCTCTCTCTCTAGACGAACGCCAACTGCGACCCGATCTGGCTCTGAGACGTTTTAATGGATGTTGATAACTGTTGCGTAATCGCTCAAATTGTTGGGTAGAGAAATGTGCGTCATTCATAATTTTTTTTCGTCTGTTTCGCTAAGTATCGTTTGCTTTCTTTTTTTGTCTTGAGTCTTTTTGATGCTGT
>NC_051410.1:40712914-40713125 GCF_015228065.2 Penaeus monodon
GGTAGATTCAGACACGTACTCATCCCCAGCGTTCTCGAGATTAACATAACTCGAGAGCGTAATTACTTCAGACCAAGAGGTGCTCGCCATGATGCAGGGCAATTAAGCCCGAGGTTTGTTTACACTTTCGACGAGCAAACTGCATCTCGTGTTATGGAATGAAGGAGTGGGCCAAAGGGTGCCAGTTAGGGGGTCGAAAGGGTGCCAGATG
>NC_051410.1:40713164-40713730 GCF_015228065.2 Penaeus monodon
GTGCCAGGTAGGGTTGAAAGGGTGATAGGTAGAGAAGGAAAAGGGTGCCAGATAAGGGAATGAAAAGGTACCAGATGAATGAGGAAAAAGAGTGCCAGGTAGGGGAGGCAAAAGCTGCTAGACGGGGGAGGATTAGGGGTGCCAGAAAGGGGTTAAAAGGGTGCCAGGTAGGAGCGCCACGTGGGGGAGGAAAAGGAACCGGGCCAGAGAGGTGTTAGGAGGCAGGTTTATGTCGTCTCAGTAGCTTTAATACTGGAATCTACTGTCCGAAATCACAACGACTTTCTTTTGTACGTCTAAGAATAAACTCCCGAGGGATTGCCGCGTACCTGCCTGCGTTCGGATCTCCGCTCAGGTGGCTATTGATCATCCCTTCCAAGACACCAGGTGGCCATCGGAAGCAAAAACAAAGGAAAAGGGTAGAAAAAAAGCTATTTGTGGGTTGATACATACAAAAAATGCATGTAAGATATTCGTACAGATACGTATATAACATGCATATAGACGATTAAACAAAGTGAGATATATATATAGGAACAACCAAACAGATATAAGCGCACGCATCA
>NC_051410.1:40714082-40714287 GCF_015228065.2 Penaeus monodon
CCGATGGCAGAAAATATTTAAAAGCATTTTTTTTCTAAAGATAAAAAGTTATATTTCATTGTTTGATTTTACCTATCTTTTTATATATTTTTTTAAATACATTCCGTTTGGCGTTCCTTCACGTTTTTCTCTGTCTCTCTCTATTTGTCTCTTTGTCATTCCCTTTTTCTCTGTCTGTCATTCCCTTTTTCTCTGTCTGTCATTT
>NC_051410.1:40714797-40715075 GCF_015228065.2 Penaeus monodon
CACGCGCTGCTATGAAATTTAGCTTTGTCCCTTTGCAATAATTGCTAGATTATTTTTGTGTCACATTGAAATAATATTTTGTGTAGTTTCCCCTTCACGCCTTTTAAATTACGTTTTCTTTTTCTCCATCCACTCGTAACAAAAAATGGTAACGTGATTTCCCTTTGCAACAAGAACTCCTCTATATCGTCTTGCAGACCTTATAAATTCGTGATTGAACGGAAATGTCTAATAATTGAAGTTATAGTTGCTATAACATCAACACATTCGTCGATACA
>NC_051410.1:40715991-40716514 GCF_015228065.2 Penaeus monodon
AGCAAAGCAGAGCCAGGCCAGCGAGGGCGCAGAGCCAGGCCAGCGAGGGCGCAGAGCCAGGCCAGCGAGGGCGCAAGACGGGGCGACATGAAAGCGCCGTCGACTTCCCCCCCAAAACAGACGTGTAAATAGTGGGAAGGAACAGGTCAAGTAGGGATGATGCTTATGAAGACAAGACATTAAACCTGGTGATTTTTCTCTCTCTCTTTATCTCCGACGGAAAGATGGATTTCTCCAAACGTTTGCGTACGGTTTTATTTTAGAGGGTGTAAAAAATCTCCTTTTCCCCAAAGGTGTTTTTCTTCTCCAACCGTCATAGAAAGCTAGTCGGACCCCGCTATAAGGAGAGTGGGATTTTGTTTCGTTCCAGGTAAAGCATCGAACACCGTATTCGGGTTCTTCCTAGTTTTCTTATGGATCACGTGACTGTGTACGCCTCACTCGCTCCCTTTGAAAGAGACGTTTTCTTGTTTTCATAAGGTGAACGAAGGACGCTTTACCTACACGCTTCACGCTGTATTAG
>NC_051410.1:40716544-40716875 GCF_015228065.2 Penaeus monodon
AAGATGACGGAAGATACATGTAAGTTATGGGCCTTTAGCGAAACTTGTGCGTTTAATTATGTATGCATTAAGGGAGATTTTTGAGGAGATGAAAATGTAATCTGATACCCTTTGTAGCGAAGGTGTATTCCCAGAGAGATTGCTAGAGATTGTTATGAAAAAGGAAGAGTCTGTGTTATCGATTCCTGGAAGCGTGTCAACGTAGATTCATTCTCTCTTCCTCGTTAGATATTACATAACTGGACGATAAAGTGAATAATAATCTATCGTAATTAATGTGACACCATAACCACGAACTACATTCGACCAAGATTTTTTTATAAACATAATA
>NC_051410.1:40717134-40717344 GCF_015228065.2 Penaeus monodon
CAACAATGAAAATTACTTTCCGATCCAAGACACACAGGTTGGACCGAGCGAGGGGAAAGTGTCTGAACACGAGGGGAAAAGCACTGACAGCCATGGAGAAGGAGGAGAAGAAATAGGAGGAAGAGGAGGAGGAGGAGAAGAAGAAGAAGAAGAGGAGGGAAGGAGATACAAAGAAGGGTGCACGCCGAGACAAATCCCATAATTTAAGCA
>NC_051410.1:40717835-40717949 GCF_015228065.2 Penaeus monodon
CGGGAGTCCTGCGAGTGGATTTTCCAAGAGTGACTGGGTTAGTAGGTCAGGACTACGCTTTCTGACTTCAGCTCAAAGTACAGGGGAGGCTGAGTCCTTTCCTGATCGTGTTTT
>NC_051410.1:40718195-40718333 GCF_015228065.2 Penaeus monodon
ACTTTACCGAGCGCTAAAAGGACGGCAGCAGAACAGTCGACACAATCAGCTGAGCCAAGAAGACACCGGGGTTAGGAGCGTAAAAAAAGTTCGGTTAAATATAAAAAGCAAATAGTGTGACTTGAAAAGAGCTTAATA
>NC_051410.1:40718377-40718490 GCF_015228065.2 Penaeus monodon
TGAAGCGACCCGAAGTCATTGATCTCTATCGTGACAAGCCTCTTTGTTCCCGTCAAGCGTTGGCTTCGTTACCGAGTTTCCTCCTCTTCCCCTCTTCGCATGTCCACCGTGAT
>NC_051410.1:40718617-40719102 GCF_015228065.2 Penaeus monodon
TTCTTTCTTTTCGTTAGGACTGAAAGAGGAAACAAAGAGCTTTTCTGATTCGAGAGTGAGAGAGCAAAGAGTGTTGGTGCTATTATTGACCGCTGTTGCATCGTGGGTTTCGCACCTGTTGATGGGAGGGAGAGGGACGTCGTCTTGGCGGTGACCTCCTGGTGGGTTTTGAGGGTCTTCGAGGTCGCTCTCTCGTAGGAATCAGGGGCTAAGTTCGCGAAAGGAGGCGTACTTTCGGAATAAGTTAATTTTCATAGGTTATATGTGACAGGTTTGTTTTGCTGTGCTAAAATTAGAGGATATGGCCTCTAGGTTATATTCTTGTCAGATATCTCGAGTCATGTTAGGTGTCAGTTTTAATGTTAAAGGCATTGAAATGTTCTTTAAAAGCATCTTGTATTGCAAAGGGGTTGTGAAGACGCTGACGCTGACTTCCTCCCCCTTGTCAAGCCGCCCGCCTGCATCCCTAATAGCTATCGAACTCT
>NC_051410.1:40719139-40719490 GCF_015228065.2 Penaeus monodon
GCTGACCTGGCCACACACCTGCTGCAGCCGAAGGGTTTTTGGCCGCGGTCGGGCCAGTCCCCCGCGACGCCTCCTCTCCTTCGCACAGCGAGCGTCTTGGTCGTCTCGCGGCGCTCCTCTCGCCCTCCTCCCGGTTCCTGGGCCATCCGCGGGCCCTTCCTCACGCCCTCGAGGACAGGGCAGAGTGCGAGTTGTAGCCACAGGCACTCCGAACCAGCTCCCACTCTGCACCTAGCTACTCCCACTCGCGGCGATGCTTCTCGCTCGGCGATACGCAATTCCGCCTCGTCAATAGTTCAGTGACAGTTGCATATCATATCAGACTTCCCACGGAGCAAGGCAGAGGTGTTG
>NC_051410.1:40719603-40719759 GCF_015228065.2 Penaeus monodon
CCACAGTGCAAAACGAGAAGCGAAAGTGCCCGATGATGTCGTCAATAACCACCGCTCTTTTCCCCGATCTCTCGCGCCATAAGTCAAAGAGAGGCTCTACTTGAAAACCGGAAGTGGCGGATCGTGGAGGCTGTTGATAATGCAGTAGGTGTTGCT
>NC_051410.1:40719806-40719963 GCF_015228065.2 Penaeus monodon
GACTCGAACGGAGAAAAGAGGGAGGGAGCCAAGCGCAGTTCCGATCACCAATCACGCTCCGAACTCCAGCTCACGAAACTCGCCTCGAACCGTGAGTACGAAGCTCAGAAGAACTTGGTATTTTGTTTGATCTTTTTTTTTTCTTACTCTCTATTTA
>NC_051410.1:40720112-40720282 GCF_015228065.2 Penaeus monodon
GTATTTCTTTTCATTAAGGAGAGGCTGGCATTCACTTTTCTCCAAAGTGTTTCTATATGTCTGAAAGGACAAGCTCTTTCTGTATTTTACTGAAAGCTGTTGAATATCTGGTATCCTGGTAAAAGATCATACAGGATTTTTCCGGACATGAAGATACTGTGAATTGACTG
>NC_051410.1:40722547-40722827 GCF_015228065.2 Penaeus monodon
CAAATAGGCATGTGTGTATAAGACTACATGACAGCCCATCCTATCGCGTCCTGAGCGAAAGTCGAGGGGAAGCGAAGGTTTTCTGACGCACCGAGCAGCCGACACCAAAAGAATTTTTTTTTTTTATTCTTTTTTCATTCTTATCTATTTATAGTTCAGTTGTTTTTATTTTCTTTTTCTTTTTTAATCATTTATTTTTTATTTCATTTATTATTATTTTTTTTTTTGAAGGGGGGGAGACTTAAGTGTGTGGGTTTCTAACTGCCAACTTACATCTCAC
>NC_051410.1:40723650-40724092 GCF_015228065.2 Penaeus monodon
ATAACTACATTCAAGCAACATTCCTACACGTTAAACTTGAATTCCTATTTATGCAAATAACGTTCCTTCATATTCAAATAACATTAATTGATATTTAAATTACATTCCTGTATTTTCGTTTGACATTCTCTTTTTCTTTCTATTCAAATGACAGTCATACTACTTCTTGTAAATTCAAACAACTTTCTTCTTTATTCAAAGGTCTGCCTATTTTCCAAAATGACATTCATGTAATATTCACATTCATTCTTGTCAAAATTACATTCTTTTGACTTCAAACTACAGTCAAATACACACTCAAGCCACATCTAAGCTGCTTTCAAATTACGTTCTGTCACCTACAACTATATTTAATTAATTCGCAAATCTCTAATTTGATTTTCCGCGTCATGACTTGGGCAACGCAGACCCACTGTAAGCTCAGAAAGGTGTACGTGTGTGA
>NC_051410.1:40724288-40724415 GCF_015228065.2 Penaeus monodon
CCCCCCTTTCCCCTTTTTCCCCCTTTCCCCCTCCCTTTCCCCCCTTTTTTCCCCCCCTTCCTTCCCCTTGTTCCCCCTTTTCACTCTCTCCCTTTTCTTCCCCCCCCTTTTCCCCTTCCTTTTCCAT
>NC_051410.1:40724455-40725777 GCF_015228065.2 Penaeus monodon
TCTTTTCCCCTTTTTCTTTCCCTCTCCCCTCCTCCCCCCCTTCCCCTCTCTCTTTCTCCCCTTCCCCCCCTTTCTCCCTTTCCCCCTTTCCCCATTTCCTCCCTTCTCTTGTCCCCTTTCCCCAAAAAAATCCCGGGTTTTAATTTTTCATTTTCCCCCCCTTTTCCCTTCTTTTTCCCCAAGGAAGAAGAAAGGGAAAAGGGGGGGAAAGGGGGGGAAGGAGGGGAAGGAGGGGGGAGAGGGGGGGAAAGGGGGGCAAGGGAGGGGAAGGGAGGGAAACCCGGGGGAGGAGGGGGGGGGATTTGGGGGGGACCCCGGGGGGGAGGAGGAAAGGGGGAGGGAAAAAGGGGAGAGAAGGGGAGGGAGGGGGGGAGGGGGGGAGGGAAGAGGAGGGGGGAGAGGAGGGAGGGGGGAAAGGGGGAGGGGAAAAGGGGAGAGGGGGGAGGGGAGAGAGGGGGGGGAGAGAGGAGGGGGAAAAAGGAGGGGGGGAGGGGAGGAGGGGGAGGGAGGGGGGGAGGGGGGGGAGAGGAGGAGAGAGGGAGGGGGAGGGGGGGCGGGGGAGGGGAAAGGGAGAAAAGGGGGGGAGAGGGGGCGGAAAGGGGGGGGAGAGGGGGGGAGAGAGGAGGGGGAGGGGGGGGAGGGGGGAGAGAGGGGGAGAGGGGGGAGAGGGGGGAAAGAGAGGGGAGAGGAGGGGGAGTGGGGGAAAGAGAGGGGGGGGGGAAAAAGGAGGGGGAGAGGAGGGGGAGGGGAGGGAGAGAGGAGGGGGAGGGGAGGGAGAGAGGAGGGGGAGGGGAGGGAGAGAGGAGGGAGAGAGGAGGAGGGAGAGAGGAGGGGAGAGGAGGGGGAGAGGGGGAGAGAGGGGGGAGAGAGGAGGGAAGGGGGAGGGGGGGGAGAGGAGGGAGAGAGGAGGGGGAGGGAGGGAGAGAGGGGGGGGGAGGGGAGGAAGGGGGGGGAGGGGAAAGGGAGAAAAGGGGGGGGAGGGGGGGAGAGGAGGGGGAAAAGGAAAGGGGAGAGGAGGGGGAGAGGAGGGGGAAAAGGGGGGAGGGGAAAGGGGGAGAGGAGGGGGAGGGAGGGGGAGAGGGGGGGGGAGGAGGGGGAGAGGAGGGGGGAGGGGGGGGAGGGGAGGAGGGGGGAAAGAGGGGGGGGAGAGAGGGGAGGGAAAGGGAAAAGGAGGTGGGGAGGTGGGGGAAGGGGTTTGGGGGGGGGGAAGGGGAGGAAAGGGGGGAAAAGGGGGGGAGGTAGGGAAAGAGAGGGAGGGGGGAGGAAAGGGAGGGGTTTTGGATTTGGGGGGAGGGAGGGAGGGGGGAAAGGAAAAAAAAGGG
>NC_051410.1:40725989-40726389 GCF_015228065.2 Penaeus monodon
AGGAAAAACGAAGATCGGGGACAGGAACACAAAAAAAGAAAACCATAAAGATACCAAAAAAAACCTTTCCCCGCCTCGAACCCCGGACCCCATCCCCGAAAAGGGCCGCCCCCTATCCCCGCCCATCCCCCCCACCCCCTTTTTCGCCCATTTTCCCCCTTTTCCCTTTTCCCCCCGCTCTCTCCCCCCGCTCTCTCCTCTCCCCTTCCTTCCCCCCCCCCGCACTTGCTTATTCGAGCGTGTCAGTTGCCAACGAGTGATAAGGGGGGGAGGTATATTTCCCGTTTAGGCCGAGCGGGGTTTTAAAGGGATTTCAAGGAGGGGGGATGAATCCACCCCCTTTCCTTTTCAGCCCCCCTTGGGGTCCTCCTGGGGTCGCCACACGAATTTCTTTTACTGT
>NC_051410.1:40726629-40727502 GCF_015228065.2 Penaeus monodon
TTTTAGTACGGTCATTAATGCGTTATTTGTTGCCTTCCCTAAAGTTCCGCCTGCAATTTAGAACAGCTTCCCCTTAATTAGATTTTAATTGCCGGGTATGATTCGTGAGCGATTAGCGAGAGGAAAAAAGTGTTTTCCTCGGGAAATTTTTCGTTTTTGTTTCCCCGGGGGGACAGGGGCCCCCCCGGTAAAAAAAAGCTCGTCTGATCGTCCCGGGCGGGCGTGACAAAAGCAAGGGTTTTAAAACCCCAAAAGCGAGCTTTTGGGATTGTATTTAAAATTGCCTTTAAGGGCCGGGCGGGGTCATTAGAAGTTTTTAATGCCCAAAATCTTGGGCCCCACAGTCTGGGGCCCGTCAGCTTTTTTCCCTATCTTTGGGATCCTCGCGCTTGAACCTCATTAATAAAACCAAATGTGTAAAAGGGGGTGATTTTTGGGATTTTTTATTGGATGGCGGTCCCTCCCCAATTGAAAAAATCTCGTTTTTTTTTTTATTTCTTCTTCTCCCTTTGTCTTGCCCGGGGCGAATTTTGCACCTTTTTAAAAAAAAATTTTGATCATATCCCCTCTTTTTGAAAAAAGGCCCTTTCCCAAGAGTTAAATTACCCATTTAAAATTTTAATTTAACTCCCATTCTTTTTTTTTTTAACTCCTTCATGTTTCCTCAGATACTTCCTTTCTTCAGTTACTCTTATTCAACCTTCCTCTTCTCATTTATCTTATTTACCCTTTATTAGCTTTATGTATCTTCCCATCCTCTTCCTCCTTCCATATCCTTAATCCCCTTTTGAAACGAGTAAAGTGGGAAAAGTTGTAAAAAATGTTGTTAGATACATTTTTGATAAAAATTTTCAAAAAATATCCACTTTTTGA
>NC_051410.1:40727552-40727852 GCF_015228065.2 Penaeus monodon
CCGTTATCTGATATTCTGATTACCCATTTATTCTTATTTTTTCAAAGGAAAAGGTCGTTCTTTACCGCGTTCATTATTCCCGGCCGCAGGAGAGCTCTTTTGATCACTTAATTAAGTCGAACAGCAGAAGTTGGTCGCATTGCTTTCTCAACGGCGGCGGCGGCGGACGATGCCAGCAATGGTATGTTTATCCCCTTGGTGATTTCAGGCAAGTTAAAAGCTAATTGTAACTTGATTATACAGAATTCAATTTCCCCAAATCGACCTATGTCTTTTCTGTCTCCGTTTTGCTTCTGTTAT
>NC_051410.1:40727978-40728126 GCF_015228065.2 Penaeus monodon
TTCGCCTTCCCCGGAACAAATAATTCTTTATTTAATACCTTGATTTAAAACCCTATTCAACTTTCTGGAGCCTTGATTGGGAGAGAAAAAAAAAAAAAGAATGGAAACTTTCGGAAAAATTTGGGGTCTCGTATCTCTGTGATTCTAC
>NC_051410.1:40728252-40728367 GCF_015228065.2 Penaeus monodon
ACGCCGGCAAACTTCCCTTCCCTCGAGACTATCAGCATTCAGAGACGAAAATGTGCGCATGAAGAAATGCCCTCAAAAATCCCTCTTCATTCTCGTTTATAAATAGCCAGAGACT
>NC_051410.1:40728386-40728747 GCF_015228065.2 Penaeus monodon
CGCCTTTTTTCTCGTCTGTTTGTTTCCTGTCAGAGCCCAGGGCTGTGCGGCTGCCACGTGCGCCAGGGAATACTCCAAGGGCAGGGGGGAGAGGGGGGAGAGAGGACAGGAGAGGGAGATCCTGGCTGCTTGTAGCGTTATCCTTCACAAACGTCCTTCAGCAACGGAACTCGCTCTCCGTCGTGATCCCTGGGCATCCGAGGTCATACAAGGTCATCCGAGGAGTGCCTGAAATGTACCCGGGTGTGCCAGCTCTCCGCGTCTGGTGAAAACCGTGCAAGGAAAGGCTGTTGCCGTGTTGTTGTCGAGGTAGTTCGATGACGACGCATTTGCGCGGCCAAGAGTCGGCTCGCTAAGGGAT
>NC_051410.1:40729910-40730495 GCF_015228065.2 Penaeus monodon
GCTTTTGTCCCAAGTCCTTTCGCTGCCTCCTTCCTTGAACACGAGGAGCCACATGCAGGGATTGTGACGTCATAACTTCCGCCTCGACTCCGGAGGTCATGTCAGGAGCTGCGTCGAGGGAGGCGAGTCCGCGCGCCGTGCATTTCCGGATGCTTTGGTTGTATGTGGATTTGATCGCAGCTTGATTGGCCGAACGGCGAGAGAGGCGCATCACAGACCGCCACAGAGTGTTTTCCTCGAGGTGTGAACACAAACTTTGGGTATGTTTTCTGTCTATGACAATGCTCGTCCCTCCGGCAGCTGCGAATTCCCACTCTCTGACCCACACGAAGGTTGGTCGTTATTAGCTTTATCCTTCTTACCCTTGGGACACCAGAGGTCTTGGATACGGATTGTCATTTCAAGGCCTTTATAGACTGACTGTCATTTACTCGATTTTATATTTTAAGGCGTCATTTTGTGCACGAGAGTATGCTGTGTGCAATTATCCATCTCCACAAATTACACCTGCCTTCCAAGGGTTAAGTGTGAGTTGTGGTCGTGTGATTGCTCTCTTTAAAGATGAAAGGGTAGTTGCACAATGGG
>NC_051410.1:40730769-40730937 GCF_015228065.2 Penaeus monodon
CTTTTTCCCCACACCGTCTGTGAATAACCACGCGCTAAGGAGGCGCCTCGGCAGCAGTAAAAGTACGCAGGTCGCCGCGAAGGACCGCAAGAGAGCCACTGTCTTCGCCCGGGCAACTTTACACCGGAAGTGAAGGCAAAACCCTTTATTAACTTTTTTTTTCTCTCC
>NC_051410.1:40730964-40732197 GCF_015228065.2 Penaeus monodon
GAGGGACCTCGCACCTTTCCAGGACTTTCTCGGAAATGAAAGAAGATGAAAAAAATCCTCTCTGTATATGAGTTTGTTTGTTTGTTTTTTTCCCTTCGTCTTCCCGGAAGGTCCCCGAGAGAGATTTCGCGAGAAGGGGAAGCGAAGCGAATCCCCCCTCCCCCCCACACCCGAAGGAAATGACGAATCCCCCCCCCCAGAGAGAAATGACGAATCCCCCCCCCCAGAGAGAAATGACGAATCCCCCCCCCCCCCGCCCCGAAAGAAATGACTCCTCTCCCATTATTTTATTCGTCATAAACCCTCGCCGAGACACGAAGCCTCCCTCTTTACGCCCTCGTTCCCGCCGCAATCCCGGGGTCGTTGGCGGCAGGGGGGGGGGGGGGAGTCTGCTTGCGGCCGACGCGCTTCTGGACCGAGAGCCGAGGGCGGGCTCTCGGGGGCGGCCGCGCGGGTCGTGGGCGCGCCCGCCTCCTCTCCCCTTTCTCTCCTTTTCCTTGGTCTTCCTTCCTCCACTCCCTTTTATCTCCTTTTCCTCTTAGTCTCTCTTCCTCCTCTCCCCTTTCTCTCTTTTTCCTCTTAGTCTCTCTTCCTCCTCTCCTTCTTCTCTTTTCATTTTCTTGGTCTTCCTTTCTCTTCTCCTTCTTCTCTTTTCTTTTTCTTTCCTTTTTTTCCTTTTATTCCTCTTCTCCTTCCTCTCTTTCCCTTTTCTTGGTTTTCTTTCCTCCTCTCCCTTTTCTCTCTTTTACCTTGGTCACTCGTTTCTCTTATTCTTTTCTTGGTCTTTCTTTCTCTTCAAATTTTCTTAGTTTTCCTTTCTCTTTTGTTTTGTCTTCCTTTCTCCTCTCTTTATCTTGGTCTTCGTTTCTCCTCTCTTTTGTTTTGTCTTCTTTTGTTTTCTCCTCTCGTTTTTCTTGTTTGCTCCTTTTTCTTCTTTGCTTTCGATCTCACGCTCTTTTGATATTCTACTTATCAATCTACATTACTATTTAATACCTCTTTTTGCCAATCACTATATGAAAATATCATCTCATCGGAGTCGCTTTCATTTGCAAGCATTCGTAACCCCCCCCCCCCCCACACACACACACACGGCCCCCATGGAAAAAAAAACTCGATGAGAATCCTTGCAGTGTATTACACAACGCACTTTCCTTCTCGTTATAAAAGGTCTTTGCAACCGAGTGACGTCATTCATCTCTCATACTTTCTCCCCCTCTTTCTTTTCATCCC
>NC_051410.1:40732483-40732664 GCF_015228065.2 Penaeus monodon
TTCTCCGCCTCATAGGGACTCTTAATGAGGCTGCATTGGTCGTATCAGACATGTGCTCGATACCTGGCACTCACTTGGGTCCGCCAGGTAACTCGGTTTAATTATCCGTCGTAGGAAGCGGTGGGGTCGTCCTGCTGTGTTCCAAGAGAGTGCCTCCTTAGGGGATGGATGAGAGGACATA
>NC_051410.1:40732945-40733797 GCF_015228065.2 Penaeus monodon
ACGCCGGGAAGCCAGAGACCGCAATGGAGTCAAATTCCACAAGCGTAAACAAAGAACACACAAACCATAGCGGGAACCGCCCAAGCAAGAGTGAAACAGCACGCACAAACAAACGAAGGAAAACAGGAGGCGATCTGAGGCGCAGGAGTCTCCAAGATCCTGCTGTCTTTTTCCGAACTTTTCTCAAAGGGCGTCACATCTCGGGCGATTTTCGGTGTCACGCGACGTCGCAGCCATGCTCCAAACCCGTATTAATTTCCATCTCGCCTTTCTGGCTCATCTCGTTATCATTATCTTCGTTTCTAATGAAGACAGAGGAAGGGTAATCTATCCCTTTAACGGGAATGTGTCATAAGCTGTCTCTCCGTCTCCCTGTCTCCCTGGTTCTCTGTATAAATCCTATCTTTATCGCTGTTCCTTTCTAAGTAAACACTTTTACAGCTGTATTGCCTAAGCTCAGTGAAACCTGGATTACTGTTCATCGTTCATAAACGATACACAGCTTCATCAAGTCATCGCTGCTGCCTCAACACGAACCCGTATCAGAACCAGTTAGTAATGCTTCAATCATCTTCATTTTCAGCTCCAGTTACCATTCCTTCACCTTCATCCACCCCGTTTAAGCTTGTTCTTCGAGTTGCGACATAACGCTCGCCTTAAACTGTTCTATATACGTTCCCCCTTAAGTTGCTCGCCGCGTCCCTCTTTAAATTACTTTACAGGTTCCCTCTGGCTCCTTTGGTCACTGCGGTTGCCAGGGTCTTCGCTGCTCTGACCTGGAGCCAAAGCGTTAGGGTTTTGCGGGAGAAGCTCTCTGCACTTGCTCGTGGGGATGGAGGCGAGTTCCTTTCC
>NC_051410.1:40734025-40734135 GCF_015228065.2 Penaeus monodon
TTCTGAGCAGTCATTGTTCTGGTTGGTGCCTATTCGGGCTTACGTGACAGGGGATTAATTTGACGGGGATGATCTATTCCCGTTTCTCGCACTGTGTTATGCATGACTTC
>NC_051410.1:40734304-40734945 GCF_015228065.2 Penaeus monodon
ACCCCTTTCCCCCCCTTTTTTGGGGTTTTTAAAACCCTTTTCCCCGGTTTTTAAAATCCTCTTCCCCCCCGTTTAAAATTTTTTTCCCCTTTTTTTTTTTCCAAACTTTTTTCCCTTACCCGTTGTTTTTCCCCCCAAAAAACCCCTTTTAAAAATTTTTTTGTTCCCCAACCCCCCTTTTTAATTTTTTCCCTTCCCTTTCCTCCTTTCCCCCCTTTTTTTTCCCCCCCTTGGCCTGGGGTTTTTTTCAAAGTCCTCCTGGTTTGGGGGTTTTTCCCTTTTTTTTTTGGTTTGCCCGGGGTTTTTGGGGGGCTTGTTTTGGGGGCTTTTTCTTTGGGTTTTTTGTTTTTTTGGGGGGGGTTTTTTTGGTTTGGGTTTTTTTTTTTTTTGTTTGGTTTTGGGGTTTTTTTTTTTTTTTTGTTTTGTTTGTTTTTTGTTGTTTGCTTTTTTTTTTTTTTGGGGGTTTTTTGGTTTTTTTGGTTTTTTTTTCGTTTTTTTTTTTTTTTGGGGAATTTTTGGGGGTTTCGTTTTTTTAAAAGTTTTTTTGGGTTTTTTCATTTGTTTTTTTTTAAAAACCCCCAAAAAAAAAAACAAAAACCCCCAAAAACCCCCCAACACCCCAAAAACAAACCCCCACACCC
>NC_051410.1:40735284-40735382 GCF_015228065.2 Penaeus monodon
AAAAAAATTTAAATTAAAAATTTTGTTTTTGGATTGATTTGGGCGTTTTTTTTTTTTTTTAAAAATTATAAAATTTTTAAAAAAAATTTTTTTAAAAA
>NC_051410.1:40735563-40735639 GCF_015228065.2 Penaeus monodon
CCCCCCTTTCCCTCTCTTTTCCCCTTTATTCTCTTTCCCCCCCTTTTCCCCCCCCCCCCCCTTTCCCCTCCCTTTC
>NC_051410.1:40736385-40736538 GCF_015228065.2 Penaeus monodon
CCCCCCTTTTCCCCCCTTTTTTTCCCTTTTTCCCCTTTTCCGTTTTTTTTTCCCCTTTTCTCCCCCTCTTTCCCCCCCCCCCCCCCCTTTTTTTTCCCCATTTTTCCCCCCCCCCCCTTTTTCCCCCCCTCCCTTTTTTTTTCCCCCCCCCCC
>NC_051410.1:40736662-40736732 GCF_015228065.2 Penaeus monodon
CTCTTTTTGGTTCCTTTCCCCTTTTTTTTCCCCCCCCCCTTTTTCCTCTCTTTTTTCCCTTCTCCCTTTT
>NC_051410.1:40736786-40736892 GCF_015228065.2 Penaeus monodon
TTTTTCTCTTTTCCCCCTTTTTTTTTTTCCCTTTTTCCCCTTTCCCCCCCTTTTCCCCCCTTCCCCCATTTTCCCCTTTTCCCCTTTTTTCTCCCCCCTTTTTTCC
>NC_051410.1:40737021-40738843 GCF_015228065.2 Penaeus monodon
GTCTTTTTCCCCCCCACTGTGAATAACCACGCGCTAAAGGGGGCGCCTCGGCAGCAGTAAAAGTACGCAGGTCGCCGCGAAGGACCGCAAGAGAGCCACTGTCTTCGCCCGGGCAACTTTACACCGGAAGTGAAGGCAAAACCCTTTATTAACTTTTTTTCTCTCCTTTTTTTTTGAGGGACCTCGCACCTTTCCAGGACTTTCTCGGAAATGAAAGAAGATGAAAAAAATCCTCTCTGTATATGAGTTTGTTTGTTTGTTTTTTTCCCTTCGTCTTCCCCGGAAGGTCCCCGAGAGAGATTTCGCGAGAAGAGGAGGCGAAGCGAATCCCCCCTCCCCCCCACACCCGAAGGAAATGACGAATCCACCCCCCCCCTGAAAGAAATGACGAATCCCCACCCCCCGAAGGAAATGACGAATTCCCCCCCCCCTGAAAGAAATGACGAATCCCCCCCCCAGAAAGGGAAAAGACGAATCCCCCCCCCCCGAAAGAAATGACGAATCCCCCCCCCCCCGCCCCGAAAGAAATGACGAATCCCCCCCCCCCTGAAAGAAATGACGAATCCCCCCCCAAGGAAATGACGAATCCCCCCCCCCCCCCCGAAAGAAATGACTCCTCTCCCATTATTTTATTCGTCATAAACCCTCGCCGAGACACGAAGCCGCCTCTTTACGCCCTCGTTCCCGCCGCAATCCCGGGGTCGTTGGCGGCAGGGGGGGGGGGGTCTGCTTGCGGCCGACGCGCTTCTGGACCGAGAGCCGAGGGCGAGCTCCCCTTTCTCTCCTTTTCCTCTTAGTCTATCTTCCTATCTTCCTCCTCTCCCCTTTCTCTCTTTTTCCTTGGTCTTCCTTCCTCCTCTACCTTTTCTCTCCTTTTCCTCTTAGTCTATCTTCCTCCTCTCCCCTTTCTCTCCTTTTCCTCTTAGTCTATCTTCCTCCTCTCTCCTTTCTCTCCTTTTCCTCTTAGTCTATCTTCCTCCTCTCCCCTTTCTCTCCTT
The DNA here is from genome assembly GCF_015228065.2 of Penaeus monodon. Taxonomy (NCBI): domain Eukaryota; kingdom Metazoa; phylum Arthropoda; class Malacostraca; order Decapoda; family Penaeidae; genus Penaeus; species Penaeus monodon. The sequence continues at coordinate 40,738,020 of NC_051410.1, forward strand.
TTCCTCTTAGTCTATCTTCCTCCTCTCCCCTTTCTCTCCTTTTCCTCTTAGTCTATCTTCCTCCTCTCCCCTTTCTCTCCTTTTCCTTGGTCTTCCTTCCTCCTCTCCTTCTTTTTTCTTTTTCTTTCCTTTTTTTCCTTTTATTCCTCTTCTCCTTCCTCTCTTTTCCTTTTCTTGGTTTTCTTTCCTCCTCTCCCTTTTCTCTCTTTTACCTTGGTCGCTCGTTTCTCTTATTCTTTTCTTGGTCTTTCTTTCTCTTCAAATTTTCTTAGTTTTCCTTTCTCTTTTGTTTTATCTTCCTTTCTCCTCTCTTTATCTTGGTCTCCGTTTCTCCTCTCTTTTGTTTTGTCTTCCTTTCTCCTCTCATTATCTTGGCCTTCCTTTCTCCTCTCTTTATCTTGGTCTTCCTTTCTCCTCTCGTTTTTCTTGTTTGCTCCTTTTTCTTCTTGGGTTTTCGTGTCTGTTTACTTTCCGGGTGATTTTTGCATACTACTAGTTATAAAGTCGATGGTTATTTGACTAATAAAAATCATTCGACATTTGCTTTCGATCTCACGCTCTTTTGATATTCTACTTATCAATCTACATATCTATTTAATACCTCTTTTTGCCAATCACTATATGAAAATATCATCTCATCGGAGTCGCTTTCATTTGCAAGCCTTCGCAAACCCCCCCCCCACACACGCCCCCATGGAAAAAAAAACTCGATGAGAATCCTTGCAGTGTATTACACAACACACTTTCCTTGTCGTTATAAAAGGTCTTTGCAACCGAGTGACATCATTCATCTCATACTTTCACCCCCTCTTTCTTTTCATCCC
>NC_051410.1:40739243-40739605 GCF_015228065.2 Penaeus monodon
TTTCCTTCCTTTTCTCCGCCTATAGGACTCTTAATGGGCGCTTTGGTCGTACGACATGTGCTCGATCCCGGGCCCCCCTTGGGTCCGCCAGGAAAACTGGGTTAATTATCGTGTAGGAAGCGGGGGGTCTGCTGTGTTCCCAAAGAAGTGCCCTTAGGGGAGGATGGAGGAATACACATGCCACGGTACATGCTATATCATACATACAACATAGGTGCATACTAGTAACATACATCATATATACTCAGATATAACTATAACATACTTACTACATAAACATACATACAAAAACATAATACTACACTCATACTACAACAACAATATCATACATAAAAACGTACTTTCATGCATTACACACACGT
>NC_051410.1:40739662-40740554 GCF_015228065.2 Penaeus monodon
TCCTGCATTACCAACGCGCGCCCCCAAAACAAGCACAAAAAAAAAATTAATAAAAACAAACACACACAACCCGGGAAGCCAGAGCCGCAATGGAGAAAATTCCCACGCGTAAACAAAAAAACCCCAAAAACCATAGGGGGAACCCGCCCAAGAAAGAGTAAAACGCACGCACAAACAAACGAAAAAAAAACAGAGGCGATCGGGCGCAGGGGGTCTCCAAGCCTGCTGTCTTTTTCCGAAACTTTTCTCAAAGGGCGTCACATCTGGGGCGATTTTCGGGTCACCGACGTCGCACCATGCCCAAACCCGTTTTAAATTTTTCCATCTCCCCTTTTGGGCCCATCTTTATCATTTCTTGTTTTAATGAAGACAGAGGAAGGGTAATTTTCCCCTTTTAACGGGAATGTTAAAACTGTCTCTCCGTCTCGCGTCTCCCTGGTTTCTGTTAAATCCTATTTTTATGCTTTTCCCCTTCTAAGTAAACATTTTTACAGCTGATTGCCAAAGCCAGTGAACCGGGATTACTTTTTCATTTATAACGTACACAGCTTCATCAAGTTCGCTGCTGCCCCAACACGAACCCGTATCGAACCAGTTAGAAATGCTTAAATCTCTTCATTTTCACTCCAGTTACATTCTTCCCTTTCCCCCCCCGTTTAAGTTGTTCTTCGATTGCACTAACGCTCCCCTTAAACTGTTCTTATACTTCCCCTTAAGTTGCTCCCCGGCCTCTTTAAAATTACTTTACAGGTTCCCTCTGGCCCCTTTTGGTCACTGGGGTTGCCAGGGTTTTCGCGCCTGCCTGGGCCCAAAACGTTTGGGTTTTGCGGGGGGAAGCTCTCGCACTTGCTCGTGGGGGGGGAGGCGGTTCCTTTTTTTCGGGTTTTTCGGG
>NC_051410.1:40740763-40740908 GCF_015228065.2 Penaeus monodon
AGCAGATTGTCTGGTTGGGGCCCATTCGGGCTTACGGACAGGGGATTAATTTGACGGGGGGTATCTATTCCCGTTTCTCGCCTGTGTTAGCAGATCCGTGCAGACACCCCTTTCAATTAATATTTTTACATCTTTCCAAAATGCT
>NC_051410.1:40741990-40742242 GCF_015228065.2 Penaeus monodon
ATGAGTATCTATAAGTATCTGAATTCACAAATACATATATTGCTGTATATCACATAGTGTTATTGCATTCTCCCGCGCCTTGTTGAAGAACAGGCAAAGGGTCGGCAGGGCCATACATTTAGCTGCGATGGCAATATGTCATAATGGCATTTTCACTTGTTGCAGAGATGGTGGATATTACGTGCCTGCAATAATCGTGCACTGAATCAATGTTAGCTTTCGTACCTGCTTGCCGATTTTTTTTTTTTTTTT
>NC_051410.1:40742569-40742731 GCF_015228065.2 Penaeus monodon
CTATCTTTTCTTACGAAAGCAACAGATGCACAGAAGGGCATCACCCGCAGCCATGCAAGCGACGCCTTTCCTTGCAACCGATATTGACCACACCGCCCTTGGGGAAATGACACCGCCCCGAGAACCTGCTCGAGGAGGCACCCGTCGGCGGCGCAAGCAAGG
>NC_051410.1:40743433-40743778 GCF_015228065.2 Penaeus monodon
CCGCCCTGCAAAGAAGAGTTTATCAACCAAATTCCTCCATCTCTGCCCCTCCCTGTTAACTCGCCGCCCACGCACAGACACACGCAGTTCCCACACGATCCCCTCCTCCTTACCAACCAGTTCCCTGCGCCCTTGGCTTCTCCCTGGCATCAGTCACTCCTGCTGCAATATTTCTGCCGCCTCATTACAGGGTATTTGTTTACCCTCAGGAGCAGCCACTCGCACGCAGCAAAAACACCGAGCGAGGATTTACCGGTTGAGGAAGATCTTGGCAGAAAGGAATCCCGCTCGGTCCCGCCTTGGGGAGAAAAGACTACGGGGTACGCGTTAGGTTTAGGTGCAATT
>NC_051410.1:40744020-40745069 GCF_015228065.2 Penaeus monodon
ACACGTGCGTGTATATATGTGTGTATTTTCAACAGATGTCAAATAACCGCCTTTGATCACTCACATACCTTATATTCATACCCTCCAGCACTTACACACCCAACACCACTATGCCTGCATCCGCCCTATATCACCACATACATCTGTTCTCCAAAGCACAATATATAAATCATCATAAGAAACAAAAATAAACATCAAAATTCATCATCAAGAGAAGCACAACAACACACCTCCCCCTCTGAAACCGCCATGACCCACGCACGAGTTATGATGTTAAAATAAAAGTGTTTTTCCTTGCGAAGGGAGACAGATTTCTTACGCGAGAGTCAATTTCCTTTTCTCATTTTTTTTCTTTTCATCATTCTCGCGAGGCTTTTAATGAACTCTGCTGGACGAACGCAGACTATTTTCCTATTTGTGGTGAGTTATCTTGGCTCGGATTAAAATAACGAGTTCAGATCAGTAGTTTTTTGTTGAAGAGGACACGTCACTGCTGAAAATTGAATATTTTCTTCATATTTACAATTATTTCACTGCAACGAGGAGTCTGTTGAGGTATCTTCTTCCAAGACGTCCAAGGAGGTCACGGGGTGTTGCAGAATGTTTTCAAGGTTGAAAATTCACGTATGAAAAGGTCGTTCGTTTGTTTACATTTTGTGTGCCGCATCATGCAACTCCAGGCAGAGCTTTTGTGCCAATACTTGTTGTGCAAGAGCCATTTCTCCACGGTCGACTCAACGGTGCAAGAAACGCAGAGGTTAATCAACTATCAGTGATTAATTATCAGGTTCCATTCCTCATGACTTATCTCTACGGCACTCACTAACTGTATAATTCATCCATTATAAGGGTCTTCAATGTTTCCCAAAGGAATTATAAATCTTTTTTTTTTGTATTTCGAGACCCAAAATACTGAGAACCAAAGAATTATTCCAACGTGGCATTTTGTACCCCCCCCACTTTTTCCTCTTCATCACGTGTTCTGATGTATCCATACAGTATTCATATCCGTTACACGTGAACCACATCTATCACGATACAGATAGATC
>NC_051410.1:40745146-40745484 GCF_015228065.2 Penaeus monodon
CTATTAGAAAAAAAATACCTTGACACTAGCAAACATAATTCAAGGAATAATTTCAGGTCCTGTCAAACGTATTACCAATGTGGCTGCTGCTGCCGTCACGCCTCCCTGCGTGTCTCTCCCCTCCCCCCTTTGCTTCCCTTTCCACGACACACTTAAGGGAGGGGGGGGCGTTCTGAGCAGAGCCTGATGGACCTCCAGTGAATTCGTAATATCTAGAGCAGTTAGTTTACGTATTTTGATAAACTTTGAAAGCTTTTCTGTCGATGGCAGTTGGGTTGTGATTGTTATAATATTTTATATTGTAAGTTATATTGAGGTCAACTATACTGTGATTCTAC
>NC_051410.1:40745748-40745956 GCF_015228065.2 Penaeus monodon
TTATTGTGCATATAGGTAATTTGCAATGGAAATATTGCAGTATTTGTGCACAAGTTATTTTGTATCTGCAATATTATTTAGTGCATCCTCTAACGAGACTGTAATGCTTTATCTGTATATATTCGCGAAATGACTTCATATTTTCATTGCAGGACTTGGGTGGATAGTCAATAATTCAAGCTACAGTAGTCATAAACAGTGTTCGAGT
>NC_051410.1:40746564-40746759 GCF_015228065.2 Penaeus monodon
CTCGGAATAAATTCCTCAAAAATCGAATTCAAACCGAAAGCATTACATTTCAATAAGCATTACGACGTGGCTTTACTGGGGATTCGATTCCAACAATTCGAAAGTAATAAAGAATTTGATCCTATAACAGCCGTCGAGCCGACTCTACGCCACTAATTTTCCATAGATGTTGAAACGAAACGAAATCATATCTTT
>NC_051410.1:40746799-40746911 GCF_015228065.2 Penaeus monodon
AAAAAAACGAATCATAGATGAGGAAATAAGGAAACTAAAAATATTTCCAGCGTTATTTATTTCTTCTTTTACCACAGGCACTGATGTATACGCGTCTATGAACCTTAATGGC
>NC_051410.1:40747219-40747618 GCF_015228065.2 Penaeus monodon
CATCCCGCCCGCCAGGACGTCACACCCCAGCCCTTCCAGCGTGCCACGTGTCCAGCCAAAGCGATTTTGCGTTTATTGATTCCATCGCGCAAACTCCCATTTCCGCTTCTATTTATAACCGATTCATCTGCGCTTTTGTCGCTTCCTCTAACTAATTCTTTGTTTCTCTTTGCTTCGTTAGCCAGCCTCCTGTTCCACATGTTGGAATGGGGGGCAAACGACACCTTAGGAATCGGGTTTTAGTCTTGAGCAAGATTTAGGTATTTTCTCCGGATTTTGAAAAGTGGGAGATTACTTGTTACTTTTCTGTGCCTGTTAAGATTTGCTCCTGGGTAGCAAAATTCATTGATATTTTATTCTTCATCTTAAAATAGGTTTGGTGTTCAATTTTTTTCAAGG
>NC_051410.1:40748002-40748242 GCF_015228065.2 Penaeus monodon
GCATCGCCCCTCTACCTGCGGCCGCGTCAGCCTCTCGGAAAGGAAAGATTTAAGCTCCCTTTGTGGTCGCAGTCTGTGCATTTATTTACGGGTTGCATAGTCCGTTATTCATATAGGAGGGTCGTCCATCACGGCTCGGAGCCTCGGGGCCAAGAAGCGGATCATAGTTTTGCACTTTGTTGGGGAGGAGACGAGGCGAGCGAGCGACGAGGACTCCCCTGTCGCCAGGAGAGTATTCGG
>NC_051410.1:40748339-40748513 GCF_015228065.2 Penaeus monodon
TCGCCAGGGATTTCGGCTCCTTTTTTGCGTCCGTCCGTCGTCCCTGTTGTCCTGTTTGATCGTGTCTGTCTGTGTAGTGCGTTCTCTTGCATTCTTACCCTCCTCTATCCTCTTGCACTGTCCCAGGAGATATCGGCTGATACTGTTTTTGCGTCCGTCCGTCGGTCCAATTTC
>NC_051410.1:40748543-40748627 GCF_015228065.2 Penaeus monodon
GCATTCTATGGACCCTCGTCTATCTCGTGCCCCGTCGCCAGGAAAGCCTTAGCTGTCTGTTGTGCGTCGCTCCGTCGGTCCATT
>NC_051410.1:40748921-40749133 GCF_015228065.2 Penaeus monodon
CGTGCTCGATTTCCCTGCCACATGATGCGTCTCTTTCAAACTGTAGAAGGATAATCCGGCGGATAACTGGTCCCGAGTCCGCGCCCGGGCGACGAGGGGCATGCACGGAGCGGGTCGAGCCGCGTCCGTCAGCGCCCCGCGGATCTCGCTCGGAATGGACGCTGCTCTCTCGTCCTCGAGGCGAAAGGCGCTTGAGAGTCGTTGTCGTTGCG
>NC_051410.1:40749833-40750079 GCF_015228065.2 Penaeus monodon
AAAGTCGTCGCCATTATCGTTGTTATTGTAGTTGAGTGTTTATTGCCGTCTGCCTTTCGTTTGTCTGGATATTCTGGGATTTAGCTGTCCATCTGTCTTGAGTCTATATCATGTTTCACTTCTCATGATTTGTATGTTTTGTATATATTAAGTGATTATTTGTTTGGTTTCTTTTACGTAAAGTTCCTAGTTTTTTTTCTTTTTTTTTTTTTAATTATTTTTTTTTTCATTAAAGTATTGTTTTGT
>NC_051410.1:40750179-40750354 GCF_015228065.2 Penaeus monodon
GTTTTGGGGTTTTGGGTTTTTTTGTTGTTTGGGGGTTTGGGGTTTTGTTTGTGTTTTTTTTATTTTGTGATTTTGGGGTTTTGTTTTTGGTTTTGGTTGTGTTTTGGTTTGGGGTTTTGGGTTTTTTTTGGGTGTGGTTGGGTGTTTGTTTTTTTTTTTTGTTGAATTTTTTTCT
>NC_051410.1:40750599-40750810 GCF_015228065.2 Penaeus monodon
GGCCCCAAATTGGGAAAAAAGGCAAAAAATTCCTTTCTTTTCCCGGAAATTGGGGGATGAAAAGGGAACGCCAAACCGAAAAATTTTTTTTTTTTTTTTGCCACCTTTTTGGGGGCTGGTGGAATAAAGTGTTAGGGGGATAAAGGGGAAAAGGGTGGGGGGGGTATGGTTGGTTAGGGGGGGGGGGTGGGGGGATGGGGGGTTGGGGGGG
>NC_051410.1:40750996-40751291 GCF_015228065.2 Penaeus monodon
GCTCACACACACTTCCCCAAGTCCTCTCTGTTCTCCATCACGCTTCATTGTTGTTTTTCCGCGCAATTGCGAGAAGCGAACTCCTTACTTCGCGAAATTGCTTAGTAGTCGACTTTCTCTTTTTTTTTTTTACCGACAAACTCGCGAATTTTCTCCTCTTGCGTGAACGGACCTTTCGCGACCGCGGCGTCGTCGTGATTAATGATATTTGGATGAAGATAAGGAAGAGGAAATGAGGAAGGGTGGTGGATGATGTTGGTGCTAGTGTATGGAAATGAGAGTGTTTTTGTTACAA
>NC_051410.1:40751507-40751827 GCF_015228065.2 Penaeus monodon
GATGTGTGAATACGGATGACAGAAAAACAAACACATCAAACGTATACCGATACAGAAGAGCAGAAGCTGATAAATGTTCCAGCCGCTTCTCTATCCATCGGCAAATTGTCGACGCAACGAACCGGCCGCACGCAACCGCGGCGGCAGTCCATTTGCAACATTTGCAACAGACGATTTGAAAAAGCGGAGTTTGACATTGTTATGAAGCAATAGGCAACCACGTGTTCCATGAGGCATAAAGGCACGACCAGGCTTGCAATAATTAAATCGTGTTTGTTTAAAGGGAAACAGTAGTAGAGGATTGTACATTAGTCCTGCCA
>NC_051410.1:40751906-40752002 GCF_015228065.2 Penaeus monodon
AAATCATGCGGACGAAAATGTCGGGAAGATTTTTATTTCAAAAACATCAAAGTCACTCCTTGACATGTTTGTCGACTGCCTCCTCCTTGTCCTTCC
>NC_051410.1:40752231-40752374 GCF_015228065.2 Penaeus monodon
TTTTCAGATTTATCTCTCTTTAAATCAAATAGAAATGACAGTATACTGTCCACGGTTCAGATTAATAAGATACACTACAGCAGATCGTATTTTTATAATTCACTATTCAATGAATCTGACCAGATGTAGTATAAATGGTTGGC
>NC_051410.1:40752591-40753006 GCF_015228065.2 Penaeus monodon
CCCATCCTTTCTACTCCCCTCTCCTTTGTATATACTTTCACAAAATTATTTCCGTCAGTCTGTATATTCAAACATCAGAACCCAAAATTCCCCGAACACACGAAGCTACACTCGAGCCTTAAAGGAAGCAGAGCGTATCACGAACACCATTTATCAGAGAAGAGATTTGTCACTTTGCAAGCTTATTGGTCCTGTTGATTGTCCGGTTGCCTTGTGCACGTTGCCTCCGACAGGGCGAGATTGGCTGCGAATTGGGCCCGAGTGAGGAAGCGAGGACAGTGTGGCGGACGATTATCTGTTTGGGCCTCAGCGATTTCTGTGTATGTTTTAGGCCGTTTTTTTTGGGGGGGGGGGGGGTTTTTGGTTTTTTGGGGGGGTTTGTTTTTGGGAGTTTTTTGGGGAAAGCGTTTTTTTT
>NC_051410.1:40753171-40753531 GCF_015228065.2 Penaeus monodon
GGCGGGGCCCCGGGGGGAAAAAAAAGGGGGAAAAAAACGGGCCCCGGGGGGGGGGTGGGGGGCCCCTTTAAATGGGTGTTTGCGGCCCGGCCTATTCCTTTTTTTTTCGCTTCCCTTTTTCCCCCCCCGGGGGTTTTTTTTTTTGTCCTTTGGGGGTTTTTTCCCCGGCTTCCTTCGTCCCTTTTGCTCCCTTTTTTTTCCCCCCCTCCATCCCCCTTACCCCCCCTTTTGGGACCCCCAAACCCCCCCTTCCCCTCCTCCTTTCCCCCTCCCCTCTCTTCCCTTTTCCCCCCCCCCCTTCCTTTCTCCTCCCCCCCCCTCCCCCCCTTTTTCCCCCCCCCCGCCCTTTTCCCCCCTTTT
>NC_051410.1:40755170-40755347 GCF_015228065.2 Penaeus monodon
ACGCGCGTACGCTGTATATACACGTGTGTATCCGTGTGTGTACGCATTGGTCTGCGTGTGCGTGGCAGGGAGGAGCAAAATAATGGAATTTTGCTCGTGCGGATCAGAGTTATATCCCTCTCTTTATTAGAAATTAATTGCTAGGGAAAAACAGGAGGCCTTCAAGCCCCTTTCCCT
>NC_051410.1:40755382-40755501 GCF_015228065.2 Penaeus monodon
TTTAATAAATTTTTTCCCCGAAAACGATAACGATAACATGGCCTGTTGCGAAGGCACGTGGATTGTGTGCGTTTGTACATTGGTTATTGATAATGTCAATCAGAGAATGTAATTTAGCG
>NC_051410.1:40755740-40756309 GCF_015228065.2 Penaeus monodon
TAGCGATGGACTCACAAGGGAAAGAAGAAATCCGTCCCGTAACACGGACAATGTGAAAGCTAAAACCCGATACGATAATAACGCCTCGGAGGCCAATGGAAGGACCTTGCACCTCGCACGGAAATATACCCCCAGAACGGTACAGCTCAACAGTACCTCCTTTTTTCCTCCAAACTAACTCCCCCCGAAAATATCCCTCATCAGAGAGGGGGAGGAGGGGGGAGAAGAGGGGAGAGGGGACACTCCTCATTCCTCGCATCTCCGAAAGAATCAGAATCCTCGCGGGGGGGAAAAGAAGCCTCGGTTTTCCCCCTCGAGTAAAAAATCCCCCTTCCTCCCCCTCCCTCTCGACGCGCGTCTTGGCCCATACCTCGAGGAAGGCAAGCGGAGGCTCCCTATTGGACCTCCGGCGGAGCAGCGATCGAGCCAGGCGCCCTTCCCTCGCTCCTTCGCCTCCTCCCCTCGTCTCCTCGCTCGCCCCGGCCTTCTGCAGGATGAAAAAAAAAGAAAGAAAAAAACTCTCTAGACGGCGACCTCTGAGCTGTCCATTAGCCCGCGTCCCTCGTCAG
>NC_051410.1:40756330-40756900 GCF_015228065.2 Penaeus monodon
TCTCGTGTGAGGCCGTGGAAGTAGTATTGTTTCTATTACGACAGTTTCATCCATTACGTAAAACAGCGTTGCGGCGGTGTCCATTGTCCACGTTGCCATTTCATTACACATTTCGTCTTTAAGTCGTTCGATAGTTTCCTTCATCAAAGGCAAGGGAGGAAGTCGGCTCATCAAGGTGAAACTCATGTGTTCCGAGGTAGCAATATGACCCTTAGCGACCATCGACCGCTGATATACAGAGCAAGCTAGGAAAAGGTTGGAGTCAAAACGGGCGTCAATCTGAGAGAAACGTGTGTGATTTTCGACTTAATGACGGGTGATGCGGCGAGATTCAACATAGCCATGTAAAATATTTTTTTTTTTTTCTACTTAGCTGATAACATATACATTTTCCTTCTCCTTTTTTCCTGGAATATCCAAGCGGAAAATGTCAAAGCCTCTCCGCTGCAAGGGAAAATGAGCGACACTCCCATGAATATGAAATACGTCTGCAATACTCAGGTTCAAAGGAAACTTTTCCTGCGCTGAGCCGACGGTTATCAATCTGATGCTGAACTGCAAACAAAATGC
>NC_051410.1:40757080-40757290 GCF_015228065.2 Penaeus monodon
TCACACGCAGGTCAAATGTCAATCCTGCATCGCATGTAATATTCATCTCGAGTCAATATCCACAGGAGAGAGAAGAGGAGATGAAAGGTTAGATGCTGGGGAATCTTACGGCATGTGTGATGTAGGGAGAGAGTTGCAGATTGCAGTTAATGCAACGTTGCTCTCAAAGTCAGGTTGGGGAATGGGGCGTATAGGTAAGGAATGTCTGTT
>NC_051410.1:40757459-40757604 GCF_015228065.2 Penaeus monodon
CTCCACTGGGAGAAACTACTATTTATCCTTAACTATTTGACTATATTACAACAATATATTCCTTCCGCAATGTCTCCAATAGACCTTCCTTATATATTCATAATGCTCTAACACGTCTTGGTTCTTCCACGATATATTTTCCACG
>NC_051410.1:40757627-40757720 GCF_015228065.2 Penaeus monodon
GTCTTGCTGTTTCCTGTCACATTTTTTTTTCCACAATCCTATTAAGTCTTCACTGGCCTTTTGCTTATTTACTTGTCTAAGACACGACCCCGG
>NC_051410.1:40758005-40758138 GCF_015228065.2 Penaeus monodon
AATCACGCACATATATCTAAAGGTTTCCTAGCCGTAGAATCAAGTTGTTAAATACGACCGTCTGTGCCTTTGCTTTAAACTGGGTTCCAATCTTATCGTCTGAAGCGGATTCCCTTCAAATAAAGTCTTGGAA
>NC_051410.1:40758275-40758449 GCF_015228065.2 Penaeus monodon
GGGGGGGTGGGTTGATAGTTTATTATTTTGAATTAGGAAGGTGTATTAATCTTTTCCAAGAGACTGATTTAGTGGCGTTTTCATCCCCTAACCTTGGGAATTCCATGGCAATAGTACTGAGAAGATAGAACAAATGTAAAATCTTCTGGTTTGGATTTGTTATGAATAGTTTGA
>NC_051410.1:40758924-40759032 GCF_015228065.2 Penaeus monodon
CGCACGAGGGGGGGGGGGGCGTCTCCCCAAGGCACAGGCCCCGTGGACAGAGTTCCGGCCGGCGGCGCCGCAGAAGATTCCAGAGCAGAGCGTGAAAGTTCCACCGCG
>NC_051410.1:40759382-40759487 GCF_015228065.2 Penaeus monodon
AGTATAGCGCCTAGATAGGGGAGGGACAATAAATGGGAATAAATAGAGCGAGAGGAGAGTGACTTGGGTCTAATATTCGAAGGGTAGCTGATATGCGCCGTGAGT